>NW_026000139.1:112449-307484 GCF_001458135.2 Marmota marmota marmota
TTTTTTTTTTTTTTTAAAGAGAGAGAATTTTTTAATATTTATTTTGTAGTTTTCAGCGGACACAACATCTTTGTTTGTATGTGGTTGGTGCTGAGAATCGAACCTGGGCCACATGCATGCCAGGCATGGCGTGCTACCGCTTGAGCCACATCCCCAGCCCGACACTAAGATTCTGATACTGAATCTGTCATTACTCTAAGCCAACCATTTTTTGCTTAAGTTCCTTTATTAGCCTTCTCTTTGGGTTTCTTCCCGTCTCTACACAATGGCCATTCTCCTGAGTGGCCTTCTAACAACTTAAGCCAGATCATGACAGTCCTATGCTTAAAATTCTGCAGTGGCTTTTGGGCCCAGTTAGAATAAAGTCCTGATTCCTTAGTGCAGTTCTTCCTGTTTTGGCCTTGTTTTTAATCTCTTAAAGATGACAGACAGTGGGCTGGGGTTGTGGCCCAGTGGCAGAGCGCTTGCCTCATACATGCGAGGCACTGAGTTCGATCCTCAGCACCACATGAAAATAAACAAAATAAATATATTGTGTCCATCTATAACTTTGTTTATTAAAAAAATAAAGCAAAATAAAATGATGACATTAATTAAAAAAAGATGACAGTAAACAAAATAAACTATACGAGGGTGAGACTCTTTCCGTTTTGGCACTCTCTGCAGTGTCTCAATAGGTGGTTTATAAAATTGTTCTGAATTAATGCGTGAGAATGTGTCTGCCTGTGCCATCTATTTTAAAATCTGATTTCAGGGCTTAATTGTATGGAGGTGGTATATTATTGTGATAATGTTCGTTATCATGTCATGTATTTGCAAAATAGTGCTAACTCAGAGAATGAACAATAATGCAGATCTTCAGAACTAATGGAAAGCAGTTCTAATTGAGGATTATTGTTGTGATCAGTGCATCTGATATGATCATACCTGATTGTAGCTGCTGAAAGTTTTTTTTTTTAAAGAAACTAGTTGAAAACTTATGTCTAGAATTATAGATGTTAGAAGATTTGTTTATTATTTTAGAAACATGTTTTGCCTGTAGTTAAAGTGCTTTGATAATATTGTTTCGGTGATGAATGATTTAAACTAAAATTAGCCAAAGCTATAACACCATGAATCAGTATTTAAATTGTTTTTCTCAGTGTCTATTATGAAGCCTTTAGGGGAGAAAAAAGCTAAAGAGTTTGTAACCATATCAGCCTGTAATTATCAAGTAGTACTACAGATTTAAATGCCCAAAGTTCATGTATTTCTCAAAGTAGATTTCTGTGTGTTCATTTGTTTTAGAGATGACAATGCCATTGAATTGTGAGATGTTACATAGTTCCATATAGTTACATTTATTTTAACATCAATAATATTAATTTTTGTCATTCTTTCTTGTTTTATCAAACCATTTTATGAAAAATCAGAAAATGTTCTAAAAAGATAGTGTCTGACCAAGGACTATTTTAGTTGAGTATTGTTGGCATCTGAAACTTAATGTTATTGCTTTCCCTGGCAGTAAAGCCAGTGAGCATACATTTTGATTTTTAAAATCTTTGTCGTTTTTTTGTTTGTTTATTTGTGATACCGGGGATCAAACCCAGGGCTTTGCACATGCTAAGCAAGTGCTCTACCACTGAGCTCTGTCACCCAACCCTTGATTTTTAAGATCTATAATCTACTTGTTGATGTACCTGGAGTTTAGTTTTCCTTCTTAGGAATTAAAGTACTGGCTTTGTGTGTTGCATGTATAAATTAGGAAATGTTTAGAATTTGGGAGTTTCTGTAGCATATTTTCTAATCCTCACCTAAAGATTTAGAAGTGGAGGGCTCTCCTTCTGGAATTTTAACCACTTAGGTATTTAGGGGGGCTTTAGGTAGCCAAATGCAGTTTATAGGGAGAAATCTACGGTTAGTCCTCATGATCCTTGTATTGAATTGTTACTACTCAGCTTTTTAATAGGTCTCACTAAGGCCACAGTTTAAAATGAAACATTCAACAGCCCCTCAGAAAGTTGTTTTAGCTATATTTAAAGTATTACACCAGTAACTATGCATTAGCTTAATAGAGATTTTATAGAAGAATCTTATTTTTTGGCTTATAGGGTTTACCCTAACCTGGTGGGAAAATTATAGATAATGTCTCTTTTGGAGTTTTATTGATAGTGAAGAACCACTAAGGTAGTGCTCTTAAATAGAAGTATGCTGTAGTTATTTTTACATGTTTTTGAATTATACTGAATGTAAATAATCATTCAAAAAATTCATTTTTCATTAAATTTTCATTTGAAATTCTGATATATGAGCACCAAATTCTTTACTGGTTTCATATCATGAAATCTCTAGTTTGAGAGTTCTCATTAACTGTCAGCTAGCCATGCCTTCGTCCCAGTCTTGCATTTTGTGCAGTGGCTGTGCCTGTCCTTTATAAGGCTGTTGTGAGGATTCAGTGAGATGATGTATGTAGAATGCTGTGTAAATTGCTAAGTGCTGTACAAAGACATGCTACTTGTCGTCTTCGTTATTTGTTAGATCCCAGTAGGTTTCACACAGAATCCTTGCTATAGAAATTCTTTTTCTTTTTTTTTGGGGGGGGGCATACCAGAGATTGAACTCAGGGGCACTAGACCACTGAGCCACATCCCCAGCCCTATTTTGTTTTTTATTTAGAGACAGGGTCTCCCTGAGTTGCTTAGCACTTCACTTTTGCTGAGGCTGGCTTTGAACTCATGATCCTCCTGCCTCAGCCTCCTGAGCCACTGGAATTACAGGTGTGTGCCACTGCGCCTGGCCTAGAAACGATTTTTTTTTTTTTTTTTTGTTTCACAGTTTAATCAGCATTTTTGAGATGTCCATTCTATTTAGCATGTTCGAGATCTTCATTCTATTTAGAATGCTAAATAATACCATTTGGGAAAAAATAGAATAGTTTGTAAATTGTTTTTCCCCCTCTTGGTATTGGGGATTGAACCTAGGGGTACTTTGGCATGTGCCAATGTATCTGTCATGCAGTTTGTCATTGATTTATTGTTTCTTTGAAAAGTATCAAGATTCATATTCCATCACTACATTCCGGAAAACTATGAATTGAATAAAGTTAACCTTTTGTTTTCGATAGTTTTATTTTGATCTTTTAAAAGATAGCTTCCTGGGCTGGGGATGTGGCTCAAGCGGTAGCGTGCTCGCCTGGCATGCGTGCGGCCCGGGTTCGATCCTCAGCACCACCTACAAACAAAGATGTTGTGTCCGCCGAAAACTAAAAAATAAATATTAAAAAATTCTCTCTCCCTCTCTCTCTCTCTCTCTCTCTCTCTCTCTAATTCTCTCACTCTCAAAAAAAAAAATAAAAGATAGCTTCCTTCATAATCTACTCAAGGAAGAGCTGTGAGGTGGATAAATCTTTCCCTAGTTTTCCTTTTAATTCATAGGAAAAGTTTTCCACCATTCTAAAATGCCTAAGGAGTGACTCTGAGCAGTTTCTTATCTATTTCCTTAACTCCATACCAAGTCTGAGGGGCACACCCACTTCCCTTCATCTGAGAGCCCCAGGCCTGGGCTTCACTCTTGACCTAACTAGGACATGCCCGGTAAAGTTTTGTTCATTGTTTCTTCAGCCTGGGCATATGGATATTTTGACCTAAATATAGTGCCTGACTGTGTGTTGTCGTAAACCTTTATTTAAAAGGAAATATTGTGTTGACACCTGTAGCTCATTTCTGACTTTATAAACTTAATAGAAATTTAAATTCATTTTTCACAAATGTTTACAAAAACTACTGTTAGAAATAAAAATTAGTTGGAAAGAACAATTTCTCTTATTGTTACCATAGATTAGTGTAAACATTTTTAGAAATGCCACCTGGGACTACAAGCCAGGGCTAGCTAGAGTTAGTTGAAGATTAGAGATAAGGTCACTTAACCAAAGGAAAGAATGGAATTGTAGAAACTGAGGCCTGAGAAACTTACACTTGAGAAATGGGAGGAGGTAGAGGGGTCAGAATAAACCCCAACAGAAGTAGAATAATTAGGAAGGTGTAGTGGCACAAGAAAATGAAAGGCACAGAAAGTTTTAGGGTCTTGAGTGTAAAAAGGCTGCAGAGTTCAGAGGGAATGAAGAAAAAACAGGTTGTTGAATTGGTAAAGGAAGTCATTGTTGAAAGTGCACTAATAAAGATCAGAGTAGTGAAGGTGAGAGCCAAATTAGGGGTGAGTAGTGAAGAGATAAAGGCATCCTTGGGCACTGAGGATTTGTTTGAGAAAATGTTAACAAAGACCTAAGTAAAGTTCGAGGGGCCAATGGTTGTAGTAGGCTGCCTGCCGGGTCATAAAGGTCTTTTTATTTTTTGTCTTTTTGTTGTTGTTTGTTTTTTAAGTATTGGAGATCAACCGAGGGGTGCTTTGCCATTTTTTTTTTTAAATAGGGAGAAGAATGTGTGTTTGAAGATAGGGGAAAGAGGAAATTGATCTTGGAAAGAGAAGATTGTTTATTTATTTTATTTATTTATTTTTTTATGTGGTGCTTGGGATTGAACCCAGTGCCTCGACCCTGACCCCCTGAGAAGATTGTTATTTTAACTATAAGTTTAGAGATATCTTTTTATTATTATTATTATTACAGCTAATTGTGAAGAGAATTTAATGGAGAATGTTTAATGTGTATGTACAGTATTTGTCTCCTTTGGCATTTGTATTGTCACTAGTCTAATTAAAGTGTATTTGGATATTCTTTTTTTTTTTTAATTGTGAAATTCAACCTCTTTTTAAAACCTGACTTTAAAAACAGTTTGGGCTTCCCCATATTTCCTTTAAAACACTTGTTACTTCATCCAAACTAGATTACTGCTGTCTCCCTATTTATTTTAGGTCACTCTTCTACATGGTTCGTCGTTCTTCCAAGACTCTAAATAATGTTAATCTTACTTGTCTTTCAAGCTGAAATGCTGTCCTCTTGTTTCAGGACCTTCTGATTGGCCCAGGAGAAATATTCTGCTATAGTTACAGCTCTATATTTGTTTCTGTCATATGGACAGCACTTGTGATTTTCTGACCTTATGGCTTTTTTTTTCTTCTTCTTTTTTGGTGGTACTGAGAATTGAACCCAGGAGCACTGTATCCACATCCCTAGCTGTGTGTGTGTGTGTGTGTGTGTGTGTTTGATTGAGACAGGGTCTCTGTAAGTTGATGTGGATGGCCTTAAACTTGCTAGCCTCCTGCTTCAGACTTCTGAGTAGCTGGCATTACAGACATGCATCATTGTGCCTGGCTATATTGAATGTATTTAATGTGGCCACTGTCCCACCTTGACAGTGAACTCTGTAAGGATAGGATCAAAGCCATTCATTTTATGGTATAAAGACCTACACATAGTAGTTGTGCTGATTTTTTTTTTTAATAAGGGTGTTTTAGAGGTGAAATTTGCTAGATGATAGATTTTAGAATGTTTTCCTTAAACTATAATGACAGGACACATAGAAAAGAGGCATGAATACTTAACCTAACATTCTCAGTGCTCTTTGAATTAGATACAAAAGTAAAATTCTTACTGTCAAGTTGGTTCAAGTGTTACAGCCAGATTTACCTACCTTCCTAACATTCTGATAGCACCTAAAAAAGAAAGTGGCTTAACCTGGGAACTGAACACTGAGGGAGCCGATTACAAAGGATCACAGATTTTTTTTTTTGTAGTTGTAGATGGACAGAGTGCCTTTTTTTTTTTTTTTTTAATTATTATTATGTGGTGCTGAGGACCAAATCCAGTGCCTCATGCATGCCACTGAGCTGCAGCCCCAGCCCCCAGATCACAGATTCTTTAGAATGGACATCATCATTAATCTCCAGTCTTCTTGAACTGGACCATAGTCTGTTACTAACTTTTTTCTACTCTTTCCTCCCAACAGGAACTTATTACATATGGGGCATACATTATTACTTTTCTAAAGTGTAGAAGCCCTGTCTCTTTTTTTTCGAATTAACAAATCAATTTTACAGAAAAAAATTCAATAATATGCTCAAGTGGAAATGTTTTACAGGAAAGCTTCCTTTGAGATTGGATTGTATTGGAAACTAGCTTCTGAACAATTTAACATTTCTCTTTTTTGGTTGCTATTTCAGTAATTCATATTTTTTGTATTTAAGCTTTTTATTTAAAAAGCAATACAAATGAAAAAAATGGAACTTATTTGGAATGGGCAATTTAAAAAAATCTCTTGGCCTGCTGTTTGCATATTTTAAATTTAATAGATATAACAGTGTCTCAGTCTTAGGCTAGAATTAACTAACAACATCATCTGGAATAGGCATAAACCAGAAGTTTGAGGGTTTGTTAATTTTTGGTTTTTGAACCTTTGCATTCTCTGCAGTAGTGAAAGCCTATAGGCCTATGTATGATCTATTAGTCTGGAAATTCATGGATAGCAAAGGTTATAAAAAAAAAGAGTCAAGACTTAACATTAACCAGCTTGAGATAAAAGGGAATAAGTAGAAGTAGGGGAGAACAGTGACTAGCAAGTGTAATTAGACAATAGAAGGAGACGCAAAGATCATAGTACGCTTTAGGTTGGGATAGCAAATGAAAAATAGAGCCAGCCACTACTAGGAAATAGGTAATTGACCAGAGTTGTCATGTAGCTAAGGGACAAATGGCCCTAAACATCTTTAGAAAATCAACTTTGTGCTCAGTTTAGATTTACAAAGTTGATAATGAGTCAACATTTAGTGACAGGACAGTCTTAGCCTGCTCCAGTAGCTGTTGAGTGCACCCTGTTTGGGCTTCACAGAGGTTGGAGACCTTGATTCTCATCAAATAAGTTAGTAAATTTCTGTTATTTCTCCTTCTCTCTCTCCCTCTCTCCCTCTCCATATTTAAAATTTTATTTTTACAGTTTGCCTCCTCTTCATTTCCCCAAATTTTTGTTCCAGAATGACCTGTCTCTGTGTTCCCTGTACTTGCCTCTTTTAATTATTGTTCCTTGTAAAGTTTTGAGGACAGGGACTATGTTTTGTTCATAGGTTTATCCTCCATGGTTCTGCGCATATTTTTTTTTTCAAATGTTATTTCATATTTGATTTTAAAACACAATAATCCTAAAAGTAAAATTATATTTAGTTAAGGTGGAAAAGTACATGGTATCTTAAGTTGCTATCAGCCTTCAGTTTGAGAGCTTACAGGGACAGATACCACATATCTAAGTGTTATATTATAGATCACTATCTTAAGCTGAGTAAGTAACACTTATTAGTCTGGACCTACTTTGATAATCATCATTTAATTTATGTAGCCTCTTAGTTACTGTGTCAGTTAGCTGTTGCCACAGTAACACTGCATAGCAGATTACCCCAAAACTCATGACTTGAAATAATCAGATATTCTCGTGTATCTGTAGGTTGGCTGGTGCAACTCTGCTTCTTCAGATCTGTGTATTGGGACAGTTCATGCTTCATGTGTGTTCATTTTGGAACCCAGGCTAAATTGGAAGGAATGACCCAGGTGAAACTGCACTAATGATACTGACAGGAACTTGAGAAGAAAAGGGAAACCTGTGGGATTTCTTATGATTCAGGCTCAGAACTGGCACATTTCTGCTTCATTCTTTTGACAAAAACAAGTCATATGGTTGAAATCAAGGACAAGGAGCCACAAAAATCTTACTCCTTTAGTGGAGCAACTGTAAAATCACATTGCTAAGGACTAGATCCTGGGAGCAGTGAGGAATTAGGGCCACTAGTGCAGTCTACCACAGTCAAGGTAGATTTTTTTCATTCTATTCTAAAATGAAAAATTTCATATAGGCAAAAAACATATAGGCCCCTTTCTATAGCATTTTGTTTTCATTCTGATATTTATATTTTGTAAATAGTTCTTTTGAGATATAATTTATATACCATGTAATTCAGACATTTAAAGTGTACAATTCAGTGAGTTTTGGTATATTCACAGAGTTGCACCAAACATCACCACAATCAATTTTAGAACAACTTCTTCATCTCCAAAGAAAATCTATACATATTAGCAATTACTCCCCATTCCTTCTCATCAGCCACTGGCAGCCACTTAATGGTCTTACTGGATTTGCCTGCTTCAGAATTAATGGAATCTTACAACTGTGTGGTCTTTTGCATCTTACTTCTTTTGCTTAACAATGTCTTGTAAGGTTCATACATGCTGGAGCATGTATCAGTGCTTAATTCCTTTTTATTTCCCAATAATTTCCCCTTGTATGTGTATACCAAATTGTATCCATTCATCAGTTGATGGACATTTGGGTTGTTTCCACTTTGGTGCTGTTATGAATAATACTGCTATGAACATTTGCATATCATTTTTTTTCTGGGTTAATACTTTGAGTGAATTCTTTGAGTAAAATTGCTGGCTCATAGAGTTTTTAACATTTTAACAAACTACCCAGCTTTTTCAAAAGGACAGCACCATTTTACATTCTTAGCAACGATGTATTTGAGTTCTAATTTGTCTACATTTTCACCAAAACTTGTCATTGTTTTTAAAATTATAACCACCCTGGTAGGTATGAAGTAATATCTTGTTGTGGCTTTTATTTAATTAGGGTTTATAAAGGAAAATAGCAATGGTTTTAAAAGTTAGATGTTTGCTCTTAAAAATACAGTACTGAAGTTGAACCCCAATTTTATTTACCTAAAAATCTTACATAGAGAAAAAAGAATTTTAATACATGTCACTCCTTGGTGCCCATAGTCTATTGTAGTCACTACTTCAAGGATAGGTTGAGGATAAGGAGATGACTGATCAGAACCCCAGTGATAGTGGGTTAAAAAAAACAAACCAAAACACCTTGTCTTAGGACACTTGAATGTTTAGATACAAAGACTTTCACCATATTTGACCATTG
Source organism: Marmota marmota marmota (assembly GCF_001458135.2). Lineage (NCBI taxonomy): Eukaryota > Metazoa > Chordata > Mammalia > Rodentia > Sciuridae > Marmota > Marmota marmota. The sequence goes on from NW_026000139.1 coordinate 121,299, forward strand.
CATTAAGTAATGTTGACTGTTGAATACCTTAGTGTTACAAGAAATGTTCAATTAGCCATCATTCTGGTTTTCTTAGCACTGACATACAGTTACTCCAAGCTTTTGGATCATAAGCTTTTGGATTGTGGTCCATGAATGTGACAAGAGTCACATATATGACAACTTAATTTACCTGATATATCCTACTGCATTTGTCTTCGAATTCTTGGCATTTGTGTTATTGTGAACCTAGGACCCATTTCTGAGTTCATGGATTCAAATATAAAGGCCACATGAAATCCTGGGTTTTAGGTCCTCAATGCACAGTTGTGGAGTTGAAGAATACCATAAAGTGGTACTGTCTTTTCAGTTAAGTTCATTTGGTGGTTATGTTGAATTTATGGTATACATTATGATTGTGATAATTTATAAATATTTTTATTTTTATATTGGTTCATTACTACTTGTTTTTTTTTTTTCTTTGTACTGGGAATTGAACCCAGGGGTGCTTAACTACTGAACTACATGTCCAGCCCTTTATTAAAATTTTTAATTTAGAGACAGGGTCTCACTAAGTTGCTTAGGGCTTTGCTAAATTGATGAGGCTGGCTTTGAACTTGTAATCCTCCTGCCTTAGCCTCCTGAGCTGCTGGGACCTGCTAACTTGTTTATTTTTGAAATATGCTTGAAAGCTTTAACTTTACTGAGAAAAACTGTCTTTCATTATTCTTTTTTGAGTTTCAGATTCTTTGGTTTGTTGTTATTATAAAATATTAATTTAAGGCCTATTTCTTAGTCTTTAGTGACTAAGCTCCAAGTTAGTTGGACACATGGGGTCAGAATTGGGAGCCTTATTTAAATAATTCTACTCCTTTGATGATAAAACCTAATTTAGGCTTTTTTGGCAACAAAATAAGACCTTAACTTACATGAAGTTACTTATTATATGTATTTACATGGGGCCAATTTTCAGTCACTTGTATTATGGTCTACTGATTGAGATCCTTCTTGGAATGTTAGGGCGGTACTAATGTATGTACCTGTTGCCTTTCTTTAAAAAAAAAAAAAAAAAAAAGGAGGAGGAGGAGGAATCAGGATTCTGAAACATTTCTATTTCTAGTCACAAGGATGGCAGGTAAGGGATTTTGGAGCTATAATGTATATTGGTGAAATTTTGGAAAATGTGGATAAACATAAGAAATAAAAAACCTCCCATAATTGTATCAACCTAAAGGAATCTTTTATTAAATTTATTGTATATCCTTTAAGTTTTTTTAAAAATGGATTTTGTTGTGACTTTATTTTAAAGAAAATTACACTATATGATTTCATTGTTGAAAATCAGAGATCCCAATTAGAAGTAAAAAAGAAAAATTATAATTGCCTAAAATTTAAATTAATGGAAATATTTCATATTACCCTTTCAGAATTATATATAGGAACTATAGATCATTTTTAACACAAAAATTGGAGCAGGTTCTTACTATTTTTAAATTTTTATGTGATTTTTAGTATCCACGGAAGAATGTATCTTCTGGGTATGTAAGTTATGAAGCATAATGAACACTCATGAACTTCATCTATTGAGAACTATAGTGTAACTGATTATCTGGAAGCTCCCTTGTACTTCTTGATCCCTCCTCCTATCTCTGCCCCCTGTTCCTATTAGGGTAACTGCTGTTGTAAATCTTGGGTTTATCATTCCCTTTCTTTAAAAAAAACACAAAACAAAACTAGTTTTACATTTGCATTTGTTCATAATGTTTAATTTTGGTTTGTTTTAAATAAGGTGAGGTTTTACAAAAATACTATGTATTGTCTTTTATAATTAGCTTTTTAAAAAAATTTTTTAGTGGTAAAGATCGACACAATATCTCTATTTGTTTATTTAAATATCTTCATGAATGAGAGGTAGCGCTCTACCACTGAGCCACAACCCCAGCCCTATTTATTTATTTTTATGTGGTGCTCAGGATCGAACCCAGTGCCTCACATGTGCAAGGCAAGTGCTCTACCATTGAGCCACAGCCTAGTCCTATAATTTGTTTTTTCAGTCAGCATTGTTTCCAAGATTTGTCTCACTTGTTGCACTCATTTCCAGTGCTATTTATTGTTCTACATCCTATGAATATGCCATAATTTATTCTCTTGCTGATGAATATTTAGGGTTATAGTTTGAGGCAAGAGGTCTTGTGTGAACATTCTTGCACATATTCCTGGTTTTCATGGGAGGTGGGATATATACCTAAGGATGGAATCAGTCAGTCTCTTTTATGGTATTTTTGTATCCTAAGAAATTCTTTTCTAGCTTGAGACCCTCTAAGTAAACAGAGGTTAGGGTTAATGTTTTGCTTTTCATATAAAATTCTTAATCCATCTAGAATGTTTGATATATTTATTGGTGAGTTAGGAATCCAGTTATCCCAGAATTATTTATTAACTAATCCCTTCTCAGTAATTTCTAATGTCCCCTCTGAGACTATCTCTTGCATATGTATATATTAACATGTTAGAATTGTAAATAGTATTTTATTATATGCTTTTATACTTAAGATATCTTGAATATATTTCCAAACCATTTAATATTTTATAGGTCAAGTTTTTGTATCTCTGTTTTTATTCAGTATCTCTGTTTTTAAAAAATATTTTTTAGTTGTTGATGTACCTTTATTATTTATTTATTTGTATGTGGTGCTGAGGATTGAACCCAATACCTCACACGTGCTAGCAAGCACTCTACACTGAGCCACAACCCAAGCCCCAGCACCTCTATTTTTATCATGTTCATTTCTGATTTTCTAGGAAGCCTAAAACTGGGTTTCTTAAAAAAAAAAAAAATGTGCATGAAAGCACATATATAGTATAATGTAATTCTGTGTAATCTCTCTTTTTATTGTGATAAAGTATACAGTCCAGTAGCATAAAGTATATTCACACTGTTGTGCAGCCATCATCATTATCTGATTCCAAAACTTTATCTTCTCAAATTGAAACTCTGTATCCATTGAATTCTGAACTCCCCATTCCTTTGTCCCCATAAGCCCTGACATCCTCTCTCTACTTTCCATCTGTGTGAATTTGACCATTCTAGGTACTTCATACAGATGAAATCACAGGTATCCTTTTGTGGTTGATTTATTTCACCCAGTATAGTGTACTCACAGTTCATTCATTGTAACCTGTGTCAGAATTTCCTTTTTAATAAGAGTGAATAGATTTCAAGTGTATGAATGTGTACCACATTTGGCATATCCATTTATTTATAGGTGGATACTGGTTGCTTCTGCATTTTGGCTCTTGTAAATAATGCTTCTATGAGCCTGTTTAAATAACTGTTCAAGTCTCTGCTTTCAGTTCTTTTGAATGCATACCCACAAGTGGGATTGCTGGTTCATATGGTAATTCTGTGTTTAATATTTTGAAGAACTGCCATGCCATTTTTCATAGTGGTTGCATATTTTACATTCCCACCATGTATGCATAAAGGGTTTCAGTTTCTCCACATCCTTGCCAACACTAGTTTTCTCTTTTTTATAATTTTTAACTAATTTTCTCTTTTTAATAGCTATCCTAATGGATATGAAGTATTTTAAGTCTCTGTAGTTTTAATTTATACTTCTGTAGTGATAAGTAATGTTGAGCAGTGTTTTTGTATGCTTATTGACTATTAGTATATTTTTGGATGAGCATCTGTTCAAGTTCTGTGACCATTTTTTAGTTGGGTTGATTTTTTGTTGTTTAGTTGTAAGAGTTCTTTATGTATTTTTTTATATTAAGCCCCAACTAATTTTGTAACCTCTAATGCACAAAAGTTTATAATTTTAACAAAGTCCAATTCGTCTATTTTTTTTTGTTGTTGCAGTATTTCTGGTTCCGTGAAATTCAATATCATAATACTTTTCTCCTTTTCCCCTTAAAAATTTTTAAAAGTTTTATAGGTCTGTGATCCATTTTGAGTTTGTACTCATATATACTAAGTTCCAGCTTCATTCTTTCATGTAATCACTTTTTAATAGGATGATAGTGGGCTGTACACACTGTGATGCTGTTATCTTTTTTTTTTTTTTTAAACACTCAACAGTGTGACTACAGCCCCTACCTTTTCCTTCTGATCCTGTCCTTCCATATTCCATTGAATGGTGTGAGTCAGTGTGTATGAGACCTTTTAAATGTCTACCTTAATGTACTGCTAAAGTTAAAAGAAAATCAAATAGAAACGTTAAACTCAGGCATGAAAATGGAAAAGACAAAGTCAGGGAAGGAAAAAGAAAAGAAGTGGGAGAGTATGGAAATAAATATCAGCTTTTGATCTCAGGAGGACAGAATGCACTTTGCTTGAAATTATCAGGCACAATGTTAAAATGTATATATACTGTGTGTATATAATTTATCCTTAAATCAATCCCCTGAAGTATAGGTGTGATTTTCTACATTCTACAGTTGAAAAATTGATTACACATCCAAGATTTTATAGTTAATGAGTGGCAGAGCTAGAATTTGAACACAGGTATTTTTGACTACAAAGCTAGAGCACTTTGCCATTAATGGTTATCTGAGAGTAAAGGGAACCTTTGATCAAAGTAAGTTTGAGGAAGGCAAGGCATTAAATCCCTTTCTTGGAGTAGCATAGTATGAGGTCTGAGAAGTTGGACAGTAAAAAAGAAACCTGTTTAATTTTGTTTTAAATGTTAAGACACTAACTTGCCTAAGGGATGCATTTCCTAGGCACCTTAGCAATACAACTCTACTTTAGCCTCTTATAGTTGTGTTTTTTGGAAGTGCCTCTTATAGTTGTGTTCTGCTTCTTATATTAGATCTAAGGACACAAGATTAAATCCTAACTTGGTGAGGAAGAGATCAGTCCATAGACTAACTGACATAGACCAGTTGTGTAGCTTTTTGTTGGGGAGATGTCAACTTTTGCCTCAAAGAGGTAATTCCAAAGTAAGGTGCTTTTCCAAAGGTAAATTCCATCTGACAACTTCGCTTGTAGTACAACAGGAGGATAGGACACTCATTTAGAGATATTTAAGAAAAACTAACATTTGACAAGCAACTCTTCTTACATGTGAGCTCTTAAGTTGTGTCTTGGTCATGAATTGTTCATTTTACCTGTACCACAGTTAATATAAACTGTGATTTAGGAAATGAAAGATTGTCTCTGTTATGGATGTATTATTTAAATACTGAACAGAAACGTGTCAGAGATGGTCAGCAAATGAATGATTCAGCAGCCAACTTGCACTCATGTCGTAAGAGAAAGTTATTAACTGAATTGAGACCTAGTCCTTTGATTAGACATTGCTTTTAGTATTCATAGGGCTAAACCTATCATTGTTTTTTAGAAAGTTCTTTGATATTTTTGCCCATATTTCCAAGTTCTATAAAGTGTCTTGTTAATGTTTAAATTGAAAGTACAATACAGCTGTTATTTAACTGGAACAAGATTGTCTTCTTCATGATATATTGCTTCTCTGTACATAAGCAGCTTTTCCCCTATTAAAGTTCAGTTTTTAAAATGTATTTACTACATTAATTACCAAGTATTTTATGCTTTCTGTTGCTGCTTTTTAATATATTTTTTTAATTGTAGATGGACACGATAACTGTATTTTTATTTGTTTATTTTTATGTGGTGCTGAGGATCGAACCCAGCACCTCATATGTGCAAAGCAAGCGCTCTACCACTGAGAGCTCTACCACAACCCCAACCCCTCTGTTGCTGTTTTAACGGAGATATTTCCCATTGTTTTTATAGTTGATTATTAATAATGTGTAGAAATATCATTGATGTTTTCCTTTTTTTTAAAGTATTTATTTTTTTTAGTTATAGTTGGACACAATACCTTTATTTAATTATTTTTATGTGGTGCTGAGGATCAAACCCAGGGCCTCACACATGTGAGGTGAACGCTCTACTACTTAGCCACAACCCCAGCCCATCATTGATGTTTTCTTGTAGATTTTTAAAAATATTCAGCAACTATAGTAGACTAATTATTCTAATGAGTCTTTCCTTAATAATTATATAGAATTAAGTAGTACTATGTCTTTCAGTAATTTTTGTAATTCTTATTTGTTCCCGAATTAGGGTCCCTTTGTCCTTGAAACAGAAGACTACTTATGTTTAACCTTGAAATTTATGATATTGATTGTTTTAATATGTTAAAAAATAAAAAGGTCTTTTTTTTGCCAGGTGCAGTGGCACATATCTGTAATCCCAGCGGCTTGGGAGGCTGAGGCAGGAGGATTGTGAGTTCAAAGCCAGCTTCAGCAGCTTAGCGAGGCACTTAGCAACTCAGCAAGACTCTGTCTCTAAGTAAAATATAAAAAAGGGCTGGTGATAGCTCAGTGGTTGTGCACCCCTGGGTTCAATCCTCAGTATCCCAAAATAAAAAGTTCTTTTTATAAAAATGGGATTGGTTGAATTTTATAAAACACAGAAATTGTTACTATAAAGACATTTTATTTTACGTGTATCTTTTACAGGTTGTATATCAGTAGTTTTATTAAAAAAAAAAAACAACTTGCATTCTTAGAATAAAAACTATTTAGTCATTTTATTTTAGTGCCAGGGATAGACCGAGGGGTGCTCAATTGAGCCACATCCTGAAAAGGGCTTGCCCTTTTTGGTTTTTATTTGGAGAGAGGGTCTCACTAAGTTACTTAGAGCCTTGCTAAATTGCCAAGGCTGGCTTTGAACTTGGCAATCCTTCTGCCTCAGTCTCCTGAACCATTAGGATTATAGGCATGTACTATCATGCCCAGATTATTTAGTCATTTTAAATAGATCTCTTGAGGTATTCCTTTTAATTGCTTCAGTTTTTTTAAGATTAATTTTCTTTTAATTTAATCAACTTTAAGACCTAAATGTTTCTCCAGAATATTCTTAGATCAGTATTTTTGTTAGAAGAATTTAAATTACCATGTAAAGTTGTTGGGTTTTAGTGCACTTATGAGAGTAAATAAGGAGTGGTTGGCGTTTGCTTTGTTTCTGTAATTTCAGTAGCGTCTTCTGTTATAAATTTGTTGATTCATGTTTTCTTGTGTCAGTTTCGGTGCTTAATTAATATTATAATAGCATATTATGTATTGAACTTCAGTTTTAAATTTATTACATATGAATGTTCCTTGTATTCTCTAATAATATTTCTCTCTTATTTTGCCTTTGTATTCCTTCTCATTTCTAACCTTGAGATTTTTCTTTTCTTTTTAATTTTTACATTCTGTTGGGGGTCAAGTAGCTGGGTACTGGGAATTGAATCCAGGACATTGTGCACACTAGGTAAAGTGCTCTATTACTGAGCAATATCCCAACCTAAATTATTGTAATTTTAAGGTGTAGTTTTCTTTTTGAGATATAATTACCAACAGTCAAATCCATTCACTTTATGTGTATAATTTAATGAATCATTGCAGTACTGGGGATTGAACTCAGGGGCCTTTTACTGCTACAACTCCAGCACTCTTTTTGAGAGAGAGAGAGAGAGAGAGAGAGAGAGAGAGAGAGAGAGAGAGAGAGAATTTTTTTAATATTTATTTTTTAGTTTTTTGGCGGACACAACATCTTTGTTTGTATGTGGTGCCAGGCGTGCACGCTACTGCTTGAGCCACATCCCCAGCCCAGCACCCTTTATTTTTCGTTTTGAAACAGTCTCGCTAAGCTGCAGAGATTGACCTCAAATTTTCAATTCTCCTGTCCCAGCCTCCCCAGTAGCTAGGATTACAGGTATTTATCACCACATACTGCATTTAATGAGTTTTTTTGAAAATGTATGTTATTGTGAAACTACCAATCCAGATATAGAACATTTCCCCCATCATTCCAAATATTTTCCTTATTCCCTTTAATGCTCTCTTCTCATTTCTCGGCACATAGTAACCACTGATTTGCTTTTTGTCATTACAATTTTGCTCTTCCAGAATTTTATATAAATTGAATCATACTAAATGTAGTCTTTTGAACCTGGCTTCTTTCAGCCAGAATGGTGATTTTGAAATCATCCATGTTGTTGGGTATCTCAGAAGTGTCTTCTTTTTATTGCATAGATGTATCACAACCAGTTGGTGGACACTGTTTCTCATTTTGGGCTATTATAAATAAAACTGTTAGGCACATTCAAATATAAATCTTCTAGTGGCCACATGATCTTATTTTCCTTAGGCTTGCTGGGTGCATAATGATAAGGGAATGTCTAGTTAGTATGTCTCACCAGCAGTGGGTGAAGTTCCAGTCGCTCCGTTCTCATACCAGTTGCTTTATTCTCGTTGTTAGATATTGTCAATGTTTTTAATTTTAGTCATGTAGTGATCGTGATTACTGTTGGGTTTTAAAAAAAATTTTTAGATTTTGATGAACCTTTATTTTATTCATTTATTTATATATGGTGCCGAGAATCGAACTCAGTGCCTCACACATGCTAGGCAAGTGCTCTGCTATTAAGCCACAGCCCCACCTCTCACTATTGGGTTTTAATTTGTATTTCCATGATGACTGATGTTGAGCCTTCTTGGGGGGTGAAGGGGTACCAGGGATTGATCCCAGGGGCACTTTACCACTGAGTTACATCCTCAGTCCTTTTTATATTTTATTTAGAGATAGGGTCTTGCTAAGTTCCTTAGGGCTTCACTGAGTTCCTAAGGCTAGCTTTGAACTAGCAGTCCTCCTGCCTCAGTTTCCTAAGTAGCAGGAATTATAGGCATGTGCCACCATGCCTGGCAAATGTTGAGCATCTTTTTACATGTTTAATTACCATTAATGTATCTTTGTTGAATGCCTGTTGAAATCTTCTATTTCTTTACAATGGTTGTTGTCTTGTTATTGTGTTGTAAAAGTTTCTTTTATATTCTTTGTCAGTTGTGTACTAGGCAAAGATTTTTCTCTGTGACCTGCCTTTTCGTTTTCTTAACAGCATCTTTTGAAGAGTGAAGAACGTTTTTAAACTTTATGATGTGATCCAGTTTAGCAGGGTTCCTCCCTCCCCCTTGTGCTTTTTTGTGTCCTGAGAAGTCTTTGCCTAAACTAAAGTTATAATTATGTTTTCTTCTAGAAAGTTTACACCTCTTGATTAGGTCTTTCATCCATTTTTTTAAAATTAATTAATTTATTCTGATTTGTTATACATGACAAAGGAGTACATTTCGATTCATAGGACACTCTTTCATCCATTTTTTAGTTATTTTTTTCATATGTTGTGAGGTAATAGCATGTTTTTGTTTTTAATTTTCATATGAATATCCAATTTTCCCTACACCTTTATGGGGGGACATCCTTTTTCCCATTGAAATACTGCACCTTTGTCAGAAATCAAAGAAATCAATTGACTATAAATGTGTGGTCCCTGTTTTGTGGATTTTTGTGTCTTTATATTTATATCAGTATTACATTGCTGTGATACTGGGTATGTAGTAAGTATTTCTGTTTGATTTTTGTTTTTGGTACATGAGACTGAACCCGGGACCTTGTACATACTAAGTATTATGCACTCTTGTTGCTGAGCTATACCATCAAATCCCAAAAGAAGTCAGAAAATGTCTAATGTGGGTCTTCCAACTTTGTTGTGCTATTTTAAAATTATTTGAATTTTCCATTTTAGAGTTAGCTTATCAATTTCTAGTAGAACCTGCTGGGATTCTGATGGGGATTGTAGTGAATCTGCAGGGGAGAATTGACATCTTTCCAGTTTTGATCTTCTGCTATGTGGACAAGATATCTCTCTCTCTCTCTCTCTCTCTCTCTCTCTCTCTCTCTCTCTCTCTCGGTAGTGCTATAGATTGAACACAGGGCCTTGTGCATGCTAGGTAAGCACTTTACAATGGAGCTCTATCCTCAGCCCTTTGATTTGAGACAGTGTCTGGCTTAGTTGCCTAAGCTGGCCTCAAATTTGGGATTGTCCTGCCTTAGTCTCCCTAGTAGCTGGAATTATAGGCTTGCCTCACTGCACTTGGTTATAGTGTACATCTTGATCACTGTTGACATTAGTAGTTTGTGTCTTTCCATTTCTTCTAATTTAACCAAATTTAGTCTTAATTTGGCATAAATTGTTTATCATGTTTTCTTCCTACATTTTTAATGTCTATAATGTGATGTTTCTTGTTTAAATTCTAATACTGATAACTCTGTATTTTCCCTCTTTTTAAAAAAAATATGGCAAAGGTGACTTTTTTTTCCCTCTAACTTTATTTTATTTTATGTGGTGCTGAGAATCAAACCCAGTGTCTCACACATGCTGGGCAAGCGCTCTACCACTGAGCCCCAGCCCCAGCACCTGTATTTTCCCTCTTGATCTGTCTAGCTCAACTATACCCCTCCGCCCTTTTTATTTTTGAGACAGGGTCTGACTAAATTGCCAGGGCTGTCCTTGCATTTGTGATCCTCCTGCTTCAGCCTTCTGAGTAGCTGGGATTACAGGCATGTGTCAATCACCACACCTGGCTGGCATCTCATAAATGTTAATATTACATTTCCATTCAGGTCAGAGTATTTTCTTCTCACACCATTTTATAGTGTTCCTCCTGAAACTCCTTGTTCCAAAGTCTACTTTATTGATGTTTATATCACTCCAGCTTAATGCTTGCATGGCCTATTATGTATATTTTTTTTCAGTCTTTAATTTTAAGGTATTTGTGTCTTTATATTTTAAATGTTTCTTGTACATACCATGTGTTGAGTCTTACTTTTTGTCCAATTTGACAATCTTTTTTTCTTTTTTTGGTGCTGGGGACTGGACCCAGGGCTGTGTACATACTAATAAGCATGTGCTCTACCAGTGAGCTACCCCCTTCGCCAGTCTTTACCTTTTAATTGGCAAAATAGTGAGACCATTTACATTTGATATAAGTGCTTATGTTTAAAGGTTCCTTCTTGCAATTTTTTTTGTATTCATTCCATCTTTCTTCCTCTTTTCCTCTTTTTACTGCTTTAAAAAAAGGTTGATTTCTTTATAATTCCATTTTATCTTCATTCTTGGTTTACTAACTTCACACCTTTGTTTTAGATTTTTAGTGGCTGAGAACAGGTTATACAGTATATACATCTTCAGTTTATCACCATCAGGAATAATGTTATATTGCTTTCTCTATAACTTAAAGTGTAACTTAAGGATTGGTGTACTTATAATTTAAAAATGTTGTATTTTCCTTGTTCTGGTTGCTTTATGGCATAAGAAACCACAGTAATTTAGTGCCTTAAAATAACACTATTGTCATCCTATTCTGTGGGTAAAGCATTTGATTTGGCCACAGTAGACAGAGAGGGTCTGTTTTTGTTCCATGATCTCTGAGGTCTCTACTGAGGTAGCTCATAGCTGGGGTCTGGAATTATCTGAAGGTTTGCCTACCTACATATTCTGTAGCCAATGCTGGCTTAGATCTTAGATTAGTTTGTCAGCAGAACCCATACACAGAGCCTCTTTATCGTGGCTCACATTTTCTTTCTTTCTTTTTTTTTTTTTAATATTTATTTATTTATTTAGTTTTCGACAGACACAACATCTTTGTTGGTATGTGGTGCTGAGGATCGAACCCGGGCCACACGCATGCCAGGCAAGCGCACTACTGCTTGAGCCACATCCCCAGCCCACATTTTCTTTTTTACAACCCTTTAAAAAAATTTTTTTTTGTTGGTGTTGTAGATGGATGCATTACCTTTGTTTTATTTTTTATGTGGTACTGAGGATCAAACCCAGTGCCCCATGAATGCAAGGCGAGCATTCTGAGCCCCAACCCAGCCCCTATCGTGGCCCACATTTTCTGAGTCCGGTAATTGAGTTCCAAAGCTGAGTGTCCCCACAGATGAGAGCTAAATAGAAGTTGTATTGCCATTTGTGACCTCATCTTGACCAGCATCGCTTCCACTATATTTTTAGATGGGGCAGTTACAAAGATCTGCCCTGCAGATTCAAGGAAAGAGAATCTTCCCCCCACCACACACATCTTGTTGGAAAAATTGATGTCACATTGGAAGCACAGAGTAGTGGGTTCAGTTAGGAGGCTGTCTTTGGAAAATGAAATTGACCATATCCACCCATCTTTATAAATGCCACAGTATTTTTGTCTTAAGAATGTCTTTTATATTTATGTATTTACTACATTTCACTCTTCATTTCTTTTTGTAGATCCAAATTTTCTTTTTCATTATTTTTTTTCTGTGTGAAGAAAATACACATCTATATTGGAATAACACACTTTTTCTCTCCCTTCTGCCCTTCTCGGAGCCCAGTTAACCTTGTTGACCACTTGATAGTCTCCCGTAGGTTACTGAGGCTGCTTTTTTTTGTTGTTGTTTAACTCCAGTTTTTTTTGCCATGGATAGTTTGTGTTCAGTGATGTTTTCAAATCTCATCTGCTGATATTTTTACCCAGTGTATTTTTTTCATTTGAGGTATTCTTTAAACCCCTCCAAGTTCTGTTTGGGTTTTTTTTATGTAACATTCATATGAACTGTATTTCTAATGTCTGTTTTTAATATCTTTTTGTTCTAATTCCATTATTTCTATCATTTGTAAGTGTTTCTATCAATTTTTCTTATAGATGAGCCATTTTTCCTGCTTTGCATGCCTGGACTTTGTGAATTTTGTATTGCTGGACACTGGATTTTGCCATATTCCTTTAAAGATGGTCAGATTTTATTCTGTTACACATTTAAGTAACTTTGGGATCAGTTTGATCCTTGTTAACATTGTCCTAGGGTTGATTTCGCCCTACTACTAATTTATGATCCTTATAGAGACAATGGTTGGACTCTGTGATTTCTTCTTTCTGACCAATGGATCGCAGATGATTCCCAACCGTTTATGAGCTCTGCGAATTGTTGGGCCTATTGCTTTCAGCAGTTTGTTCTCTGACCTTGGAGGTTTCTTTTCCCACCCTTGAAAATTGGATACTCAAGGGAACCCACCCCTCTGCAGACCTCTCTGTGCATGCAGCTCCTTCCTCTCCAAGTACGCTTGTCCTATAAATTCTAGCTGCCTCAGCTTTCACTGTGTTACATCTTCATTGAGACCCTTGGGTTGTGTTCTGTGCTTGCTTTCAGTTCTTTCCAGCTTTAACTTTGCTTCTGATTTTTTTTTTAATATTTATTTAATTTTTTAGTTATCAGCAGATACAACATCTTTGTTGGTATGTGGTGCTGAGGATCAAACCCGGGCTGCACGCATGCCAGACGAGCGCGCTACCACTTGAGCCACATCCCCAGCCCCTGCTTCTGATTTTTTTTAAAGAAAAGATTGTTACTTTGCTATTATTCTGAATCTGTGTTCTTTTTTGTTAGTAGAATAATTAATTTTGAATTCTGACTGAAATATAAAAAACATAAAAGTTGTACATACTGGTCCCCATACTAATGGGGAACCAGTGTAATATCTGATATATGCATACAGTGTATTGTAATGTTTAAATTGGATTAGACATGTTTATCTACTCAAGCATTTACCTTTTCTTTATGGTGGAAGCTTTCAGAATCCTTTCTCCTAGATATTTGAAACATGCAGTATGTTTGTTAATCTCTACTCATACTGTACAATAGTCCCATGGAATAATTTAAAGTAGAATGCTTCTTTTATATGTCCTAAAATTGACGTTTGTAGTTTTCTCTGAAGTTCTAATCATTTATCATTTTATTGCTTTTAAAATAATTCTTAAATATTTTTGTAGTAAACTAGTTTGACATTGTTGGGTTACATTTGTTGAGAACAGTATAAAGGATTCAGTGGCTTTTTGTCACTAACAGATTTTTCACTTAGGACAATGGTTGTGAGCAGTTTGCTATTCTAGTAAAATCTAGTTTTCAAGTAGTCCCATTTTTTTTCTTGGCTGCTTTTTTGAAATCACATTCAAAATTCTTTTGTTGTAATACATATATTTTCCCCATTTTTGTACTTGAATCATGCTTAAGTATATATTTATAGTATGCTTACATGTTGTGTTTCTATTTTCATAATTACTTCTGTGTTGATCCATTATGGTGAATTGCAGCTACAAAGTAATACAAAAATGTAATTTGGGTGTGCAGGAGCATGCCAGTGATTTTAAATATTCTATTGTAGTTGTATTTTTTTTTATACACACACATACACACACACACACACACATTTCACTTCACTCAGTGGTTCTCAGCTTGAGTGGTACCGTTATCTAGGGGGCATTTTTGATTGTCACCGTAGTGGAGGTTGTTACAGGCATTTAATGGGAAGGGGCTAGGTTTACTAGATGCCTTGCAGTGTACAGTATAGTGCTGTATAATAAATAATTTGTCTCGTTTGTCATTTGAAGCTCCTTTAACTATCCAAGTTTGAAATTTTTTGTTGTTATCACAGTTCTAGAGATCGAACCCAGGGACGTACTACCAGTGAGCTACCCCTGCCTTCTAACTTGTGTTCCTCCTGCAGCCTCTGAGTAGCTAAGTATTTCAGGTGTGCAGCACTGCAACTGGCCTGAAATAATTCTATAAAAACAAAATATTTCTTGTGTGATGCATTACATTTTCTGGAAATGCAATTTACTATGTACATTGGGGTTAGTAAAGACATTTCACTTAAGCTTTCACAAGAGTTTGCTATTACATCAGTATTCCTCTTGGTATTTTAGTCACTATTCAGCACATCTGATTGAGTCTGCCTTTGTAACCCTCACATTTATGGTGATTCTTCATATTAGTGTGAACATCTTACTATAATAATATTTTCTAGTGTATGGATGCTCAAGTTTTCACATATTAAAAGTGTTTTAATATTATGAATTTTCTGTCTTCAAACTAAAGGTAGGGCATTGTAATGATTTTTTTAAATTATGTGAATAAATAATCAATGAATATGATCTCAAGATAATAAAGGGACTTTAAAAAATTACAGGAACTTACATGTATGACACACAATCATATCCCTTACCCAAAGTGTTGGGTATCAGAAGTGTTTGAGATTTTGGATATTTTTAAATTTTGGAATAATTGTGTGTATAATGATATTGTGGAAGTGGGACCCAGGTCTAAGAATGAAATTAGTTTCTGTTTCATATATACCTAATGCAGCCTGAAGGCAATTTCATAAAATATTCTTAATAAATTTGTGCACAAAACAAAGTTTGTTCACACTGAACCCTCAGAAAGCAAAGGTTATCACTACCTTAGCCACCTACATGACAGCTTGTGGTTTAGCATCACCATCATTCTTGACTCTGAATTTATACACAGCTGATAAGCAGTCATTTTCTTGTACTTATACATATATACAAACAGTGAAAAACAGGACATAACCATGTCTACAGTGAACCAGTGATGTATTCAAGGAAACTAAAGACCACACAGTAAGTAGTAACATCCTGAGAACACCTATGTCAGCTGTCAAACTTCAGCAACAGCAACAGGGTTCATTTTCCACCTGCAGTGTTGTGTTTTGGTTAAAAGATTACTATATATATGTATATATATATATATATATATATATATTTTTTTTTTAATTAGGGACAAGTAACAAACAGTTGAGGACCATGAAGTGGGTCCTCTAGAGATGGGGAGACATTCTGCTAAATGGCTTTAAATGCCTCACTGACAGTGATTTTTGGCTTAGAAATATGTCTTTGGTTTTATAAACTGACACGATTTCTTGTTCCATTAGGAACATACTCCCCTCTAGTCCTTCAGTAAGCCCGTTACATGTTCCTACCATGAGCGGTTCTTTTCAGTGCCAGGTAGGACAAGTATGATTATAAAGCCAAACTCCTGAGAAAGAAAGAAATCTCACACATATATGCACACCAAGATACAAGGAAAACACTAGAATTTTAGTACTAAACCAGAGGTCAGCGTTTGCCTCCTGGATAAGCCTTAGCCTGTAAGGACAGAAAAGAAGGTGGTTAGTATCTGCAAATTCTTAGAATCAAATAATGTTCCCTGGCTTTGAGTTTCCTACACATAGTGCACTAATGTAAACATGTTTGCAGTTAGGGCTAAGATGGAAATGGGGACAGAGGTGACCAAAGGCAGAAAAGTCAGCCTCAAAGATAGGGCACTTATTTATAATTGCACCTGTCTATCTTGTATGATATTCTTATTTGCTGACAGCAGGTGACACCAACAGTCATGGTTCATTCTTTATTTATATATATATCTATTTTTTTAGTTGTAGTTGTCAGTACCTTTATTTATTTATCTTCTTTAACTTTTTTTTTAAGTTGTAATTATACACAATACCTTTATTTATTTTTATATGGTGCTGAGGATCGAACCCAGGGCCTCGCATGTGCTAGGCGAGCGCTCTACTGCTGAGCCACAACCCCAACCCTTACGATGTTCTTCTGTGTAAACAAAACGAAACTATCCTACTATGTTTGTAATGAACACAAATATTAAAAAAAGAGGGGGGTAAAAATTTGATGTAATACCTCATTTGTCCCTATTTTTCATCCCAAAAACCTTAATCTGCACTTCTGCAATACTGCAAAGATGACTTTGGGCTGTGAGTATAGCTGAGTTGTAAATGTACTTGCTTAGTATGAGTGAAACACTTTGTTCAAACCCCAGCACTACCACTAAAAGCAAACACAAAAAAACCAAATAACCCCACACTTTCAGTTAGTTCAGCTAGCATCTAAATTAAACAGCTTGGTATCAAAGTTTAAATTTAAGGGAGCAAGACACTTAAATACTTCACTGTTCCTATAAAAAGAATGTTGGGGGCCTAGGGTTGTGGCTCAGTGGTAGAGTGCTTGCCTAGCATGTTTGAAGCACTGGGTTTGAGCCTTGGCACAATATGAAAATAAATAAAGACGTTGTGTCCATCTACAACTAAAAAAAATATTTAAAAAAATATCGGAAGCAGGATCTGACAGTTAACTGGCCAAATGTTATCCTTAATGATAATTTAAATGGCTCTCTTTCCACATACCTTTTTTAAAAAAAAATTTTTATTGTTGATGGACCTTTGTTTGTACGCAGTGTTAAGAATCGAACCCAGTGCCTCACACATGCTAGACAGTCTCTCCACCGCTGAGCTAAAACCCCAGCCCTCCACATATCTCAGTGGTGCTAATCTACACCATTTAGAAAGTCTAGAAGTTGTTAGGAACAACTTTTCCCTATTTCCCTCACCTTAAGGTCATTAGGCATTATGATATCTGTGTTAATTTTTTTTTCTAAGTTATCCTGTAGGAGGGGGCCAAGGTAATTTTTAAAGAGACAATGTGAGGTGAAAAGTTAGGCAGACTTGGCCACACTTACATTAAATTCAGTGTGAAAAACGCCAGTAGCCCCTGCTGCCTAGTACCCTGGCCTCGCCCTGCTCCCCGCCAGCCTCGACTGTCCCCCCCCAGCCTCGCCTCGCCCCGCTAGCCTCACCCCCACAGATAAGTCTGTTGGCTTAACACAACCCCCAGAATTCTCCAATTTGTCTGTGGACTCTCAATGGTTCTCTCAGGATCTTTCTCCTGCATTTTGTTGCAAGACCCAGTCCCCCCAGCATGGTGAAGCCCAAGCATCTGGAAGGTGGAGCTGGGGTTGAGTCGTGAGGACCACCCAGCTATCTGGAAATTGATTCTCAATCCACTAAGATTGTTCCAGGGCATGTTGTCAAATGACTGTCTGAGAAGTTAGGTGACTACCGCCACCCCGTATTAGAAGGATTTATGGATTTTGACTGATCGTGAACTCTTTCTTCACTGAAAGGGCATCTCTGAAGCAGGGCTGGCTTCTTGGGCAAGCCACCTGTGAAATCATGCAAGCTGGGTTTCATGCTCTGCTGCCTTACTCCTGAAATTCCTAGTTTTTTTTTAAATATTTATTTATTTTTTTTAGTTTTCGGCGGACACAACATCTTTGTTTGTATGTGGTGCTGAGGATCAAACCTGGGCCGCACGCATGCCAGGCGAGCGTGCTACCGCTTGAGCCACATCCCCAGCCCAAATTCCTAGTTGTTAACGGGATCCCCTGGGTAGCTGCTCCTACTCTGAAACAGCAGCTTCTGGATAGAAAAGTTTCAGGAAAGAAGGGGGATTCACTTCCCAAGATGGGGTCTCTTTTGTCATACAGGACAGCCAGGTAGATTTGGGAGTGTTGAGCATCTGGTGTATCTAGGTTGGGCTTCTTGCTCAGGTAAGGGAGTCTTTCCTGTGTGAGTTTCTTTTTTCAAATATTTATTTTTTAGTTGTAGTTGGACACAACACATTTATTTATTTATTTATTTATTTAATGTGGTGCTGAGGATTGAACCCAGGGCCTCAGACGTGCTAGGTGAGCGCTCTACCGCTGAGCCACAGCCCCAGGCCCCCCTGGCCCCCCGAGTTTTTTGATTGGGGATTTATCTCTTGGGGAAAGTTATCTTAATAAACCAGAAAGTGGTCCTCAGAGATATCTCTGGCTTAGAGAAACTGATAACTAACTAAGTGGCTAAATCAAAGAAGGTGCTGAGGCTTGAGGGGCAGAGTCACTTGTTAGCTTTTTGAACCTTGGATTTTTTTTTTAATGTTTTTATTCATGCACTGTGGTTATACATAACCACAGTAGGTTTCATTTTGACATAATCATACAACCAATAATGGTCACTTATGGGACTATCTTATAGGCCACATCAGAGTTTTGAACAATTAATCCTTAAGTCCCTGTGTTTTTTTGAAGCTCCATGCATCTTAGGTTGATCATGTAACTGGGAGCTTCCTATTTACATTTCTTGCTTTTTCTCTTGACCACCTGCTCTCACAAATGATAGGAAAAACAGGAAAAATGAGGCCTTCCTCAGGTACAACAAATGTGCATCAATCAAATCAAATCAAAAGCCTTTTCTTTTCAGCTTTATGTTTCTAATGGTGGGATTATGAATTTGAGAATATTTCGATATGGTGTCTGTCCTGAGGAAGAAACGGGGTTGACAAGTGAGGCTGGGTTAGTGCCCCTCCCGGCTTGGGCCTGTGAGCCATGGAATCTGTTGATGATGCCAGAACCTGGGCCTCTCCTGGGCGATTTGTGTGGGGATCTCCCTCTCATCTATGGCTGGACCCACTTTGCCTTCTTCAAGTAGAGGAGGTGGGCGTATTTAACATGAATGAGGTAATAATCGCAGCTGTTCACTGAGTAGCTGCTTAGCACTGAGTGCAGCCCCTTGCACAGCAGCTCTGCCTGAGACCTTTTTCCTTTTACCTCCCTCTTGGCAAAGTTGTCTCCTCATGTGGACTTCAACTCAAATGTCACCTTCCCTGAATTTCCCTCTCTACTTCTCCACCATCACCCTTCAGTAACTATCTACAGCATGTTGCTTTCCTCCATTGTATTTGCCTCATTTATTCCTTCAGAGGAATTATCTCATGTATTGATTTGATCGGTTATTATTTCTTTGCCCTTTCCTGTTTTGTTCACAGCTCTATCTTCAGCATCAAATTCAGTGTCTGGCACAGAATAGGTACTAAATAAGTATTAATTGAGTTAAACTTACCAGGTCTTATGTCCCAATTTTACCAATTAGAAAAATTGCTTTTTCCAAGGACATGCTATTAATAAGTGAATCAATTTCAGGTCTGAGTGAACCTACTGTCATTCTCTCAATCTCAGTGTGACTTTCGTACATACATCTGAGTAGTCAGTTTGCTTTTTTTCTTGAAACTTTGAAGAACAGAATTTTTTAAAAAATATTTATTTTTTAGCTTTAGGTGGACACAATATCTTTATTTTATTTTTATGTGGTGCTGAGGATCTAACCCAGTGCCTCACGCATGCCAGGCTAGCGCGCTACTACTTGAGCCATATCCACAGCCCCAGCAGAACAGAATTTTGAAATGGAATGATGTTAAGTTTTCTAACAAATAATGAGTATAGTAGGTTTTCCTCCGTATATTCCCTGGCATCTCCTGTCTTTGTATTCCTGTTGATCTGAATTATTTAAATGTGAAAAAAGATGCTATCAGATACCAGTGCCTTTCAGGTCTATGTTTATCCCTCAAAGACCTTTTTGGGGTTATTGTTTTTAGGAATTTAAAAACAAACTTTCTGCCTTTTTCATTCCTTTGTCACTCATTTCTGCAGGATCTGTTCATTGCCTCTAGTTATTCCAAGTGGGGCAGAAAATAAATATCCCCTGATTATCAGAGAAAAGTACTGTAGAACATTTGGATGCATGAAATTTGTGCCTATCCTCAAAAAGGTTCTAGTCACAGTAAGCTAATCCTGCTAGTACCATCATAGGTTGAAGGGCTTAAAGAGATTTTAGGAATACAAGGACTTAGTGGGTAACAATGAGCAGAGCAAGATAGGTGGCACACTAGGGAGGGATAGGGAGTATGGCAAATGGAGAAGTCCCTTTAAAGGTACCAAGCAGATGTTGCCATTTAAAAATGTTAGCCCAGTGTTATTACTTCTTCTGATTTTAAAGAGAGGTGAAAAATCTGTGTTGTTTTATGGTAAATATCCTCATTTTAAAATGGAAATTTTAAAAAATCATTTTATAGTCTATGGCAAACAGGCTTGCAGTTTGCAATCTTTTAATTCAGTTTGACTCCAAATCTGTGCAAAAACTATGCATCACACAGTTTGACTTAGCCTTGGGTACTGAATACCTTCTGAGTGTGAGTGGAGTGTGGACTACACTAGTTGGCACATGGTATTTTCTTAATAAATTCTGAAAAAACAAATAGGTACAGCATCAGAATGCCTTGGAAGTCTATATCTTTGTTGATTGGCACCAGGGTGGTTCCATTCGTTGTGGGCAGCAGGGGGATTGCATGGGGAAAAAAGAGAAAGTGGAGGCTCAGAAGCCTTCTATATTTGTTTAATGAGACTTATTCCATCAGATTCAGAGAAACTAAGAATAGGTCATTTCTAGGGTCCTCTGGGAAGTACTGTAAAGCCTCTGTGATTCTACCAGAGAGATTTCCTAAATCAACCTCCTGACTTTTCTAGTCCTTACACTACCCCTACCATAATTAATTTATTATTATTATTACTTATAGTTTTATGATGTTATAAATTAATATAAAATGTTGATAGTATTTATATAATGTTTACTGTTTTATTTAAACCCCCTTTATTTTAAAAATAAGCACATTTTTTTAAAGACAAAATTATCTCATTACCATAAATGGAAAACTAGTCTCACTTGCCCTAAATGGAAGATAACCTTAAAGTATTTGAACAAAGTGAGTTGCCAAGGGGCGTGAGGTCAATTCAGTGGCACCTGGTGAAGCCAGCAAAATTGCATTCCAGGACTCTGAATTTCTCTTAGAAGAGGGATTTTTAATCCTTTCTGGGTTTGGAGTCTCTTCATGAATCTGACGGAAACTAAGGATTCTTTCCCTGAAAAAAATGTTTGTGAGCACTGCACACATTTTTGTGTAAATTTCTAGCGGACTTGTGAAACATTTGAAATCCAGTCATGGACACCACTAAGAACTTCCCTGGAGGTTAAGTGTTTCCCATGTGTGGAGTTGATCCCAGGAAAAGGGGCTGTCAGGGAAACTGAACTTTGGAGTCCAGGATTGTGCTGCAGTTTAGAGAGTGAGGCCAGACGGGCTGAGGAAGAACTTCCCATCTGGCCAATAACCAAGCCTGGCTTGGTCCTGTTAACACTTTGGAACCGGATGTTTTGTTGTTGTAGTGCACTGTTGTGTGCATTAGAGGATATTGTCAAAGAACAGAATATCACAAATTTAATTTAACAATCTCAATTGTTTTTTTTTGCAATTCTGAGATTAGCATTTCGTTACATAAAACAGAATGAGTGTTCCAATGAGCTGAACAGAGGAGGTGGTTTTATAGAAAGAAAGGGACTGAAGGAAGCAGAAACAAAGTAGAAAAACCAGGTTGGTCATTTCAAAGTTTACGTTTCTTTTAAGGTGATGGGCAGGGAAACAGAACAATAGAAAAATAACTGATTGGTTAACTTCACGTTACTTCAGATTACTTTTTTGTAAAGATTAAAGTAGAGGGAACTTCATTTTCATATTTTCATGCCCATTGAAACTGGACTTTTGGGGAAATTTGGTTGTTATCTGCTGACTTTTAGGAAGGTCAGAGAATAAGTTAATTTGGTGAAGTGGAACTTTAGTATGAGTGATTGTGTTTTTATTTTGATTCTGGTCTGTTAGTATAGGTGCACTGTTCAAAACAATGACCTTCTGTAATTTATTTAATAACATTTAACACCATCTCTGACCTCTACCCCACTAGATGTCAGTTGTGCTGCACCCTTAGTATCCACAATGAAAATTGTCCTCTGGGGAGTGAAATAAATTACTCACCCCTAGTTGAGAACCACCACCCAGTCTGGACCTACAGATTTCACACTCACAGCCCCACATAAAGGATACCAAAAGGCTTGCCTACTTAGAGATCAAGGGGTGGAATGTCTAGAAATTATAGGTCAGACTGGCTCCAGTGTATACCACAAGCCAAGAACTGTGTTTTAGGAGCTAAGAACTCTTCTATGACTCCGAAGGTGACCTCATTGTCCACTATTTGGTTGTATGAGAAGTGGTCCTGACTTTCAATTACTCAAGGGCTTCAAACAAAGGGACTGAGGTAAGCATTGCTTTCTGATCTCCATTCTGATTCACAATTGGGAGAAAATCTTGACTCTCCAGAACTTAAGAGTTTCTTTGGACATTCATTCAGGATGTCTGAGAGATTTTAGAGAGAGAACTGTATGTGGTATGGGGATACAAAGGAGAAAAAGTATCCAGTCCCTTCTTCCTGGAGCTCATATTCTAGCAGGAGAGTAAAGATAACAAGTAGGCAAAAATTGAGACCCTGATACAAAGTTCAGTGGATAAAAATAAAGAGAATCAAGGTGACAGGGTGAGGAGTCTTGTTTAAATAAAAATTTCAGAAAGCAGAGGGTACATTTGAGTCAAAATGTGATAACCTGGCTAATTGGTAGAGGCCACAGTCTGGGGAGCAGTGAGATCAGTTAGAAGTTATTGCAACAATCCAAGGGAGGTGATGATAGCCTGGACCAGGACAGTAGTAGCAGAGATGGTCAGGACCTGACTGTATTCTAAAGGTGGAACTGATAGGCTTGCTAATGAATTGGATGCAGAATACATGGGAATGGATGAGAACAATTAAGGATGGCTCTAGACAGTGTGGTGTGGCATGGCGTGAACAATAAGAGTAGATTGAGGGCAGGGGATATAGTTGGTAGAGTGCTTATCTCGCATGTACAGTGCCCTGAGTTTAGTCCCCAGCAACACACACACACACACAGAGATTGAGACAGGAAGGGGGCAGGAGAAACAAAAACTTCTGTTTTGGCCATGTTTAGTTTGAGATGTCCCTTAGACATTCCAAGTGGAAGTGTCAAATACCCTGTTGGATATATAAGTTCTAGGAAGGAGTTCCAGGCAAGAGCTCTAATTTGGGGGGGGTCATCAGCTTATAGATGACATTTAAAACCATGGGACGGGATGAGATCACCACTGAGGGAGGAGTACATGCAGATGGAAGAGGAAATGCTTATTCAGCTCACAGGATTCTCTGAGCATTTGCTGTGGACCAGGCCCTGAGTGAGGTGCCAGGTACAGATGCACTTCCCTGGGCTGGGGATATAGCTCAGTGGGTAGAGTGCTTGCCTCAGATGCACTTTCTTAGGCATCTTCCCAAGGGGAGTCCCAGTACTGACTGACTTTTTCCTGCCGAGGTGCTTGGGCCATTTAGAGGATGGGCTTCAGAGTTTGTGCCCCACCTCTTAGTCACTTTTTTTCCCCCAACATTTATTGAGCACCTTCTTGATATAATAAAGTCCCCATGTAGGTACTAGGGACATGGAAGGGAACTAGTCACACATGCTCCTGTCCTCAGGGGGAGGCAGCCCTTGAACAAGGAAGCACACGGGAGGTGATTACAGTTGTGCCAGAGGCAACAAAGGAGAGAAGCCATTGCTGGGGGGCTCTGCTCTAGCCTGGGCACCAGGGAGGCTTTTCTAGGAAGTCACACTGGAGGAGCCAGGAGAGCAGGGAGCTGGGCTGAGGGGACATGCAGGGAGGAGCAGTGCGTTCAAGGGCCTGAAGCTGGAGGGAGGTTGGCAGCCCAAAATGCCACCTGGCCTACAGAGAAGTTGTGGGGCGAGTGTGGGAGAGACGAGGCCCGAGGGTGGACATCAGTGAGACCTTCTGGGGCTTGTGAGCCTGGTTAAGGCACAAGGACTTCATCCTAAGCCACCAGTGGCCCTATGGTTTCAGGTGGGGCCCACGTGATCCGCTGGGAGCGTGGGTCAGCAGGGCCTGGTGAGACTCCAGGGAGGAAGGAGGTCCTTGCTTCAGTCTCAGCCCCCCCACTGTCAGCAGCCTTTGCAAGGCCTAGTTTTCTTGGGGTGAGGAGGAGGTGCCCAAAGTTGTTCTCGGTAAAAGCATAAGTCCTGGTATCCTAAACTTGTCATCTGGGGATCCCAAAGCCAGAGCTTAACACTTGAAATAAAAACGTGTTTTTCCCCCAGGAGTTGCTTCATCCCAGAAGCTCCAGGAGTGTAGCATTCATTACTGCATTAGCAGGATGTCAGGTGGTTCTGGCCAGAGCCTCTGTGTCCATTTTCCACTTGCACTTATATAAATCAGCCTTCCTGGATTTATGAGCCCTTTGCCACCAGGCCATAAAATAAAATAACGTAATTAATGCAAGCAGCTAGGGCCATCCTCGGACTTGATGTCATAACCATTCCACTTGTGAAATGTTTACAGGGGTTTTAACCAGTTTTCTTTCCTGACATCCATTTTTTAATTAAAAATTAAAGAAATAATAAGTACTCATAGTAGAAGATACAGAAAGACAAGAATAAATTACAAATATTAACTATACAGAGGTAACATTTGCCCCTAAATATGCTTAATCTTTTTTATGTGTAGGTTTGAGTGTGTATTATGTATGTATATACATACATACATACACACACACACACACTGTCATGATACCTATAACACTATGTTCTCTATGTATCATTTCTGTTACTTGATTTTCTGAATCCTTAAGCCTTCTACAACATAATATTTAAGTTTCTTCATTGTTCATACTTAGTACTTTTTTCCTATTTGTGAGGTTTTGAAAAAAATTCTTCGTTGTAGAACACTTAGGTGGCTTCCGGTTTTTCAGTATTATAACAATTCTGATCCATATCTTTCAAAAATAAAAAGATTTTTTTTCCTTCTTACTTTCAGAAGTAATAGATGTTCATTGTAGAAAAGCCAAGTACTGCAGAAATTTAGAATCTGAAGGAGAAAGTTCCTAGCAATCTATAACTCAAAGATGACTTTTAAAATTAGATTTTTTCTGCTTATAATATTTTTATTATTTTACAAAATTGGAATAATTCTCTGACACAATGTAAAAAAATCACTTTATTCTTTCACTCCCTGTATCTCCCCACCCACATCTGTGTGTGTACCTCTAATGTGAACTGCTCCTGCTTCTAAGGATGTTGCCCTGTCTCTGAGTCCATCTCTACTCACACCTATGATTGACTTTTCTTCCTCTCCTGCATCATCCATTTCCCCTAGCTACTGGATTATTCCAATACAAACATACTGGAATATTCTTTTAAAAGTGCTTCCCTTAGGCACCATGACACATGCCTATAATCCCAGTGGCTCAGGAGGCTGAGTCAGGAGGATCCCAAGTTCAAAGCCAGCCTCAGCAATTTAGTGAGGCACCTAGAAACTCAGCAAGACCCTGTCTCTAATAATAATAATAATAATAATAATAATAATAAAAGAGTGTTGGGGATGTGGCTCAGGTTAAGCATCCCTGCCTGGATTTAATCCCCACTACCCCCTAAAAAAAATGCTTCCCTTACTTATGCATTCTTTAGCTACCACCCCATCATCTCCACTCTCCTCCAAGAGTTGTCTATACTCAGTCTCCTCCCATTCTTTTTAGTCCATTGCACCAAAACAGCTCATCAAAGTTACAAGAAACCACCATGCTGCTTTTCTTCCAGGTATTCAGAAAAGAAATGTAGAAATTTTCCTTGACTCCTGTATGTCCCTTATACCTCACACTCTAATTCCTTCTTTAGGCTCTATCTTGAAAATACATCTCTAGACTGATCACATCTTACTATTGCCACTGTTACATCTCTAGTCCAAGCCACCATCATTTTCCTTATAGATAATTACAGTAGCATGCAGTTTTCTCATGCCTACCTTTACTGTATTACAATTCTTCTCCATCAAGGATCCAGAGTGAGTCTTTTAAAAAGCAAATCAAACAAAAATACCTAATAATGTTGTACTTCTCCTCTACTCAGAATCTACCAGTTGTTCCCAGTTTAAGTTCTAGAACATTGTCCTTTCTTGGTTCCATTGCATTTGTACCTTTGTCAAAAATATGTTGACTGTATCTGAGTCTTTGCTGTGTTGTCTGCTCCATTGATCTATGTTTATCCCCTTACCAGGACCAACCTGTCCTGATTACTGCATCTTTATACTAAAGCTTTAGAGTGGGTAATATGGGTCCTCTTGATTTTTATCTTTTTCAGAATTGTTTTGATGATAATCTAGTACTTTCAGTTTTCAATGTAAATTTTAGATGAGTTCATTGACAATATCAGGGAAGAAAAATTTTTCTTCTGTCCTCAAGAAGATAGGTTACTAAGACATATTTTCAGAGAAAGGACAAAATTTAATCATGTATTTTTATTAGATGTCCCACTTGGCACAGGCTTGGGAGCTCCAGCCTCATCCACCTTGCCTTGCCCTGTGCTTCTCTTCCATTTGGCTGATCCAGAGTTGTACCCTTTATAATTAACTGGTATGTAAACAAAGTGAGTTCCTGAGGGTTTTGAGTTATTCTAGCAAATTATTGAACCTGAGGGCAGGAATGTTGTTGGATCCCCTGAATTTGTAGATAGCCTGGTAGAAGTGTAAGTAGCGTGGGCACCCAGTTTACAGCTGGGATGTAAAGTAGACAGTCTTGTAGGACTGAGCCCTTAATCTGTGGAGTCTGTGCTAATAACTGATATAGCTAGCATCAGAATTGAATTAAATCATTAAACATCCACTTATTGTCTGGGGAGTTGGATCCTTGATTGTTGGTTGGAAAACTCCACACATTTGGTGTTAGAAATGTTATGAATCAGCCGTGCAGGGTGCTGCACGCCTGTAATCCCAGTTACTCTGGAGACTGAGGCAGGAGGAACACAAATTCAAGACTAGTACCAGCAACTTAGTGAGGCCTTAAATAACTTAGCAAGATCCTGTCTCAAAATAAGAAATAAAAAATGAAAAAGAAATATTATGAATCAAAACAGATCATGGTAGTGTGAATAGTTTAATGAATAGTGGATTTATTGTTTTTAAATGAATACATTTTAATGCCCTCTGTTTTAATTTCTGATATGGTAACTGTCAACAGATGTAATCTACACAAACAGAAGCAAAGGAGTTCTCAGTAAGAGTCCATAATCCAAAAAGTTTGAGAACCTCTTCTGTAGACACTCTGTATTATAAGTGGTATTGTAATTGCTGTTAATTCATTTATGTTGTTTTTGGTTTTAATCGCTTCAAGTATATTGCCTAAAATTGAAACCATGTGGTAAATATGAAGATGTTGAGAGTATCTGTTCAAAACAGTGTTCTCAATCCTTTGAGTTTTCTTTTACTTTTTCCATTTTTGAGGTCCTGGGGATCAAACCCAGTGGGGCTTCATCCCCACCTATATCCCCACCCCTTTTTATCTTAAGACAGGATCTTGCTCAGTTGTGAGGCTAATCTTCAACTTGTGATCTTCCTGCCTCAGCCTTCTGAGTTGTTCAAATTATAGGTATGTCCCACCAAGCCCAGCTGGAGTTTTCTTTCTTATTCCTTTGTGTTTTACAATGTATGTTCTGTTTCTGGTATCTCAGAACTGTAAGTATCAGGGATCCAGAATGTATTTCTACTCTTCCTTGTCAGCCACAAGTCTGTTATCCTTTTTTTTCCTGTAGTATGGTTATCAACCTTCAATTTAAAATTGAGAGATTGTTCTTCAGAGGGATTTGGGGTGTTTTACTTTATTTTTGCACACCTGGCCATTGAACCCATGACCTCATGCACACCCTCATGCACACACTTTGCTTCTGAGATCTATCCCTACCATCACCCCATTTTGGGTGTCTTTTCAAGTTACATAGTTTTGTTTCAGATGGTCTGACTGTTGGTGGTGTTTTGTTCTTTATGTATAGTATATAATGAGATGTCTTAGCCTGGTGGGAAATCCTGAATAATTGAGGTTAGGAAATCTGAACTGTGATCTTGAATCTGCTTTTAACCAGCTATGAAACTTTTTATTTTCCTTTGTTTCTGAATCTGTGAAAAGCAGACAGTAATTCCCTACCATTATATCTTTGCTCATTCAGCAAATAGCAAAAAATGTTTAAATATGTATATATGATATAAAAGATGAAAAGGGGAAAATCAGATATAAATCTTTTTTGGGGGAGAGTGGTTACTTGGGATTGAACTCAGAGACACTCAACCACTGAGCCACATCCCCAAGTCCCTTCAGGCATAAATCTTAAACTCAAGTAACTTAGGGTCTAGTAAGAGAGGTAATATCATTTTTAAAACATTTGTAAATGATATTTTTTATTTTATTTTAATTTTTTTGTGGTGCCAGGGATTGAACCCAGGGTCTTGTGCATGCAAGGCAAGCACTCTACCAACTGAGCTATATCCCCAGCCCAAGGTAATGTCATTTTTGCCCTGCATTTTCATTATTTGTGAATGTATTATATTTTCATCATTAGGATATAACTTTTAAAGGCAAAATTTTATATTTATACCTTTAATCAAAGTTCTAGCAGAAATTAATCCTGTTAGTAGATTAGATTTTCTTTTAATTATAATAAGATTTCAAGGAAGTGTTTTGTTTTTGTTTTTTTAATCTGCCAGAGGTGCTGGGGCTGTGGCTCAGTGGTAGAGTGATCGCCTAGCACATGTGAGGCCCTGGATTCGATCCTCAGCACCACATAAAAATAAATAAAGTAAAGGTTAAAAAAAGAAAAAAAGAAGAAGAAATGTATCTCTTTAAAAAAATAAATAAATAAGCCTGCCAGAGATGTGACTGTATTAGTGTCCTCTCCTGCTAAATAAATTTTGCTATGATGTATATAAATGAAAACATCTTGTGTATTGTCATCAAGGGGCACTGTAGTTGAATTAATTAAGCAAGGATTCACCACTTCTGGTTACCATATGATTAGAATGGTGGTTGCCAGGGTAATTGGATGAAATCTAGATTACATGGGTAACAATATCTTCAGGATTGAATTCTAAAAAATCTTACCCTTTTGGTCTTCTGTTACCAGCCCCGTTTTTAAGATATTATCATTTTGGAGAATTCTGTGTTCCCTTTTTCTGTTTTTCTTGAATGTTGTAGTGTAAGAATAAGCAAACTGGCCTGCAAGCCAACTCTGTTTTTGTAAGTAAACTTTTATTATAACACAGCCAGTGCCCATTTGTTTACATTCAATCTGTGGCTGCTTTCATGCCGTAATAAGTAGTTGCAAGAGAGACCGTATGACTTAAAATGCCTAAAATATTTACTGTTTACCCTTTTTACAGGAAAAGTTTGCCAACTTCTTTATATACTATTTATGGTAAAGTACCAGTTCCTCCTTCCTCCATTCTCCCCATTTATCATGAACAAATTTTGCTGGAGTGGTGTATGTATGAAATACAGCCAATAAAATAAATTACCATAAAAATGATGCACTCAATTTTTTTATAGCTAACATGAAATTTACTGAATTGCTGTTAAGATTTCTGACATTTATTCTCAATTTTTGCACCTACTTTGATAAGGATCAGTTGTCAGTTGTTTATGAATCAACACCATACTCAATTACACTTGGAATACCTCTGTTTTTGTATGCATTTTATGACTAGAAAACTTATATTTGTAGAGCTTGTTCACCTTTTTCCTGCAAGTATTTTTGTAGATGTGGTGTATTTTTTTATTGTGTCTACCAAATATTTTGAAGATACACACTTGTCAGTGATGTGAATCTTCCAGTGAGCAAAGTTCTTCCTGGATAGTGTAATGTGTTCTTTGTTACTTCAAGTATCTTCTTCAGTGACTAAATAGACTTTTTGACTCTTGTGTTTTTCCTTTTGTTTAGACTTAGCATCACTTCCCTATTGATGGGGACAATGTAGCTATAGATATGTGTTCAAAAATAATTCTGAAATTAATGGTTCCTGCAGGCTTTCTGTTTCAAATACTGTTCCATTAAACCAATGAGTACATACACTCGTATAGTATCTCAATTCTTATCTCATATATTACTTGAAAAGTGACTGATTACCTGGGCATAATGATACATGACTGTATTTTGGGTACGTGGGAGGCTGAGGCAGGAAGATTACAAATTGGAAGTCAGCCCTGCACTGCAAGACCATATTTAAAAATATATATATTTTAAAAGGGCTGGGGATGTAGCTCTAGTAATAAAGTATCCCTGGGGGCTGGGGATGTGGCTCAAGTGGTAGCGCGCTCGTCTGGCATGCGTGCGGCCCGGGTTCGATCCTCAGCACCACATACAAACAAAGATGTTGTGTCTGCCAAAAACTGAAAAATAAATATTGAAATTCATTCCCCCCTCCTCTCTTAAAAAAGTAAAATAAAATAAAAAATAAAGTATCCCTGGGTTCAATCCCCAGTTCTAGGAAGGAAAGAAAAGAAACAATTTATGTGGATTTGGCAATCTTTACCTTGTTTAGGAATGTTAACACTTCTTTCTTTTTAAAAAAAATTTTTTTTAGTTGTATATGAATACAATACCTTTACTTCTTTTTCTTTTTTTTGTTGTTGTAGATGAACACAATTTCTTTATTTTATTTATTTATTTATTTTTATGTGGTACTAAGGATCAAACCCAGTGCCTCACATATGCCTCACACTGAGCCACAACCCCAGCCCCTTAACACTTATTTCTATATTTCACTTACAGCACACTATAAATTATCTTTGTATATAAAATCTCTCCACAGAAAACTTTTTTACTGTGCCTCCAACAACATGATGAGACAATAAAAAATGAAAACTGCTTATTAAAAAGACCCCAAGTAGAGTAAAAGAAACACTAACAGGTTAGATAAAGACACAGATTCTTCAAAAGTTAAGCAAATTACCACTTGACCCTGTAGTTTCCCTCCTGATTTGGTTCCCTGTAACTTCTTGGTTTACATTTGTGTCGCCTTCTTCCATTATGTGCTGGCAAAGACTAAAAATGAAAAAATGAGAGTTTTTCCATTCATTACAAGTAATTTGGGTTTTTTTGTTTTGTTTTGCCTAGATACTAGAACTTTTTGCTTTTCTCTTTACCCCCTTTAAAAAAAAAAAAAAAAAAAAACTTCTAGCACTTTTACTAGAATTTTTCAGAATTGATCATTAGATTGATTGAATATGTAACTTCAGTTTATTTACTTTTTTCACTTTAAATATGGTTTATATTATGCTTTTTAGTATTTATGTCCCATTGCTTTGATGTTCTTCTTTAGTGACTCCTATTATACACAGGTTGGCTCTTCCTTTCCTGTCTTTATAGATTGCAACGCTTTTTATCCTTTTTTAAAAAAAGATCTTTTTATTTATTTCTTTTTGATGTTAAGTTTTTAAGTCTTCTTAAGACATTGTGTTACATGTTACATTCTTTTTTTTTTTTTAGTTTTTATTTCCAAATTAGTTTTTATTTCTAATTGTTTCCTGAGTTCTGTCACCCCTTTTGAGTTTTTCTAATTCATGTTCTGATTATGCTGCCCCTTCATATTATGTCATATTCTTAAAATTTTTAGCTAATTTTGAGATAATATTTCGTTATAGTTTTCTTCTAATTTTAAGGTTTGACTTTCATTAGGGATTCTGTATTCCTCTTAATCTTTCTCTTTAAAAACTTTTAGTGACTTTGTGATATAACGACAGTGTTTTCCTGTTAATTATTTTAAGTGGAATTAATTTTCCTGAACTATTAGAAGAGTGAGGTGAATCAGGAAAAGCTTTTCTAGCTTCCTGTTTCTAGAGCTCCTTTTGAATTCTGGTGGGAATGGTGGGCACCCTTGGACTTTCAGACGTCTTCTGATCATTTCTTCTCTCCATCCTTGATCTGGGCCTTCTCCATTTCATCTGTCTGTTCTATATCATTTAGATTCTGTTCTCAATAGTTTCTCCTCAGTTGTATGACTTTGTCCTGGAAAGGAGCTTCAGGTGGTTAGCTTTGAATGTACAGGGTCAGATTACTCCCTCCCTTTGGATAGCTACAGTCCATAAATTGGAATATGCAAAACTTCTTTCAGTCTCAGCTGGGGAGGCTGAGGCAGGAGGATTACAAGTTCAAAGCCAGCCTAAGCAATTTAGCAAGGCCCTAAACAATTCAGTGAGATTCTGACTCAAAATAAAAAATAATTAAAGGGCCGAGGATGTGGCTCCGTGGTTAAGTGCCCCTGAGTTCATTCCCCAGTACCAAAAAAAAAAAAAAAAAAAAAAAAAGGCAGAAACATGGTAAAAATTGAGCATGATAGTGTTTTTATTTTTATTTTATTTCAAATGTGCACACAATATAATGGAAAAGTTCTTGTGTAATATACTCTTTCAGTCCATTAGGAGTAGTAGACAGGTTTGAATTATTTTTACTTTAGTAACATGATTTAGTCTGTGTATATAATTTAAAAAAGTTCATAATGTAAAGGAGGTAAATAGACAAGAAATTAGGGGGAAAATGTGTGTGGGTATCTAAACCTTAATGACAATTTTTTTAATGAGTTCTTGGATGACAGTACAGATGGTCAGTTTACTATAAACCGTACTTATTTATCTTAGTAGTCTGGCTTACTATGTGTTAATAAATGATTTTTACCTAAGTCCTTATGACCCCTTATTAGGTTATATTTGTTCCACAAGTACTTCCTTTGGGATTGTCATCAATATCTGATCTGTAAATGCCTAGGTTTATTTCACTTCCATTCCAAGGAAAATTTATTACTTCGTCCACTTCTGTTTCGCTTACTATTTCACCTTCAGCTGCAGGTAATAAAAAACTCCTGACTTAAACAATAAGAACTTGTTTAATTTGTGAAATTTGTTTGTTGTTTGTTGTTGTATTCCCAGTCAGTGCTTAGGAACTATTTGAATAAAAATATCTGCTGGGTGCATGGCTGCACGCCTGTAATGTCAGCAACTTGGGAGGCTGAGGCAGGAGGATCTCTTTCAAAGCCAGCCTCAGCAGATTGTGGAGGCACTTAGCATCTCAGTGAGACCCTGCCTCTAAATAAAATACCAAAAAAGGGTGGGGATGTGGCTCAGTGGTAAAGCATCCCTGTGTTCCATCACTGGTTAAAAAAAAAAAAAAAGGCTGAATAATCAAAACTATCTAAATACCAACCTTCCTGCAAGGGAGGCTGAGGCAGGAGGATCCTTAAGTTTGAGAATAACCTGGGCAATTAAGACCCATCTTTAAAAAAAAATCTGATGAAAATAAAAGACATTGAGGGCATCCCGGGTCCTGTTCTTTCCATTCTCCTTCTCTGCTTTCTGTAGCATACTGGCTCCATCTGTAGAGTCCCTGTCCTGCTATTTGCAGGATGGCTGCAACACATCCTAGACATCATATCCTAAAGATCACATCCAAAAGCAGAGAAATGAACCTTTTCTTCCTTGCTGGTGTCTTTTTTTTCAAATCATAGGAAACCATTTCCTCCTATCTCATTGGCCAGAATTATTGCATCATAAGCTTGTACAAATCACTACCGAGCAGACTAGAATCTCCAGGATTGGTTTAGATCTGTGCTGTCCAGTAAGGTAACCTCAGCCACATGAGGCTACTTAAATTTAAATTCATTAAAATTAAATACAACTACAGATTCATTTCCTTAGCCACACTCAACCACATTTCAAGTGCTCAATAGCCACAGAAAGTTCTCTTGGATAGTGTTGGCTTACATTAATCATGGTTCATCCCTGGGCCTTCTCAGAATTACAGTCTCACTTTAGGGCTGGATTCTTGCAGGCGCCATGGCACATGCCTATAATCCTTGCAACTCAGGAGGCTGAAGCAGGAGGATCACGAGTTCAGAGCCAGCCCCAGCAACTTAGTGAGGCACTTAGCAACTCAGTGAAACCTTGTCTCTAAATAGAATATAAAAAGGGGGGCGGCTGGGGATGTGGCCCAGTGGTTAAGCGCCCCTGGTTATCAGTTATCCCTGATTCCCCCCCCCCCCAAAGTGGATTCTTTTGGTTAATTTATAGTTTCCGGAGACATCCACATGGTGAACAGGCACAGTATCTGACAATGAGATTGCTTTTGTATGGCTTTTGGGCTTTGAATCACACTGCCATTCCTTTGCATGAGCTACATATTTCGCTACCCAAAAAGAATACCTAAAGCAAAGCATTTGTGAAGCAAGACCAGTAGATTCATTTAGAAATTAAACTTTAAAGTCATAATGCTAAATAACAGGGGCTGTGATTTACTTGACAAAAATTGTTTTGTATACATTTGTCAGTATCTAAATGGGTCGTTGAAAAGTGTCAGTAAGTATGTTATTTCTGTTTATTGTTGTGCTATCTGGAAGCCCCTATACTGGGTGGTCTACTTCATAAATTATTAGTGCTATGAATATGGATATGGGTAGAACTGTTCTAGGGCTTTCCATGAACTAATTATTGTTTTTTCCTTTTCTGTTGTTCTTCATGTGGCAGGAAAAAAAAGGGTAATAATCATCTATAGTTCTATTTATTTCTTTCGTTATACTTGCACTCTGGGGTCTTATGAACCTAGAAGTAATAGTGGCTGGAAGGGTAATGATTTCCTCTCATCTTTCCTTTATAGTAGCAGCAAGTTCAGGCAAGTTCTGCATTCTTCTTTCTGCCCTCTCCCTTCCCATCCCCTTGCAGAGTTATCACCAAGTAACTTGCATATATTGCAAATACTGGCTTGCCATAAGCTCTAGTAAATATCCTGAATATCATAAATATAAGAATGTTCTTACTATTGAACCTTTTCTCTCAATTGATTGTACTAAAAACAAAACGCCCTGCTTTTCAAACACATGATAATGGCTATTATTTGAAAGAAATAACAGGAAGTCCAGCTCTTTATTATTAACCTTTTTGCAAAGTTCTGTAATGTAATGATGCCTTGACGTGGTGGCATTGAGACTGACTAAATTTTAGATGGATTCAACAGCTATTATGAGACCTTCAGGAAATATTTTTAGTACATTTAGAATTTTCTTTGCCTTTATAAAACATACAGAATGAAATTAAAAATTTGTTTGTTAGAGCTTTGATAGCACTTCAGACTCCTGTCCACCAGTTACTGGTTGACTGCTGGAGATGTTGGCTTTGAAAAGGGAAGTGACCACAGCACATAGTTCCGGATTTAAAAAGAAAACAAAAGGTGATGTTTGCTTCTCCATTTTATATCAGCAAGACTAGATTAACTTACATCTAACTGTTAGAGTATACAATTTGTCAACATCACCAAAATTTCCTAGTTTCTTCAGCATCCTAAAACAGTTTACAAACCATTTTACAGAGCATGTTTCCAAATTTTACACCCTCCCACTGAATATTTAGAATTTTTCAGGCACTTCATGGTGAACCCTGGACTTTTCTGAGTTTTTGTTTTCTCTGCCCACCTATCTCACAGTGGCATATTACCACATTTAATCCTCACAGAGCAGTAAATGAGGGGTAAGTTGATAAGTTGCACAAACCATGAGTAGTTCATTTCTATTCTGAGTGAAGGACTTTTGCTGTGTTTTCTTTGGGGTTTTCCCCCTTGTTTATTGTTTTGATTTCACTTTTCTTTTTGTATTTTGTTTTGCTATTTCAGGTATAAGGTCTTCTCACCAGCTTTCATAATACATTGAGTAGTTTTTCTGAATTGCTATGAAAATGTAAATTTTATGGTCCTGGGAGATATCTTCATTGCCTGGGAACTTTTTAGAAATGCTCTGCCCCCAGATAGCTGAGCCAGAAACTCTGGGGTGGAGCCAGCAATTTGTTTTAATGAAACCTGCAGGTGATTCTGATGTCTTTGAGAACCACTGATCTAGAAGACCCATGAATTTCCATCATTTTGGACAAACTCTGAAACTTTTTTATTTTAAACTCTGAAATTTTTTACATACTTTGGTTTGCATCATATTTTCCTTGCTAACCTTAACCTTAAAATGAAGAGTTTCTTCCTTTTGAAAGTTAGTGGAATTTATATATATATATATATATATATATAATATTTGGTGTCAGAGGTTTGTCATTAAAATGAATAAATTTGACTTTTTGTTTTTAGTTGTAGATACCTTTATTTTGTTTTTTAATTTTTAATTTTTATTTTTTGTTTTTTATTTTTGTTTATTTTTATGTGGTGCTGAAGATTGAACCCAGTGCCTCACACATGTGAGGCAAGCACTTGACCCCTGAGCCACAACCCCAGCCCAGTGAATGTGACTTTTAAAAAGTAAATGCACTCCCTTTGTGCAGATAAAAATGTCAATGTGTTTTATTTGTCCAGCATACAAATTCTCTGCTTACAGATGTAATATGGTCCTAGACTTAATAAATGAAACACTATGGACAGACATTTTCCTTCATCTCTTTGCCTTCCTCAGGAGAAAATAGTGGATGACTAAACAAGTGGTGGTAAAGAATATATTGTCACTAGAAAATATAAAATAGGCAGGCAGTAACAAACTGGGATTTCTCTATATGAAATTCATTTGTCTTAGCTTTTTGTTTAGATGCACAGCTATGCACTTTGCATTCAAAGAGCACACTTTTATTAGAATTGGAGTGTATAGGTCATAATGAAAACAGTAAGCCCATAGGTTCAAGTAACTGGCTGGGTGCACTAGCAAACTCACTTGGGCACAGGGGATATCATATAAGTGGGCCAGAAAAAATCAGAAGACCCATAGAGGAAGTAGGCAGGAAATCAAAGTTAGTAGATTTGACAATGGCAGTTGAAGTGATGTTTCAATGTGCACGTGAGCCATGGCCCTCTAGAAGTTGAAAAAGACAAGGAGATGGGTTCTTCCTTCAGAATCTCTTGGTAGAACCAGCTCTGTAAGACTCTTACAGACTCATGACCTCCAGGACTGGAAGAGAATAAACTGGTGTTGTTTTAGGTCTCTGTGTGTATGTGTGCACATGCGTGTGCTTATAGCAACAATAAGAAAGTAATATAGGGTGTTCTTCAAATTGAAATAGGAAAGTTTCCTTGAGAAACTATTAATCTGTTGTCAAGACCCAACATTGTTTTTTGTAGTGTGAAGTCTGGGTTAGCAGCATTTGGATTTTTAGACTTCCCTGCAGTGAGGCATAAACTTCTGTGGTGTGGACATGTTGAACTTTCCTTTGGCTTTAACTCTCAGATGGCTCTAGAGACTTTGAGATAGTAATTAGATTAGAAAGGGGCATTGAAAAGGACTCATAAACCTTTGGAACATCTAAGATGAGTGTCTGGGGGCTTAATTTTTGGGAAGAGTTCCTGGAACTGAATCCCCATGGTAGAGCTGTCCTTCACTGATTATCCATCATATTTCCAAATGTGGCTTTGCCAGGCAAGTTGTTTTAAAAGTTTCTTGAAACCTAATGTGCTTTATATTTTCACACCAGAGGGCAGTAGTTAAAACCCCTCTGAGGTGCAAACTTGGGGTTCTCTGTGGCCTGGTGATTCTGTGGAGGAAAGCATCAGACCCACGTCTACAGGTATTTATCTGTGTATTCTCTGAGGCATCCTTGTCATGGGCCTTCCAGTCCTAGATTTTCAACTAAAAATATTTCACAGTTAAATACAGATTTATAAAGCTGCACCTGTCCTCAAGAAGTACGGTCATGTAAACTTTAGAATAGTTACATTAAGAACAAGAACCTATAACCCAGAGTGATTTTCTGGAATCTCAGCTAAATAGGATTTTCCTAATCCCCAAAGTAGAGATGACGTGTATCATTCACTAGTCAAGCTAGTTCGCTTGTATGAGCTAACTGGTATGCCTCATGCAAGCTAGACATTTTCTTGGATATGATTCTCCGGTGCCTTATGCAAAAATCACAAGATCAGGTTGATCTTGGGGTTTTGTTGTTTTTATTGAGCTATTTGGATTTTAAGTAAAATTCATGATTTTACCTGTTTTTGCTTTTATTGGTTACCTAACTCTCCAGGATTTTTTCATCTGTTTCTAGTGTAGACAGATCATTCTATTTCACCTGCCTTTGTGAGGGCTCCTTAGTTCATTAATAACTACTTAATAGTTTAGCAAACTGTCCTACCAATTTGCTACAACTTTGTATATACCAGTTTGCAATACCAATTAAATTATTTTTTACCTTTAGAAAGCTTTAATGTACAGTTATGTTTTTTAGAGTTAATGATCCAATCTCTGGTAACTGTTAGAGGGAAAGAATCTATATGTGTGTTTAGTTTTAGTACTACCAGAACAGTTACACATTAATCAAGTTCCTTTTATGTCCCAGACCCTGAAAGGTAGTTAGAAACAACAGTTGAATGTCACACAAATCACCTGTCTCCCTCATTGATCATTGTTATTACTCATAGTAGTGATAAAGAGTAGTTTATTCACACATTTTTTCAAAAATATTTTTCTTTATTGTTCACATACTTTCCTTATACTTCTGATACTTTTCCTGTAATAGGTCCTGACTGCTTAGCTTATCAGGAGTAGTAGTTTAGGTCAGGATCTGTTCTCATTTGTGTATGTACACCATTTTTTCATCTCAAAACTAGTTGTTTAAATTTTGCTTAATGCCATACTTCTCTTTTTTTCTGTCACTATTTAACTGCTTGCAAAAATCACTTCCTACCTAAGCCAGTGATCATCCTTTTTATCTCAGTAGTGAAGATGAACACAGCTCATATTCACTGCAGCATTTTAAAAGTAAGGGGACATCCCTAAGGTAGTTATGGTACCCAGGTCCAAGAGAACAGAAAGACAGTGCTCTATTGGGGAATATTAATTATGAATGTCAGCACTGTTTCTTATTAAATTAAAAGTCAGTTCAATGATTACCTTAAAAACCAACCTAATTCATATTTCCAGGCTCCCCAGAGAGACCTATTCTTTTCCCTCTTTCCCTACCTCCCTCTCTAGTTAGTGTTGAAGTCAATGTTACATCTTCCTTTCCGTTTATTTTGTTTGAATCTGCTTATGTTTGGTTCTGTATATGATGAAGCTTGAGACTATTAGTGCAGAAATTTAGTAACATAAAACTTCACTTATTTGTGTTTATTGAGTCAGAGTGCTAGTTTTCTTCTTCTTGAGCCTTAGAGGAAATCTTAAAAGTCTGTGGAGGTTTAAGTTATAATAAACACACTATTTAATTACAGCACAAGCTTAACCACAGAGTTTCTGTCACAAAATCATACCCAAGTTGAGGGCCTGAAAGAAGCCTCCACCCCCACCTCCACAAACTCCCTGTCTGGCAAACAGAAACACGAATCTGTTCCAAGAGCTTCTGTGAAACTAGTTTAGAAATTT
Source organism: Marmota marmota marmota (assembly GCF_001458135.2). Taxonomy (NCBI): domain Eukaryota; kingdom Metazoa; phylum Chordata; class Mammalia; order Rodentia; family Sciuridae; genus Marmota; species Marmota marmota. Next base: position 160,713 of record NW_026000139.1, read on the forward strand.
TGTGAATGTCTACAAAAAATGCTCCAAACTCTACTGTTTCCATTCCATTTTGCCACTTTCTCCAAGCTACTTATTTAAAAAAGGAAAAAGAAAAACTGGTTGTTTTCTTGAGTACTTTGTTACTATATAAGAAATTTTATCTAATTTGTTGTAAGTTTTAAAAACTCCAACTTTAAGACTTCTCTTTCCAGCTTTAAGTAACCTACACTAAAAAAAAGAAAAACAACAACATCCCTATCTCTTGATTTTACTCTCCATAGCCACTATGGAACAAAACATGTTCAGGCTTTAGAATCTGAAGACAACTATTTTAAATTGAAATAGCTATCAGCTGTGTAAGCAAATATTACTCCATTGTTTTTTTTCCTTGGCAGGCATTCATTAAAATAATTAAAGATGTATTTGAAGATTCAGCATATGTCTTTGATAAAATTAAGTATACACTAAACAAATGTGCCATCCTGTGCATGTATTTGAAATAAATTTATAAAATTAGAAATTTATTTTATTTATCTCCTTACAGTGTCTCTACATTTCTTTATCAGTCATTTAAAATATTTACTGGACTCTTGTTATGTGTCAGACACTGTTCTAGCTGCCGAGGATATGGCAGTGAACAAGGCTTCAGACCACCTACTCCTGTGGAGTTTACCTGTTGATGTTGTAGGGAAAAGTAGAAAATAATCAGGGCTGGGGTTGTGGCTCAATGGTAGAGTGCTCGCCTAGCACATGTGAGGCCCTGGGCTAGATCCTTAGCACCACATAAAAATAAACAAATAAAATAAATGTATTGTGTCCAACTACAACTAAAAAATAAACAATAATAATAATAATAATGAATTCTAAGGAGAGAATTCAAATAGGTGATACAGTGGAGTGGCTCTGAGATTGGCTAGGCAGGAAACATCTTAGGTGACATTTATGCTGATATCTGTGTAACAAGAAATCTTGAGTCATCCATACAAAGAGGAAAATCAGGAGTTGCATTTGTCCATTTTTAAAATATATTTTTAAATTGTAGGTGGACACAATACCTTTATTTGATTTTTTTTTTAATGTAGTGCCGAGGATTGAACCCAGTGCCCTCACACATGCTAAGCGAATACTCTACCACCCCACCCAGCCACAACCCCAGCCCTGTATTTGTCCATTTTAAGTTTAAGATAACCGTTATTAGAAAACTGATTAGAGAAGTCAGAGTAGCAATTGAACATGTAATTCTGGAGTTCCAGAGAGAGGTTAGGGCTATAGATAGATTTTAAGGTTAAGCAGCAGAGGGGCCAAGGATGTGGCTCAGTGCTAGATTGTTTGCCTAGTGTGCATGAGGCTATGGGTTCAACCCCCACCACTGCAAATAAATAAGCCAAGTTTCTCTGGTTAAAAGAAGAAGAAGAAGCCAGACGCTGTGTTGAACACCTATAATTCCAGCAGCTGGGGTGAATGGAACGTAGACAGGGAGTGTTTTTCGTGTATCTGCCTTCCTGGGAGTGTGGTAAGAGACTCACTCTACTACTTTGAGGCTATAATTTAATCTATTTCAAGCTAGAAATGATGTAAAATGTGTAAGTTTGTGAGAAAGAGATGGAGATGGTGTAGCTTCCAAGTAATAGATCAGCAGGTTTTTCTGCATTTAAAAAATTGTCTTCTTGGTATTTTCCCTATCAGCTGTAGTGTTTAAGGGTTCTTTCTAATACTCTGTGCTATGACCTGAATATTTGTGGTCTACCTCCTCTTCCCAGATTCATATGTTGGAATCTAATCCCCTGTGTGGTGGTATTAAGATGAAGGGCCTTGCTCAGATTTGTGGTACACTGTAATCCCAGCGGCTTGGGAAGCTGAGGCAGGAAGGATTCAAAGTTTAGCAACTTAGTGAGGCCCTAAGCAACTTAGCAAGACCCTGTCTCAAAATGAAATATAAAAAAGGCTGGGGGGTGTGGTTCAGTGGCTAAGTGCCCCTGGATTCAAACCCTGGTGCAAATAAATAAGTAAAAGAAGTAGGACCTTTGGGGAGGTGATTAAATAAGGAAGGCAGAGTCCTGATGAATGGGTTTAGTGCCTTTATGAGAGAGTCCCCAAAGAGCCAGTGAGCTGCTTCTACCAGGTGAGGAAGACAGACTAAGAAGGTACTGCCTCCAGAACTACAAGAAGTAAATTTCTATTGTTCATGAATTATCCAGTTCTAAGTTGTTTTTTCAGTCTAAACAGTCTAAGACACTGTTTTCCCTTTTCACTATTTTGAAAATAATTCCTTCAGAACATTATTTTATAGTAACTTAAGCTTTCAGTATACCTTTATTCCTCTTACCTGTAGCTTCTTGGTATATAGTATAATATTCTACCATTATCTTAGATTGATGATCAAAGTTTCTAGCATTTGTGGGTTTCTTTCACTTCATAATGCCTATTGACCTTAGTACTTTCATTAATCAAGTAGAGTATCAAGGGACTTTTATAACTGTTTTTCTCTCTTCATACTCTACCTTAACAGTATCAGTTTCTTGTATGCTTCTGGACCATAGATGCAAAAATCAAACCCCTTTTTTATTCTTGCCATCATGATTTTTAACTGTGCTTTATTTTCTCTGAACTGCTGTATGAAGACCATCTATGTTGGTGATCAAAATTAGTTCAGCCTGCTGATCCTCAGATATACTAGTTCCAGATAATAAGAATGAACTGTGGTATGATAGAAGCTTTGAACATAAGTTGTTAAATACTACTTTCCTAAATGCAATGGTGCACATTTAAGTGTACGAGCCATTAATTCTGTGATTCAGGCTGTTGATCAGAAAAAACAGAAAACCACGTTATAGTGATACTTAATTTTACTTTATAGGAGAACATTAGCTAACTAGTCAGATACTGAGCTTCTGTAACCAGAAGAAAATTCAGTTATCACTTTGTGTCTGACCTTTTCACTTCCCAAACTCAGAAACTGAATAGATTTGGATAACAAGGGATACTTGTTTTTATAACATTGGGCTGATTGTGTAAAGCACAGACTGAGTCTTGCCCAATTAATACATTTTGTTTCATACTCCAGAGTTTCTAACTTACACAGTCAAGCAATTTAACCTAGTTTACATGAAGGAACAAACTAGAGTTGTTTCTCTTTTCACTCTTTTAGGGAAAATGTGTAACTTGGCCTTGAATGTCTCATCCCCCTACAAAATAAGGGTTTTAAGAATCCATAATAAAAATTGAGTAGAGATGGGAACAACCCAAATATTTTGCATATGAACTATTCCTTCCACTTAAAAGTACACTAACAAAACCAGTGAATAAACTGGGGCAGGTGGTATAGATAGGTCTGTGCTCCCAGGGACTAGGGGAGGCTGAGGCAGGAAGATTACAAATTCAAGGCTAGCCCCAGCAATTTAGCAAGGCCCTGTCTCAAAATTTAAAAAGGGCTGGGGAATGTAGCTTAGCGGGAAAGCACCCCTGAGTTCAAAACCCAGTAGTCTACCCCCCACTCCCCCAAAAAGTGAATAATGAAGATTTGAATAGTTTAAAACTTTGATTATTGTTTCTTCTTATAACAACAGCTTTCCACATGCCCTAAGATTCTCTTTTATCGTATACAATTTCTTTGCTTTTAGTTGTACGACCATCATCGTTATCTGATTAATCCCTGTAAATGCTAATAGTCATTTTGCATTCCCCCATCCTTCCACCCCTGTCCTAAGCAACAGCTAATCTACTTTCTTTCTCTTCATTTGCCTATTCTGGACATTTCATATAAATGAATAATATGCAGCCTTTTGTATCTGACTTCTTTCACTTAGCATAATGTTTTCAGAGTATATTCTTGTTGTATTACACGTCAGTACTTCATTCCTTTTAATGGTCCAGAATATTCTTATCAAATGAATATACCATAATGTGTTTATCCATTCTTCATTGGTAGACATTTGGGTTGTTCTCACCTTTGGGTTATTATGAATATTGCTGTTTTACAAATATGTGTATGTGTGTGTGTGTGAGAGCATAGGTTTTCAGGTTTTTTTTTTTCCTTTTCCTTTTTTAACTATACATAGGAGTAGAATTGCTGGGGTCATATGTAACTCTGTTTATTTTTTAAAAAATATTTTTAGTTGTAGATGGACATGATACCATTGTTTTCCTTATTTATATGTGGTGCTGAGAATTGAACCCAGTGCCTTACAGGTGCCAGGCAAGTACTCTTCCTCTGAGCCACAACCCTAGTCCTGTGTTTTCATGTTTTAAGGAACTGCCAGACTGTTTTCCAAAACAGCTATCATTGTACAGTCCATCTTACTGTTTCTTGAGTAATATAATTGTTGACTAGTTCACCAAACAGGACATATCACATACTGAAAAAATCACTTAGCCACATAACTAGAGATTTTAATGTTCTTTTCCCACCTTTGGTTATTTAAAGAGACTCTTAAGCCCGGCATGGTAGCACATACCTGTAATTCTAGCAGCTCAGGAGGGTAAAGCAGGAGGATCACACCAGCAGGAGTTCAAAGTCAGTCTCAGCAATTGAGTGAGTCCCCAAGCAACTTAGACTCTGTCTTAAAATAAAAAATAAAAAGGGCTGGGGATGTGACTCAAGGGTTAAGTGCCCCTGTGTTCAATCCCTGGTACCACAAAAACAAACAAACTTTGATTTCATATGAGTTAAGAAAACTTACTAGGTTCCCAACCCTAGCACTGGGTATTGAACCTGGGGATGCCTTCTCACTGAGCCATACCCTAGCCCTATCTTTTTTATGTATTTTATCTTTTCTATTCTGTTTTTTGAGACTAAATCTCACTAAGTTGACCAAGCTGACCTTGGTTAGGCGAGACTGATCTTCACTTATAGGACAGGGTTCCTTGATGTCTTAAATAGAAACCCCCAAATCAAATATTACTGGACCTGATTGATCTGCCATAGGATGTGTGCTTATCTTTGTCAAGGTCTGAGATAAGCTAGTGCTGCTGAGAACAGATGCAATCCAAGTTAGGGTACTGCTAGCAGAAGAAGGAGAAGTGTATGCTGGAGAGAGAAATCCAACAACAGTCTACTCCAGAGTCACCCCTCTCCTTCTGTAGAGCTGATAAAGGAAAATAATACTCACTGTACTTAAGTCTGAATCTGATAACCTAGTGATTTCCTCTAGATATCAACCCTTTCTTTTTCTAACTTTTCCTCAGGATCCTTTATATGTCTGTGCCTTTTTATACTGAAGTTCTTGTTTTGGCAAAGTATTTTATAACTTGGTTAAAAATGTTTCCTTTGTTTCAAGTGATAAGGATAGGCTGTGTTTATAATCACTAATACTAAAAAGAAGACTGTCACAGTTAAGAATGTTTTATTTTTGCTCAGTGATAGTCCCTTGCTCGATGAATAAAAGGGTTGGGTTTTTAGTACAACCTGGATTTTGTCTGAAGCGGCATCTGTATGTGACTCTTCTAATTCATTCTAACAAGTAACAGGGCAAAGGAGTAAACAAAAGGGGGTTTAAATATTCTTTGGGCATTAATAAGAAGAATGTAGATAAGCATTAAGTGAATTTCTACATATCATATGCACTGTCTGAATTGTCCACTCTAGTGACTTTTTCTGTATATCTGTTTGCTAAAATGCATTCTAATTTAAGTTATTTCTTGTTTTTTTTTTTTTGTTTCATGCTGCACAAGAGACAATCTCAAAATCTCAGTGAATCACAAGCCAACAATTTCATATGAGCCTGCAGGTTGGTGCAGTTCTATTGAGCTAGGCCAGGCAAGACTTTAAACTTTTGGACTAGGTCAACTCTATTTCATAATTTTTTACTGGAGCTTAGGTTGAAAGGCTGTGGCTACCTGGGCATGTGGACACATGGTCTTCTCATATAGGATCACAGGATTATAAGAAGAATGAGTGGAAACATACAGTGTCTCTTATGACTTTAGCTTGCAACTTGCACACTGAATTTCCTCCCAGTTTTATTAGTGAAAGTCAGTAATATCACCAAGTCACATAACCAGGGAATACATTGCTCCCACAGTGGGAGGCATTGCAAAATCACACAACAGTGAACATTTGTGCATATTTCTAATAAGGCAGGTAGTAAAGAATTAGGAATATTACTTAGCTATGTGTATTGTTGTAAGAATAAAGGTACATAAGACTGTGTGACAAAACAGTTTTCTCCTTAGACTGAATAAATTAAGATTATGGAAGAGTATAATTGGTCACACTTTAATAACCTGATTAAGAGGCTGGGGATGTGACTCAAGTGGTAGCGCGCTGGCCTAGCATGTGCAAGGCACTGGGTTCGATCCTCAGCACCACATAAAAATAAATAAAGATATTGTGTCCACCTAAAACAAAAAAATAAATATTAAAAAAAACCTGATTAAAACCATTAATGTTCACTGGGCACGTTGGCACATGCCTGTAATCCCAGCTGCTCCAGAGGATGAGGCCAGAAGATGGTGAGTTCAAAGCCAGCCTCAGCAACATATCAAGGCCATAAGCGACTCAGTGAGACCCTGTCTTTAAATAAAATATGAAAAAGGGCTGGGGATAGTTGAATCATATGAGTGATGGCACATGTGTCTGCTTGGATCAGTTGTAAATGTTACCTTCAGTTTTTAAATCTGTAGTAGTTTGAATTCCATACAAAACACAAAGGATGGCACATTTCTGTAGTCTCAGCATTGGGAAAGCTGAGGAGGGGAAGATTCTTGAGTCCAGGAGTTCAAGACCCAGTTTCAAAAAAAAAAGAGGGGACCAAGTCGAACAGTGGCTCAGTGGTTAAGCACCTCCTAGTACAAAAATAAAGTTCAGGGGCTGGGGATGTGGCTCAAGTGGTAGCGCGCTCGCCTGGCGTGCGTGCGGCCCGGGTTCGATCCTCAGCACCACATACAAACAAAGATGTTGTGTCCGCCTAAAACTAAAATAAATAAATAAGTAAATATTTTTTAAAAAAATAAATAAAGTTCAGATAAAATTAATAAATGATATTTATTGCTACCACTGAGTAATACTGTGTTCAGCTCCTCTTAGTATCTGAAGACATTTGCTGAATTGCATGGTAATTCTTAATACTAGCCTTTTGTGTAAAGTTATCTTACTCTGATCACCTAAAACTTAACAAACTAATTAGTTTACATATCCACTTTTACAAGGATTTTATAATATCTAGAAAGCAGAATTAGTGAAAACGTTGGGCATTTAACATTTTATTTAGAAACATTTAGGTAACCTAAAAAATATTTTCAGCAGTGTGCTAGAAAGATTTTTTTTTTTTGTCTTGCATTTCCAAAGGTTGTAGGATATTGATTTTGTAGACTTTAAGGAATCTAGGTTTAAATGTGTTAGTGGTTTTTTTCCCACTGATTTAATGATGGAAGTCTTTTCCCCAAGAAAAGGGACATTTGAAAAAATAAGATTCCATGGTATACATTTTAGTCACTGTTGTAGGCCCTATATGTTAGTAACCTGGAATAGGTTTAATTTTATATAATGAGGAAAATCCAGGACAACGGCCACTTAAAGTAGTTCATTTGTCTTATATAAAATGTGGCTAGAAGTAGGCAACATGGTATGGTGCCTCATTACCATTAATGCCATTAGTGACCCAGGATCCTATCCTGCTAATCCACTATCCTTACTGTATTCCCTCATCCTCAAGGGGCCAAGTTCAGTGCATTGTTTGTATATTCTGTGCAGAAGGAAAGGAAAAAGAAGGGCATGCTTTCTTTTGAGGAGACTTCCTATTAAGTCTCATACAGTACAGTTTCTACTGGACTGTCTTCATATTGTCAAAACTTCGTCACCTTGTGACATATAGCTGCAAGAAAAGTTGGGAGATACATTAAAAAAAAATCAGTGGAGCTGGGATATAGCTGTATGGTTGAGTGCTTGCCTAGCATGCACAAGATCTTAGAATCAATACCCAACATGCACATGGGTGCACACAAACACTCACAAATCAAGAGTTTGTTACCAAGTATAATATATTTTGGAAGGAAGTTTGCAATCTCCTTCATATTATAGTTTTTATTCTTCCTTTGTAAAACAAGGATATTATATCGTTATGTACTAGGTATTTGGCAAATGATAAATAGGCAGGTTGTTTAATAGATCGTGATAATTTGAGTTTTCTGTTGACTTGCAGGAATCTCATTCCCTCTTGGCAGTAAATGGAAAATTACTGTATAAATTAAAGCGTGAGTGCAAATATGAGCTGATTCTCACTTTTAGTGTTATATAGCAAAGAATTCCCCCTCAAAATTAAAAATCTTTCTTTTTTAATGTTTATTTATTTTAGTTGTACACAATGCCTTTATTTTTATGTGGTGCTGAGAATCGAACCCAGGGCCTTGCACGCACCAGGCAAGCGCTCTACCGCTGAGCCACAACCCCAGCCCCAAAAAATCTTTCTTGAAATGCAGCTAAATACATATTTGGACTAAAAAAGAACTGAGATTTTAATATGTATTTCTACTAATTGATTTCAATTTGAATGAACAATAATTTTTGAGCCACTAAATAAAGATGCTGCCAGTTGTAAAATGCATTCTAATTTCAGAGTTGTTACAATGTGGGGGAAGGCATGTCTTTCATAGTAGGTGACAAAAGCCAACCCATTCCATGATTGGCTTTTGTCTCCTGCTTCTCCAACCAGTTGAAGGAATAACTACTGGAAAATGGAGAATTGATACTGATCAATATCAGTTATCTATTGTGTATAACAGACTGTTTCAAAACCTAGTAATTTTTATTATATTTAATTTAAATTTTTAAATAATTGTAGTTTACACACCCTTTGCTTAGTTCCCCCCACTGGTGAGTAACATTTTGCAAAACTATATTATCACTACCAGGATGTTGGCGTTGATACAAACTACTGATTTTATTAAGATTTCCCCAGTTACTTGCCACTTGTGTGTGCACATGTGCTAAGGTATATATATTTTTATTGCCTATGTGTGTGTATATCCAGTACCACAGTGGAGATATAAACAGAACTAGCATTGAAAGTATCCTTTGAGTTGCCCTTTTGTAAGCCCACCCACCTCCCTCCTGGTACTGACCTCCATCCATTCTCACTCTGGTCTCTAACCCCTGGCAAATGCAAATCTTTCTGCCATTTCTAATGTTTTCTTCTTTCAGAAATGTAACATATATACATGCACACACAATGTTATTTTTTCTTTTCCCCGTGAGTTTGTGGATCTGCAGTTGGGGCAGGCCTCAGTTGGGATGGTTTATCTTTGTTCTGCATGATATCTGCTGGTCTCTCCTGGGATTGGAGGATCCAAGATAGTCTTGTTGACATGACTGAGCCTTTGTACTTGCTTTTGGCTTGGGCATCTTAAATGTCTCTCGTGGCTCCTCTCATGTAAAGGGCTTCTCTCTTTCGTGTTGCCACTTCAGACAAGATAGTTGAATATGTGAGTGATGGCATATGTGTCTTGCTTGGATCTGTTATAAATGTTACCTTCAGTTTTTAAATCTGTAGTAGTTTGAATTCCATACAAAACACAAAGTATGGCACATTTCTGTAGTCCCAGCATGGGAAGGCCGAGGAGGGGAAGATTTCTTGAGTCTAAGAGTTCAAGACTAACCTGGGCAACATAGCAAGACCCAGTTTCAAAAAAAAAAAAGAGGAGACCAAGTTGAACATGATAAAGTGATATCTTTTTCCTCACTAATGCCAGTTTCAAATATAGCAGTTCTGCTGCAAGGCAAGTTGCCAGAGTTCAAGTTATCAGCCAAATCTAAGGATTCCCCAGGGGCCTGTGGTATTTACAGAACAAATGGTTGCTTGAAGTGGCTGTTAAGATGTTAGGAATGGTTCACCTCCTTTTCTTTTTCCCAGACTGGCCGTTTCTTGTGCTCTTAAAAGAGCAGGGGCCTTGTATACATAGTTCAAGATTTCTATAATACTAACTTTAAGTGACCACACAGATTTGCCTCTTGACATTCAGTGTTTTAGGTAAGGCATAAGGATATTGTTTTTCATGGTATTTTCAACTTCACAGAAGAGACTGTTTAAGAGAGAAAAGAAGAAAAGAAAGACTCTTTTCAGCTGAGGAATTGAAACTCAGAAAGCATTTTCTCTTACGATTTTTCTGCCTGTGAGCCCATTGTGATGGCACATGCTTGTAATCCCAGGGACTCCAGAAGCTGAGGCAGAAAAGCAAATTCAAGGCCAGCCTCAGCAATTTAGTAAGGCCCTGTCTCAAAAGTTTAAAAAATAAATAACAATGGCTAGGATGTGACTCAGTGGTTAAGTGCCCCTGGATTCAATCTACAATACCAAAAAGTGTGTGTGTGTGTGTGTGTGTGTGTGTGTGTGTGAGAGAGAGAGAGAGAGAGAGAGAGGGATTGATTTCTGCCTATGAAATGTTAAGCTTCATTTTATTGTGAGAGTGGCAGTAGAGTGAGTCAAAAGTTAGGTCCCAGATTTTTGGGGCAGAATTCTTGATAATCTATTACATTGTAACAAATAAGTTTGTACAGATTTCTGGAATGAGAAATAATTAAAAAGTTATTGTTCAGTGAGGAGCACATGCTTAGGGTATTTAATAAGTCAAGAGATGAGTGTTAAGTGTAGTTTCATATACAGAAATGAAAATTTCATCTGAGTTTAGAACAATATGTTATTTGGTTCTGCCTTCCTTTTTGATAACCAATTTCACGAACATTTTACAGTAGTGTCTCCTTATTGGAGCTTTTGATTTTGATTTTGGTAGTTTTACTTTCCCACAGTCAAATGGGTACCTACAATAAGATATTTTAAGAGATAACATCTGTATATCTTTTATTATAGTAATTGTTATATTTTATTATTAACTTGTTAATCTGCTGTGTCTAATTTAAAAATTGAACTTTATCATAGTCATGTATGTATTGAAAAATCATAGTACACTGTATAGGGTTTGATGCTATCTGTAACTTCCTTTTTCCAGAATGTCACACAAATGGGATATTTGTAATCTTTTGAATCTGCCTTCTTTTACTTAGATATATGCATTTGAGAGTCAGCTATTGTATTGTATCTTGGTAACCTGTTTTTTTTTTTTTTTTTTCCTAATGATACCACAATTTGTTTATTCATTCACTAGCTGATAGGCATTTGGATTGTTTTCAGTTCTAAAGCAGGTTTTGATAATGATAACGAAGATGTTTTTAAAAACTGTATTACATATATATCTAAATACATATCTATATATATCACACACACTTATACCCCTCATCCCCATACATAGTCCTTTGGCCATAAACTAGTTTATCCCAGCTCGTAGCTATCTGTCTACTTTGAGGAAAACAATTGACTAATATTTCCCTGTGCCTTGTAGATATGTCTCTTAATAGGGCTGTGTCTGGCTTCTGGTGTTTTAACACAGGAATTGCAGTTAACATTGCTGGATGAACATTCAAATCACAATAAAATGCACATGCTTTTGAAAAAATCTTGAGAGATGTGAATGTCATTCATGGGAAGGAGTTAAAGCATGTTGCCATGGAAACCTTTAAATATGGGGTCTTCTGTTTTTCCACCCTTTAAATTCACCCTGTCTTTCATAGGCAATAAAAAATGTGTGTATGTGTATATATGTAAATATAAAGTAATTATAGATCATCTTTACTGCCTTGGAGGCTAATACTGTTCTTTTATATGAATTTGCTCAGTCATCAGTATCACTGATAGAAATAATCATTTTTCACTATACTAGTCTTGGTAAAATGTAGCTATTAACATGTGGAGCATTTCATATTTGTTCTTTTCATAAAACATTATACTAATGAAGGAAAAATAAAATATTTGGATCTAATGAAGGGATATTAATATTTTGATGTTTGAAAAATTCACCCATCTTTATGGTGTGGCTCTTAAGATGCTGAAGACTATTGATAGCTTAAACGCACCACACACACACATACACACACCTTTGTGCACAGTAGGAAATGGGGTCCTCTGGCCAGGTGGACTCACAATTCATAAATGCCATCTTTATGAATGGAAAGTTACTCCTCCCTTCAGTTGACTATACCTATCTTCTAAGACATGACTCTGATCACCAAACATAGGCACACTGATAAATATGCATCCTCTGGGAGGAAGGAGGTGGACTGTACTTTAACACTCACTGGCCCTCTTAGCCAGGTACCGTACCGTTGTGCAGTAAGCAATAGTATATATGGAAATGGAGACCATCGTGCTAAGTGAAATAAGCCAGAACCAGAAAGTCAAAGATTAAATGTTTTCTCTCATATGCAAAAGCTAGAGCAAAATAGAGGGGAGAGATGGGAGAATCCCATGAAAAGAGAAGGGAGATCAATGGAGTGGAAGGAGGAAGGACTAGAAAAGGGAGTAATTGTGGAATGAAGTAGACAAAAATATTCTACTTATGCATATGAATATACCACAGTGAATTTCACCTTTATATCTATAAAGTACCAATTAAAAATAAGTAAACAGAAAAAAAGACCAGTTAGAATACAGGAAGGGGGGGGGGAATAGTGGATGGGGGAAGGAAAGAGGAAGTACTGGGAGACTAAAATGGAGCAAATTATATTCCATGCATGAATGATTATGTCAAAGTGAACCCCACTATCATGTATAACTATAATGTACTAATAAAACATTTTTTAGGCTGGGCACAGTTGTGCATATCTGTAATCCCAGCAGCTCAGGAGGCTGAGGTAGGAGGATTGTGAGTTCAGTGCCAACCTCAGCAAAAGCGAGGAGCTAAGCAATTCAATGAGACCATCTCTAAATAAAATACAAATTAGGGCTGGGGATGTGGCTCAGTGATTGAATGCCCCATGTTCAATCCCCAGTACCAAAAAAAAAAAACAAAAAACAAAAAAAACAAAATAAACAAACAAACAAAAAAACAATAGTATATAACAGGGTTGGCAAACTTCCTGTAGAGGTTCAGATAGTAGATATTTTGGCCTTTGAGAGCCATAGTTCTCTGTCACAAATACTTAAATGTTCATGTTCTAGAGCAGCCATAGATAATACCTAAAGAACTGAGTTTGGCTGTGTTTATTGGAATAGCAGTAGGCCATTGTTTGCTGGTTCCTGGTTTGTAGCAGTTCATGGTATTTCCCAGAGCACGTTATTTCCCTGGTAAAAACTTTATTCTGCCACCTTATATGTTGTGTCCTTCTTATAGAATTGTGACTTTTTTTGGTATCTTGCACATAAACAATTGAATTTAATTTCTTAAATTTTCATTTGATAAGGTACCTATTGTATTAAGATTAGAATATAGTCATGGTTGCTTAACAATAAGAGATGTGTTCCAAGAAATATGTTGTTAGGTAATTTTGGTATTTTGTGAACATTATAGATACTTACATAAACTGACTACAGTATCACTAGACTATATAATCTTATGGGACCACCCATATTTAGGCCATCATTGTTGACCAAAATATCTTTATGTGACACATCATGAGTCATATTTTATTTTTCTCCTTAAAATATGGAAAGATGTGGAAGAGAATTATTGTGCACATTCTGTTATACAAACTTTTTTAGTTAAAAATACAAATTGAATCCTGTTTCAGCATATTCCCATAGTGGGAAAACTAGCATTTCTTTAGGCCTGAAATACAAATTATTTTCTGCACTTAACATTTGAATCCAAAAATCTTGGATAGCAGAATAATTACAACTGCTTTTTGGTATTTTGTGATGTGTTTGTGTAAAGATTACATAGGAGAACATGCTAGAAGTTTTCCAGGGTTTATAGGTAAAGGTGTAAGGCAGCAATTCTCAAAGTGTGGCCTGTAGATCCCTGGGCATTCCTGGGATCCTTTTAGTGGGTACATGAGATCAAACTATTTTCATAATATTAATAAAGTTATTGTCTTTCTCATGTTGACTTCCATTTTGGTGCTAGGGACCAAACCCTGGGCCTTGTGAATGCTAAATAAGCACCCTACCACTGACCCACATCCCCAAACACCTCATCTTGGCATTTTTTTGCTCATGGTAAAAAGGCATTGGTTGTATAAACACTGATGTGTTATCAGTGAGTCATGGCAGTGTATCACTCTGTACTAGTGATCATGGTATTCATCATCAAGTACAGTTTTTTGTTTGTTTTAAGGCCAGTTTCAAGCCAGGTATGATGACACCTGTAATTCTAGCAACCTGGGAGGCTGAGGCAGGAGGATCATGAGTTTGAGGCCAGCCTTAGCAACTTAGGAAGGCCCTAAGCAACTTTGTGAAACCTTGTCTCAAAAAAACAAAAAGGGTTGGGATGTGGCTCAGTGGTAAAGCTCCTCTGGTTTCAGTCTCCAGTACAAATAAATAAATAGGCCGTCCAGTTTCACTGAGAATGTTCTTGATGAAGCAGTAAGTTTGTTTTATTAAAATTCTCAACTCTAAAGCACACATTTTTATGATAAAATGAAAAGTTTCCACAAAGATTTCTGTGTATGCCAAAGTACCTTTGGGTTACCTTGAGAACCTTGAGAAAAATACTTGTGTAGTCACTCGATGCTGACTGAGCTAGAAACAGTTGCGTCTATATATATAGGAGGCAGGGGTTGGAAACCATTTTCTCTGAAATGACGGGGGACAAGCTAGAGTTAGTCATACTGGGGTATTATGAGTAAAGTATGCCTATCACTTCAAGGGGGAAAAATTATTTTTTGCCAGTGGTAAAATTTGAGCTCAAATGAAAATTAAAATTTTGGAAAATTTAAATCTGCTCCCATGAACCAATGGAACGAGATTAACAAATGTGATTTTCCAGATATTGTATAGTGAAAAGTGACAACACCTAGAAGAGCTGAATGATTCAGTGAACCATTTGCTTCCAGATTACCAATGTACAATGATATGGAATCATTCCTGGGTGAAAGTATCATCTAAAGTACAGAATAGTCCAGTGGATTTTAATGTAATATGATTTTTAAAAATCCAATGATATGGTTTCAGATTCCACAGATTCCACCTTTAAGAAATTATCCCTTTTTGGATTTTAGTGTAGTATCAAAGAATATCCTTATTAGTTAGTTGAAAGGGTTATTAAAATACTCTGTTTTCCACTGTCCATATGTGTAAGGCCATATTTTACCTCATAAAGTTCCACCTGAGCAACATATGACAACAGGTTGAATATAGAATCAGACATTAAAGAAGTTTGCAGACCTGGGGGTGTAGCTCAGTGGTAGAACACTTGTGTAGCATGTATGAGGCACTAGGTTTGATTCTCAGCACAATAAATAAATAAATAAATGTATGTCCATGGATGACAAAAAAAATTTTTAAATAGTAAAAGTATTGTGTCTATACAACTAAAAATTTTAAAAAGTTTGCAGAGCTGTAAAAGAATTCTATGCTTATTTAATTTTTTAAGTGTGATTATTTTTCCTTTAGAAGTATTATGTTAACAGTAGTTTTATTGTAAATAAATAAGTCAACAAATATCTTTAAATTTTTTTAGTTTGAATTTTTTAAATGGTAAATATCACTGACTATAACTCACATGAACAAAAGCTCTTAGCGGGTCTCAGTTTTTCCACAGCCAAAAAGTTTGAGGAGTGCTGGTCAAGGGCAATATCTGTGCAGGGTTGGAATAGTAGTAGCTTGGTTTGTTGAGTGGACAATAATGCCTTCATTGTATAGCTGGAAGACTGACACATAGAACATGTTCTAAAACAGTACTTTGTTTGTCTCAGTTTGGCATGATTTTTAGCAGGATATGTTTTATAAGCACTTGCTAGTAAAACAGCTAGAAATAGATGTTTGACTGTAGAATTACTAAAATCCAGCCTGGTTCTAAAAATCGTAGGGTGTATAGTATAGTTTTGGATATGAGAGGACTTTCTGGTAGCTTTTTGAATTTGTCTATTAAGGTAAAGCTTGGGGGAATATAGTAAAAAAAATTGGTGGTTTTCATAATGACCACATAAAACACTTCAACATTCAACCTATACCGATACATCATTTGACAAAGTCTTCAAGTCGGTTTAAAGTACATTTGGCTAACTGGTTTTGGTATGTCTGTAATGCATGTATTTAGTTTCTTTTTACGTTTCAGTAAGGATTTTTTTTTTTTTTTCAGAAAATAGCATTTGTTCCTGTTTTTAATATGCATTCAGAG
Organism: Marmota marmota marmota; assembly: GCF_001458135.2. Lineage (NCBI taxonomy): Eukaryota > Metazoa > Chordata > Mammalia > Rodentia > Sciuridae > Marmota > Marmota marmota. The sequence continues at coordinate 176,793 of NW_026000139.1, forward strand.
TTTCTGAGAATAGACAACCTCAGTAAGAGCATCTGAAGAATAGCACATTTCTGTTGATGCTCTGGTAGAGTCTAAAGTGTAGAATAAAGAAGGTGTGAAATACAATTATTAGGCTTTTCTTGAATCCTAGACTTGGACAGATTGCTCATCCTTTTCCTTAGACTACCTTCCTTTTCCTCCCCACCTACCCCATCTATCTTAGTCTTACCCCAGAGCTCAGACTCCAGACCCCAGATTTTGATTCCTGTAGTAAAAGTCCTAAAACCTGTGAGTACTTCTAAAGTGCTGATGACTCTTACTTCAATTATTTGTATGGATGAAAAGAATAGAGACAGGTAACAGAAGGAGTCCTTTTACTCCCCATTCTTACCAGCAAGAAAACCCTTAGACAGACAGAGGCTGGGGCTGGGGCTCAGCCGTAGAGTGCGCACCTAGCACGTGCAAGGTCCTGGGTTCAATCCTCAGCATCACGTAAAAATAAAGAAATAAAATAAAGCATTGTGTCCAACTACAACTAAAAATTAAATATTAAAAACAAAACCCTTATGGGGCTGGAGTTGTGGCTCAGCAGTAGAGCGCTCGCCTAGCACGGGCGAGGCCCTGGGTTCGATCCCCAACATTACATTAAAAAATAAATAAATAAAAATATTGTATCCAACTACAACTAAAAAATAAAAAATTGAAAAGAAAAACCCTTAGACATTTGAAACAGCTATTCTTTTTATGAGCCTGTAGAGTTAAAAAAAAAAAAAAAGAAAAAGCCTACTCCAGGAGACCCAAGGTTATATACAAATATCAAAGCAAACTATTTGGTACAGGGTGAGAAGCTTGTAGGTTAGACTATATAGCTGGCAAACAAACAAACAAACAAAAAACTCTCTTTTTAAAGGTGACCAAAGAGAAGAATTTCCCATGAGTTGACTAAACCAACCAAATACTTCATATTTTTCCCCCATATTCATCTCTCTCTGCTGGTATAATGTAGAATTTATATAAGCCGTTTTACATCTGTAAATATTGGATGGTTTTTAAAATGCCAATTTTTAATAGCATGGAAACAGTGTCATCTTTATTGGAGCTGATTTAATGAGTGACCAGAAAAATGAAAGAGAAGGTAAACCTGGTAACATTTTTGGGTTTTGGAAGAAAATCACAATGTAAAAACTTGGACCCTTGAAAATAAAAATTAATTGGGCCTTCGTTTCATTGGGGCCAGAAGATAATTTAGACCACGAGTTATGGTATAATTAAAGATAGAAACTCACACATTTTCTGACTCCAAATTTGATGGAAGTCAGTTTGGGAGACTCTGGAGTTAGGCTGCCTACATTCAGAACTGCATCCTGCTCCAGGTCTTCAGAAAACAGAAGGGTAATTCTCTAAACCCATAACTATGAAAACTCAAAAAGAGTTTTTTTGTAATTCATTTTCAACAAAACCTGACCTAAATTAATAAGGCTATTTATGATCTTTATTAATTATTATTTATTAATAATGTTATTACAGATTACTGCTCCAGCCACAACCTCAGCCCTTTTTCTTTATAAAATCAAAAAAATTATTATTTTAGTTCTTATACACATCAGTTCTCAAGGTTCTTTGTTTAGGTAAGGGATTGTAGCAGTGTAGTACTTCCCTTGTAGAATGGTGTAAGAATTAAATGCTCAGTAAAATGTTAAGTATTGGGGCTGGGGATGTGCCTCAAGTGGTAGTGCGCTCGCCTACCATGCGTGAGGCACTGGGTTCGATTCTCAGCACCATATAAAAATAAAATAAAGATATTGTGTCCACCTAAAACTAAAAATAAAAAAAAAAGATTTCCTTAAAAGAAAAATAATTTAAAAAAATGTTAAGTATTTTTGGTGTTACCACCAGTAAAGCTCCAGAACCTCAGTTTTGAAATATAACATGTCTGTCTTCCTGTGTATGTCAGTGCTGTCCACTAGAAATTTTTGCAGTGATGGAAATGTTCTTTCCCTGGCTGTCCAGTATAGTAGCCACTAGCTTTTGAACAGCTGAAATTTATCTATTGCAACTGCCAGACTGAATTTTTCATTTTATTTAATTTAAATAGCTATGTAGGCTGGTGACTACAGTGTTGGACAATATAGCTCTGTGTAATTCACTTGAGTTCATATTCCACTCAGAATCCAGTTTTGCTATTTTTGTAATTATCTCCCCTACTATAAAAATGACTGAAAAAATTACTACTAGCTAAGAAAGTTAATGTGAAGGGAACAACTTGTGTTTCTAAGTACCTCCTAACTATTAGCTTAGCATCAGCTAATAGGTTCTTTGTCTCCAGAACTTTTAAAAGACCCAATAGGAAAGTATATATATTTCTACTTGAACTTATGAGCAACCTCTAAAGAAATCAGCTTGGGTGATTCAGAAAATGTAATGCATCGATGCCAAGAAGCCCCTAAACTTAGAGAATTTAAGTGTTTAACAGTTCCCTGGTAAATAGGGGGAAAGAAACATAAAAAGTTGTTGCAGGATAGCAGAATGTTTTTGCTAACGTATTCACATTTGCCAAGCAGATGTTATTTTCTAGGAATGATTTCTGTGCACACTTAAAATGTAAAATATCAATGTTTTTATGATTCCTTTAGGCTAGATAGAAGTTATTAAAGTGTATCTCCCAAAATTGCAAAATGCATTTCTTCCTAATGCTGTTTTCAGAGAAGACTTGAACATTCAATGGCATGGCATGTGTGATATTTACCTGTGAGATCCCATGGTTTACCTGTGATAAAAGATTGTTTCAAATGTTCCTTTTTTCATTAAATCTTTAATCAACCAAAAAGAGAAGCAAGAGTAAAGGCATCCATTTATTTCTATTTCACTCCGAATTCAAAAAGTTCAAGTCAAATAAGATGAACAAGTATGAATCATTGGGAAATACTGCTGTAGTTAGTAACTCAGAAAATGAGAATATCAAGAATGAGGTTGAAAGTTGTGTTCATTAAAATTGGAAGTTTTAATTAAAACAAAGAAAGGAGTACTCTCTGTATCATGAAGTTTTCTGGGTCTGAATTTTGCAGCAAAGGGGCAGTAAGGCAAAGCACAAGGCAGCAGGAAAAATGCACGCCTGTAAGTGACTCAGGAGGCCAACTTACTGAGACCCTGGCACAAAATTTAAAAAGTGGGCCTAGGGGGCTAGGGCTAGGGCTAGGGTTCGGCAGAGCACTCTTGCCTGGCACATGTGAGGCACTGGGTCTGATTCTCAGCACTTCGCATAAATAAATAAAAGTCTATCAGCAATTTAAAAGAAAGAAAGAAAAAAAGGCTATGGTTTTAGCTACTAGTGATTCCAGTGTAAATGGAGTTTTCTGACGGCATATATTTGGTAGATATTTGGATACCTTTAAAATTGAGAATGGATGTTACAAATACATTATATATCATAAAGAGGTGGAATTTTTACTTAGATGTCTATCACTTAATATCCTGTGAATATTAACTATAATAACTATGAACTTACTGTTTATTCCTCATGTGGAACTAGCAAATCACACTTTAATTTTAATGTTATTTTGCTAGTTTTAATTTGCATATATTTGTCATCTTAAAGACCACAGATTGTAAGCTCCATGAGGATTTGCTGCATATAACATAATTTTTTTCCCTCTTTATTTCTCTAGGGCCTATTCCCTGGTGGATTCCAGTCAAGTGTCTACGTTTCTGATATCCATTCTTCTTATAGTCTATGGTAGTTTCAGGTAAGATGTTCTCAAAATGGGGCTGATTTCAATTGGATGTGGAAGGAGCATTGTTCTAGAAGTGTTGACACCAAAACTTAATTGTTTTATGAAGAGAAACAAGACTTCAGCAGAATTCGAGTTAGAACAGGGTGATGTTAATATTCTTTAGTTGGCCGATTTTAAACACTTGGTTTTGCTTATGACTTTAGCTTACTAATGCAAACAGGCAAAAACTAGTTGCTTAAAATTACGAAAACAACTGACTTAAGAGTACTCACTGTTGGGAAAGTTATGAAAAGAGTTCTTGAGTTCTAGAGTCTCGAAGGGGAAAAAAATACATAGAAAGACACTCCAGCGTACAAAAAAAATTACTAGATATTCCTGTAATAAAATATATGATAAAGAAAATTTCATGTTTTTCCCCCCTAACCTAAAAAGCATAGCCACAAAGCTTTAGAAGACTTAGAAGGGCCAGGGAAACCAAAATAAAACCGTATCTAAGAAGCTCATGAAATTTTTTATTTCACCATGAAATGCCTTTAAGCAAGTAAATTATATCCTTAGGAAATTTTCCTTATTTTTTTTTTTAATACAAAGATATTGACATAGGTTGAACCCTGTGAAATTGCTGATGAACTTTTTTGACCTGCAAACAATTTCATAGGGTCCAACCTACTTTTATTAGAGTTGTGCTCACTTCGTAAATACTAAGACTGGATCCTGGTGAAATTCTCATTTATCAGGCGGCCATAGGAATAAGAAGAAAAACCAAGAAACTAGACACACTCTTCGCACCACTATTCTTAATTGAGAGAAGCTTTAGTGGTTGTACAATTCAAATAGTAGTTTTGTGATTGACACACTTAAAAATAAAGGTTGAGAAATATTGAGAACCTCAAGGGGAATGAGGATGATCAATTAAATAGGCTTAAGGATTTTGACCTCTCTAATATTATATCTGGAATATCTACCCTTGGTATTTTGCATATTATTTTCCACACTGGGTAGGTGGGAATACATATGTATAATAATATGTATCAACATTTCAGAATAATACAGTTTAGATTCACAACCCTAATAGGACTTTCATTCATGCAAATTGCCTGTTTGACATATACTGATATAATGTGTACATATACTGATATAATGTGTAAATTAATTATATTCTGGTTCTTTCACCTAAGAAATATTTTCTGTAGTTATTTTCATATTAGCTTTTGTTAATTTTGAGGTTTCTTTGTATTAGTATCTCCCCTCCCACAAAAAAAAAAAATTTCCTCTTTATTGAAACATAAAAACACATTTACAGCATGCCTATTTACTTAAAAATTATATGGTAACTTCCCAAACCAGTATCTTTGCATGTTTTTCAAGTGCTGAAAATAAACCAACATATTCCACAGGTAGACTAAGACTCTCTTCTGTCAACTCATGTCAAATTCAGAGTCACAATACAAATTGAGAAAGAGTTATGCACAGTAGTCAGTTTTCTTAAGCAAATAATTTAATTGATCATTATGAATAAATATTACCAATAATTTCAAAGAATTTCTCTTCTGAGCCATTACTTAATACCATTCAGAATAATGTGGGTTGACATACCCAGTCCAAAAAAACATAAAGAGGACTGCAAGTTGAAATATGTCAATATTCTAAATGTTCAGACATTTCCATTTGTAAGAGTAAATGCTATGTTTAATGACTTACCATAGCAAAAAAGAATAATTCACTGAAAACAATTTTTTATGAAATTCCTGATATACTTTATGAAAGTTTGAAAATATAAATAGAAAAGATGTGTATGATATTTCGTTCTTGCTGGACATATGGGTTGTTAAAGTGACCATCTTCATACCTGTTTTTTTTTCACTTTGATTGGATGATATGCTTGAGATAAATATCCAAAAGTGGACATGATTCACCAGCGTATGGATGGACTCTTAGTATATATTGCTGTATTGTTTGCCAGATGATTATACCAATTTAGGATTTGTCAAATAAAATTTTGTGTAATAGTATAACATATAGATTAAAAAAAAAGATTTTTTTGATGTACGTTCCTGTTTACAAATGAGAAGACTGAAGCCCAAGAAGATGATGTAACTTGACAGAGAAGACACAACTAGTTGGTAACAAAGTCTGAATTGGAACAGTTCTCAAGGTCCTAGTACCTTATGTCTTCTATACTTAAATATAATGCATTTTCTGAAAATAATGATGCCTTTAAGTGCACATGTAAATTGAACTCATAGAATAAGTTGGTGTTTTCTCCTCTTCTGTTTTTCCAGAACAAATTATGTGAAATTGTTATTCTTTAAAGTTTTGATAGAATTTACTGGCAAAGCCATATAAAGCTAGGCTTTCTTTGTGAGACATATGTATGTGAGATATAGACATATATGTATATACACACTGAAATTTTATTTTCATATTCATGTATATATGTCTATAGTATGTGTGTGTATGTATATAAAATTTCAGTGTTGGAAATTGAATCTAGGTATGTTCTACCACTGAGCTACATCCCTAGCCATTTGTTATTTATTTATTATTTATTTATTTTTTAGTTGTAATTGGACACAGTACCTTTATTTATTTTTATGTGGTGCTGAGGATTGAACTCAGGGCCTCACACATGCTAGGCGAGCACTGTACCACTGAGTCACCACCCTAGCCCTGTTTGTTTATTTTTGAGAGAAGGTCCTGCTAAGTTGCTGAGATTGGACTCAAACTTTTCGATTCTCCTTTTTAAGCCTCCCAGGTTGCTGTCATTACAGGCATGTAACACTGTCCCTAGCTTTGTTTTTGCTTTTATAATTGTGGTAAACAAAATGTGATACATAAAATGTACCATTTAAACTTTTTAAATGTACAGTTCAGTGGCAGGTGAGGACTTTCTTTAGTGCCTGCTGTTGAACATCTTTTTATTGTAGCCATTCTAGTAGGGTGTGAAGTGGTATTTTTATAATGTTTTCACTGCATTTTCCTGAGGTAGTGATGTTAAAAAGAGTTTGAGAATCTTTTCCTTACTGACCATTTGTTTTCTTCTTTAGCGAAATGTTCATTCAAAAACTCTCCCAGGCCTATGATTTGCAAATATTTTCCTGTTCTCTGGCTTGCCTTTTCGTTTTCTTAATGGTGTTTCTTAAGGTCAAACGTTTTTAATTTTGGTCAAGTCCAACTTTTCCAATTTCTTGTTTTGTGGATCATGCTTTTGGTATTGATTGTACCAAAGAGCTCTTTGCCTAATCTCCATGAAAAGAGAGCTGACAAATAAAGGCCATCCCTCTGTAGACAGAGGAGAGAGGCCCTGAGATGTTTCGGGGTTCAGCTTTTGTGGGGTAGGGGTTTGGAGTTGTACTTGTAGCGCTATGGGATAGGCTCAAGGTGCTTGCATCAGAGCTAGGCTGATGGGAATAGCATGGGATTGGCTTGGCCGATGACACCATGGGGTAGGTGACTAATGGGAGTGGGGGAGTTCCAGTAAGAGGAAGTATAGGAAAGCAAAACTTAACTCATAAGATGGTGGTTAACATTTAAGATGGCTGCTCCAATGTTAAATCAATACCCTATACTCCAGGCACAAAGATTTTCTACTAAGAAATTTTCTCATTTTTCTCATTATTATATTTAAGACTATGATTCATTTTGAATTAATATTTATGTATATTGTTACCTACAAATCTAAATTCAGTTTCATGAATATAGCTATCTAGTTGTTGCAGCACCATTTGTTAAAAATGACTATCCTTTGCTCCCATTGAATTGATTTGCCACAGTTGTCAAAAATCATTAATTGTAAAAGTAAGGGTTAGTCACCAGACTTCCCATTCCTGTTGTTAGTCTGTATATCTCTTCTTATGCTAGTACCATAGTGTCTTGATTACTATAGCTTTTATGGTAAGTGTTGAAATTGAGTAGTTTAAGACTGACTACTGTGAATCTTTTTTTTTTTTTTTTTTAACACGAATTGTAGGTTTATCTGGTCAGTTTCTACCAGAACAAACAAACCCTGCTGGGATTTTACTAGGAGCAGTGGGTCTGTAGACCAGTAATTAGGGCAAAATTGTTTTCTTAATAATACTCTTTAGAATCCACGGGCTTGAATTTATTAAGATCTTTAATTTCTCTTTGTAGTTTTGTAATGTTCATTGTATAAGGCTTGTACCTCTTTTGTTAAATTTATTCCCAAGTATTTTATTCTTTTTTGTTTGGGTTTTTATGTGGTACTGGTGATAGAACCAGGGCCTTGTGAATGTTAGGCTACCATTAAGCTATATCCTGCCACTGAGCTACATCCCTAGCCCCTTGATCTTATTTTTGATGGAATTTTTTCCTAGATTTAATTTTTGGGTTGTTTATTGCTGAGAATATAGAAATGCAATTGGTTTTTGTATATTAATGTTGTATACTGTTGCTTTGAAGAACTTATTGGTGCTGGTAAGTTTTTTGTTTGTATGTTGGATTCCTTAGGAGTTTTTACATGCAGGATTATGTGGTCTGCAAATAAAGACAGCTCCGCTTTTTCCTTTCAATCTGAAAGCGTTTAATTCTTCCCACCACACCCTTATTGTACAGGCTAGCTTTTCCAGTTGTGTTGACTAGAAGTGACAAGAACACATATCTTCACTTGCCTTGTTCGTAATGTTAGGGGAAAGCATTTATCATTAAGTGTGATGTTAGCAGATTGTTTTTCATAAATGTTCTTTACCAAGTTGAGGAAGTTTCCTCGTTAGGTTTTGGAGAATTGTTTTCATAAATGTGTGTTGGATTTTGTTACATGTTTTTTATTCATCTTTTGAGATGATCATATGGGTTATGTCCTTACTCAATTAGTATGGCACATTAACAGATTATTGGATGGTAAGTCCACCTTGCCTTCCTGCAATAAATGCTATTTGGTCAAGGTAAGTAATCTTTACTTTTACATGGTGCTGCATTTGGTTTTCTGGCATTTTGTTAAAGATTTTGTGTGTCTGTAGTGATGAGGAATATTAATATACAGCTTTATTGTTAGGTCTTAAAGTTTTAGTATCATGGAATAAGTTAGGAAATAGAGTAAATCTATTTTCTGGAAAATATTGTAGAGAATTGCATTGTTGTTTTTTGTTGTTGTTGTTTGTTTGTTTCTTTAACTAATTGATAGAATTCACTAGTGAAACTGTGTAATGCTAGCCTTTTCTTTGTGGGACATTTTTTGGTTTGGCTTGATTTTCCTTCTTGGCTCACTGTTTTGTTCCTTTTTTAATGATTTTATTGAGATATGCAATACATATCATAAAGTTCACCTGTTTAAACTAATACAGTTCAGTTTTTAGTATATTTACAAAGTTGTGCAGACGTAGTGCATAATCCAATTTTAGACATTAGCATCATCCCATTAGCCGCAATTCCTCATTCCTTTTACCCCAGCAGCCACTAGTCTACTTTGTCTCTGTAGACTTGCCTATCTTGGACATTTCATAAGTGGAATATTACATATTGTAACTTTTTTGTGACTGGTGCTTTGACTTGACATAATGCTTACTTGACATTATGTCAAGAATATGTCATTTATGGTTATTTCATTTCTTTTTATTGCTGAGTAATACGCTCTTTGTTTGGGTTATTCCTACTTTGGGGCTATTTTTAATAATTCTGTGAATTTATGAATATATATTATATGTAATTTATCTACATAAATTCTGTGAGTTTATGTACAATTTTTCATTTCTTTTTGGAAAATTGCTAGGTCATATGGTAACTCCCATGTTTAACATTTTAAGAAGTTCTACTGTTTGCCAAAGTAGCTACATCATTTCACATCCCCAGCAGTGATGTATGAAGATTCCAGTTTCTCCAAATCCACACCAACACTTGATATTATGTCTTTTTGACTGTAACTATTCTGTTATAGTGGGTATGAAGTAGTATCTCATTATGGCTTTGATTTGCATTTCCCCTAATGACTAACAGTGTCAAAGCACCTTTACAAGTGTTTATTTACTATCTGTGTACTTTGTTTGGTTAAGTGTCTATTCAGATATTTTGCCCATTTGTAAATTTGGTTCTCTTCTTTATTGTTGAATTTTAAAGAGTTCTTTATACTTTGAAGACAAGTTCTTTACCAGATAAATGCTTGCAAAACATTTCTTTCAATCTTTAGGTTTGTTTTTTCACTTTCTTTATATTTATAATTGTTATACGTTTACTGATGGACTGGCCTTTAAAAATATTTCTGTTTACCTCTAGTAAAAATATCTGTCTTACTATCTGATGTTACTATGATCATTCCAAGTCTCTTTTTTTTTTTTGAGAGAGAGAGAGAATTTTTTAATATTTTCAGTTTTCCATGGACACAACATCTTTATTTTATTTTATGTGGTGCTGAGGATCGAACCCAGCGTCCCGTGCATGCCAAGCAAGCACGTTACTGCTTGAGCCATATCCCCAGCCTCCATTCCAAGTCTCTTATGGTTGCATATGGGAAGATTTTTAACTACTAATTCCGTTTCTTCTTGAAAGGCTAGATTTCCAATTTGCTAATTTGTGTCTTTATCAAATTTGTTCAATTCCCCTGAAGTGTCTTAAATTGTTGGCATTGTGTGTTCTTTATAATTTCCCCCTCAAATACTGGGTCTTGAACCCAGAAGCACTATCACTGAGCTATATCCCCAGCCCTTCTTATTTTGAAACCTTGATACAGGGTTTCACTAAGTGGCCCAGGATCTTCGTCAAACTTGTGATCCTACTGTTTCAGCTTCCCAAGCAGCTAGTACAATAGGTGTGCACCATCATGTCCAGCTATAATTCGTTTAATTTCTAATGTAGGGTAGGTAGCGATGTTTCTTCTTTCATTTTTTTTTTTAATTTTAGTCATTTATGTCTTTGGTGTAAAAAGGTTTATCAGTTTTGTTGATCACTTCTAAAAAGCAGCTTTTGTTTTCACTGATTTTTTTTTTCTGTTTTGTTTTCATTGATTAATCTTTTTATTCCCTTCTGCTTGTTTTGGATTTTATTTCTACTTGTTTTTCTAATTCCTTAAGGTAGAAATTCAAGTTATTGATTTTTGAAACCTTTTCCTTTTTATGTATGCATTTAAAACTAGTATAAATTTCCCTCTGTTAACTTAGCTGTATCAGATTTTGATACATTTGCCATCCCTTGGCTGAGCTTTGCAAGGCTTCCTGTATTACTTGAAGCTCACTTCTGCCTCTTAATCTTTCCAGTTGATGGGGTGGATATATATGTGGAATAATTTATCATAATCAGCATGTTCTTGAAGAGTATGACAAATCTACAGGAGACTGTTAACAGAAAGAAAAACAAAAAACTAACCAAACAGAAAAATAAAAGTAATAGAATAGGACGAACTGTTACAATCAGGTTGGCCAAAGAATTACAAGGTGAATCTGGTTTGGAATTTCTTACCTTGTAACTGCCAAGACACTTGACATTCTGTTCCATTTAGAGTCTCAGACAAAGAAACGACAAAGCTTGAAATAAATCCAAAAGAAAATTAAAAGAAAAATATACTTCATGCAGATATGAAGGTGGTTTGGTGTTTCTTAGCTTGTAACTAACTTAAGACTTGATATTCTGTCCCAGCAGGAGTCTCTGACAAGAAATAACAGGTTTGAAATAAATCCAAAAGAAAGGTGTACTTCATGCTTCCTCCCTTTCTTTTCCCTCTCCCTCATACCTTGTCTCCCTTAAAACCCTCTGTGTTTTTATTTTTAAGCTGCTGTGTTACAGAATGATAAGACTTTTATAACTTCAGTATAAATACACTTTTTTTTAAAGGAAAGTATCTTCTACCTTTACATTCTTTAATGGTGAGGAAATTTTATTTGCTTATACTCAAAAACTCTGTGGGATATGGTGTCATCAGATTAATAAGACTTCAGAGATAATTAAAGCTGTACTTTATCTGCTTTTACTTCCCTCCATACTAAATGCATGTAATCATAGTAGGCTAGGTTATTCAAAGGAAGTCACTGTTGTTCATTAATGTCATGATGTTCTAATGGTGTGCAATGTGTTTACTGTCTTTGGAGCTGCTCTTTGTCATTTCATAATCTGTCATGCATAAAAAAATATCATTTAATTTGTTAGATGATGTAGGGAATGATTATATTCATTATGATGTATATGAACAAGTTCTTTATATACTTAACAATATATTTTCAATTTATTTTCAAAATGTTTAAAAACCTACTGTAAGTCTTCTGGGAACACATATTTAACTTAAAACTAAGTTCAGCCTTGTAATGTTTACTTTGGCCAGTGAATTCTCCCCTTCATGATGTTCACTTTCAGTATTGTACTCAGTTATCAGAATTAAAATGGATGAACAAGTATAACTTGGAACAAATTAATGTGTTTTCACCTCCATTTTGCTTCCTGCAATTGTTCATTTTTTTTCTACCCTGTTAAAAAGGATTTCAGACCTTTTACCAAGTTTTATTAAGTGAGAGGATAAGCTAAATTAACGTGGAGCTAAAGAAAAGTATAGGTAGAGACAAAATAGAGCCAAAAATGACCCAAAAATCACATGCCCACACTATTAATACTGGTGTTTCACAAATACCATGGTAAACTTTAGCAGCCAACTTTAAGAAAGAAATTTAAAACTTTCAGTGTCCTTCAGTAAATAGAACCTGAACCCAGTTGTGCAGGTGAACCATAACTAATAATCTAATCTTAACTCGGTTTTAAGATTAGATAAACATTTATCTCAAACACCCACATGAAGAGGCCACATATAGTAGGCATTCAAGTAAATGTCTGTTGAATGAATTGTAATATCCTTTAATATAAGCTGGTAGTATTGAACAAAAATGTATCTCAGCAAAATCAGTTTCACCAAAATTGGAGGTGTACAGCAGGTAGCAGGAAGTTGTAGTCCAGATGGTCAGCTCACTGCTAAGTATGTCCTGAGGTTATATTTTACAATATCTGGAGAAGTGAATGAGTTGTTAATTCTTCAACTGGCTATTCTTGAATGTTGACCTCTTGATAAATATGAATGGCAAGCACTCTGGACATGGACTCTGTGCTCATAGCACAATATTTAAAGCGTATGTTTCAGGGTTAACCAGCTTCATAAAAGGACAGCTACATCCACAGATTTCAACTACTTGATTACTTTTTACCCATTCTCCTTTATTTTCTTTTCTGAATAATCTTTTTCAGATGTGATTCAAGGCAGAATTGATCCTTCTGTTTTTGTTTTGTCCACTGGTCTTCAGACCTCATGGTCAGGCCCAGTACTCTCTCAAATGTGAAACACCCTGTCATTATGAAGGTTCTCAAGAAGTCTTCTTAATGCCTTATTTTACATCTTCATTCTTATATATTTTTTGTATTATCTTGCATGAACCCCAGTTGAATCCTGCAACATTAAAATACTATTTTTGAATAGTATGCAGCCACTGGCCTAATGCTACAACAGGAAGCCTACTCACCATTTTTTGACCAGTAGCTAATTCTCATTGGAGGTTTTATATACATGTATCAATAATTGGAAATTTGTTTATGTTCTGTAACTTGACCCACAACTACTTCCATTCAGTCATAGTAAATGACAGGAAAAACAAGTACGCTGTAATTGGATGGATCTTTTTTTTTCTTAACAGTGTTAAATGGTTATCTGTAATGAAACAGCCATAGCTCAAGTCCTACTTTTTTTTTTTTTTTTTGTCATTTAATCATTCATGTTAGTAACCCAGACTTGTTTACTAAGCAGATACCAGGGTGTAATTTGGGTAGAATGTGTAGTAATAACATTGTGATGTATCGTCATATTATATGTCATTGTATAGCAGTAATAAAAAAACTATGATGGTGAGGTTGGCAGGGAGGATGATGGGTAATCATCTATGAAGATAGAACAGATTGTTCCAGGTCCAGCCAAGCAGTTTGATGTTTGTAGAGTTAATAAATTACCAAGTAAGTTGGGATAAAGACCTGTAATAAAATTGGTCCTGAAGACAGAATCTTCTGCAAAGATATTTAAACAACTTCAGTTGGCTATTAGCTGTCAGTGTAGGTAACAGTAGCCAGGGATCTTCTAAACCTACTCCCACTGATATTATTTTGTAGAGCTGGAAGATTTGACTCTTCCCAGCTTCAACTAATATGTGGAACCCCACTTTATCATTTAGCCAGATGTTAGTTTTTGGTAATGGTGACCCATGTTTACTTCTCATGATCAGACGAAGCTTAGTTTAAGCTTGTTCAAGTGATGAGAAATTCAGAATCAGCTTTCAGTTACTGAAAGACCAGTAATAAAAAGAATGCTCTCTTGCCCCGTAGAACCTCATTGTCCTGCATAAGGCTTTCCTGTCTCTGTAGCAGTTCTTACCAACTAGGTTTTAAGAAAGTGGACCAGCTAAAACAGGTTTTAGGTTAAGCACAACTACCTAGTATTTGAAAAGGGGGAAACCCTTGCCTCAAAATAACCAAGGTAGAGTTTTTAGTAGTCGTCAGGTAATAAATTGAATTGGAGTTGTATGACCCTTCAGCCTAGGCTGCCTTGCCATTTCCACTCAGCCTCACTCAGCCAGTCTTATGAAGGAGAGTGTATAAAAGCTGTGCCTTGGGTAAAAGCAGAGAGGACTGACAACTTTCTAGTCCAGAATATCAACATAATGCCAACAAGAAGAATAGGGGAAGTTGGGCTAGGGATGTGGCTCAAGCGATAGCGCGCTCGCCTGGCATGCGTGCGGCCTGGGTTCGATCCTCAGCACCACATACAAACAAAGATGTTGTGTCCGCCGATAACTAAAAAATAAATATTAAAAAAAAAATTCTAGAATAGGGGAAGTTAATGATCTGTAGTAGGTCGCCCCCAGAGTAGAGCTGTGCATAAAGAATCTTTTAAATTTACCAAGCTGTCACCAGATTCTGAGAAGCAGAGTAGGCATAACAAGTATAGTTGTTATTGTTGTTGTTGTTATTATTTCCATTCATAAGTGAATTTGGAAAACTCAATATAAATTAATACTTATCTTTCCAAAGGGAAGAAGCAATCTTCATGTCCATTGACTTCAGACATGTTCTAATTAAATGAATCACCAGTCCTAGCCTTTAGTTTCCACAGATGTTGAGCTCTGCCATGAGAACACATGAAGTAAAGTTTAAAAGGCCATAGAAATGAAACCACGCACTGAAACCCCACAGGTGTCTTGGCATGGGAAATATATACAAAATCTGTATCTGGAACTAATCAAAATTGACAAGAGAAAATTTTTTTTCTCCATTGCCAGTCACTATAACAATTGCTCTAGGACTGAATGAGGTAGAAGCAATTAGTATGTTTTTATTCCCTGCCAAAGTGTCTTCCTCTGATGGGTAGAGAAATAATCCAAAACTGTTTTTTATCCTCGTCGTTTTAAAACCCCAGGGAAGCTAACACACCAGAGTCCGGACCATATTCTAGTAGAGTTGTCTTACCCATATTTCTGCCATGGTTTAGGAAGTTGACCACATCTACCAAAATTTCTCCTTCAGTCCTTTTGAGGAATTGTCATCCATGGGGACTGCCCTCTAGTGGGTCAGTTTGCCAAATAACTGATTAGTCAGATTTATTGAGGGATCAGTGTGAAGCATACCTAACCAATCTGTATTCTATACACTTTTTGAGACAAGTTCTTCCCAAGTTGCCCAGGCTGACCTCAAGCTGAAACTCATGATTCTCCTGTCTCGGCCTCCCAAGTACCTGGGGGTACCACCATGCCTGGCTCAGGTTACCCTCTAATTACAGGCATGTCAACGGGGGCTTCTTCAATACCTATAACAAATAAAAGAGTTTTACCGTGTACATGAAACCAAGTGGCAGGTGAAGTCAGGCTATGAGAGTAATGGGACAGATCTCTTGAATTCATCAAAAGATTTGGGGTGAGAGGGGTGGCACACTGTAGAGTCGAGCACATTATCAGTGTAGCCTTAGCCCAGTAGTTTGGCTAAAAGTCCCAGGACAGACTGTGACCTCTTCAGGATAACATTCTTTACTTTTCTGAAGAGAAGGATACAACTCATCAGTGTTCCAGTATCCCGGAGACTGTTAAAGGCATGAACAAGAAGTGAAAAGAGGCCTCTCCTTCACTCAAAGTCAGCTCAGTTTGTATCATGTTTAAAAGATTAACTACCTAATGGCACGTCTGCTTCCAGCCAAGATGTAGTATCAGGAACTGGATTATCATGCCACCTGCAACAACCTCCCCTCACAAAAAATTACCATATATAATACTTGAAACAATAATTTCCCAGTTTGCTATCTCAAGACAGTTTCTAGATCATGGAGGCAGGCAGATTCTGTAAGTCAAGGAGTTGAGAGTCGAGAATGACCAAAGCAACTAGAGCTAATAAAAGTGCAGAGTACAAAAGAAAGAAAGAAAATCCCAGAGGTCTGCCGACATATCCTTTGAGCACTTATAGTATTGATCAGTGTGTGCATGTGAGCAGATTACCTATAGTGAAAGAAAAATAATTTGAGAAGATGAGAGGGAAGAATGCCTATTCCCATTAGCTACATTGGAAAAACTTATGATTTACATGGCATTGATTTGATTCAGACCTTGCCTCATTGATAGAGATTAATTACCCTTTACTAAGCACTTCTTTGGAATCACTTAAATCATAAAAGCGAAACCTGAACAAATAAAGCTATTTCCTAATAACAGCATCCCAGATGATAGCTCAGAATTTACAGGAGTATTAAAATATTAAGCAGCCAATATAAACATAAAAATATTGAGGCAAGGTAAAATGCACAATGTCTGGTGTATAACCAGACATTGTCAGACAAGCAAAGAGGAAGGAAGATGTGATCCATAATGAGAATAGACAGATAGATAGATAGATAGATAGATAAATGGTGTTGTATCCAACTACAACTAAAAAATAAATATTTTTTAAAAACATATAACTATATTCCACATGTACAGTAGAAGTTAGTTATATGGATGATAGTTTAAAAGATCTAAATGAAATCTATAGAAATGAAGATGAAAATATCTGAGTTTTTTTAAATACACTGGATGGAATTAATAATTAATAACTAATTAAAAAAAATTTTTTGCAATTAGACATTACAGAAAAAAGATTGGTGAATTTGAAAACCTAGCAATAGAAACTATCCAAAAAGAAATAAAGAGAATGAAACAGAAAAGAGAAATTATCAGTGGCCTAATACATGGGTTATTATAATTCCTGAAAGTGGAGAGAAAAGGGAGAGACAGGAAAATATTCAAAGAAATAATAGCCAACTTTTTCTAAATTTATTGAAAACTAACCCACATATCCAAAAAACTCAATAAACCCCAGGCACAAGAAACCTGAAGAAAATTACACCAAGGTATATGATTATCAGTAGCTCAAAACCAGTGATAAAAGAAAAATCCTGGGGCTGGAGTTGTGGCTCAGTGATAGAGCGCTTAACTGGCATGGCACTATATAAAAATAAATAAAATAAAGGTACTGTGTTCATCTACACCTAAAAAATATTTGAAAAAAGAGAAAAATCTGAAAGCAGCGGTGACTGGAGGGTAAATAGATAAGGATGACATCAGATCTATCATTAAAAACAAACAATACAAGTGAGCCAGGCATGGTGGTTCACAAATCCCAGTGCCTCAGGAGACTGGGCCAGGAAGATCACGAGTTTGAGGCCAGCCTTAGCAAGGTCCTAAGCAACTTAGTGAGACCATGTCTTGAATTTTTTAAAAAATTAAATTCTAATTTACATAAGAAGGGCTGACTGAATATGTGGCTCAGTGGTTCAGCGCCTCTGGGTTCAATCCCCTGTCTTCCCTACACTTCCCCCCACCAAAAATAGGTAAATAAGTGAAAAGACAGTGGAACAACAGCTTCAAAATGTATATTACTATAGGATTCTGTGGCAAAAATGTCTTTCAGAAGATGAAAGCTAAAATAAAGATGTTTGCAGACATACACAATCTGGATGAATTCATCACCAGCCAGAGTTTGCACTATAAGAAATATTAACGGAAGTCCTTCCAGCAAAATTAAAGTGGTGTTGGTTGGAAATCAGTTATCTACACAAAGGAACATAGATCACTAGAAACAAGCACATTAATAAATATGACTTTTTCTTATTTAAACGAAAATTGATTATATAAACAAAAACAATTTAAGGTTCATAATATGTAAAAGTAATAAAAAATGCTTTGCAAAATAGTAGAAAGTTTGCATGGGGAAAATGTGAACTATTGTAAGGTTTGTTATACATGAAGTCGTATAACTCAAAGACCATGTTAAAGGTGGATGCCATAAACCTCTCATTAGCCCCTAAAATAAGAAGCAAAGACACAGAACTAATATAATAACAAGGAAAGTCAAATGAAAATTTAAAAATATTGTATTAATCCTAAAAACTGGTAAAGGGAAACAAAAAAAAAAGGACAGGTAGAAAACAAATAATAGATCATAGTCTTAAAACCTAATCATATCAGTAATCACATTAAATGAAATTGGTTTAAACAACCAAATGAAAAGACAGCAGTTGTTGAGATTGAATAAAAACAAAAAACCCAATTACATGCTGCTTATAAGAAGCATACTACAAATATAAAGCCGAAACAAAAGGTTAGGAGAAAATATATTGCTTGTACTTATCAATAGAAAGCTGGAGTGGTTATATTAATATCAGACAAAGCTTTTTTAAAGTTTTAGGTGGACACAATATATCTTTATTTTACATTTATGTGGTGCTGAGGATCGAACCCAGTGCCTCGTGCATGCTAAGTGAGCACTCTACCACTGAGCCACAGCCCCAGCCTCTCCAACAATATTCTTAATCAGTGTGACCTAAATGACATTTATAAAACACTCCAACAGAACTCATTATTCTTAAGTGTTCATGGAATATTTACTAATATAGAACACATTTGGGAGCATAAAACAAGTCTCCATATATGAAGTATGATCTCTAATCTCTATTAGCTTAGGCTGCCATAACAAAATACCATAGAATGGATAGCTTAAACAGCAGAAATTTACTTTCTCAGAGTTTTGGTGGCTAGAAATCAGATCTGTCTTCCAAAGTGACTACATTAATTTATGTTACCACAAGCAGTGTATGAAGGTCCCAGTTGTATATCCTTGGCCATACCGGGTTATTGTCTGACTTTATTTCAAATTCTTTGTTTCTTCCTTTTTTCTCCTTAACACATGCTATTAATTTCTCATAGATGTAATTTATTTTTCTTACATGTCATCTTTTTCCTCCTTTGAATGTACAAATTGTTTTGTTAAAAATTTAATAGTGCTATCCTATGTATAAGTACTAGAACAGTTTCAGATAATAGAAAAAATTCAGTCTTTGTTGTTGAATCCACACTGACAAGGTAGAGACAGAAAAAGAAGTGTTCTCATATGCTGCTGTGGAGTGTCCGTTGGGTGCACCCTTTCTGGAAGCATTTGTGTGATATGTTAAAAGTCTCAAAATGTGCTTGCCCTTTGACCTAACATTCTCTTTCCAGGTTTTTATCATAAGGAAATAATTAAGGATGTGAACAAAAACATTGCTAGGAGATTCACCCACTTGGGAATGCTTTTGTGTGCAGTCAGGAAAACTCTTGAGCTGACATTGGAAGGAATGAAGGTTATTTTTTTAAGCGTGGCAACAAGAACTAGTTGCCACATTTAAAAGAAGAGATCTTTCTTTTCTTTTCTGATGCCTAAGCATTTTAAAATATTGTCTCTGCTGATTTTCTGACCTGCTACTTTGTAAATCAAAACTAAAACTTACCTATAAAAATTTTTTCCACAGGTCCCTTAATATGGACTTTGAAAATCAAGATAAGGAGAAAGACAATAACAGTTCTTCTGGGTCTTTCAATGGCAACAGCACCAATAATAGTAAGACATTTTATATCAGTTAATTTTCATCCATGTAATTACCTTGATTCTTTCTAAACCCTCAGTTAATCATTCACTGGTCAGGATTTGGTACTATAATAAAATCTAAACTCTGTGCTATAATCTGTTAAATTTTTATGTTCTCAGTCTGAACTACTGATTTCTTGCATACAAGAAACTCATTCCTTAAAGCTTGTTGCTGAGAGTCTTTGTTAAAAATAAGCAGGAGAGATTAGTGCAGGGTAGATTTTTTTGGCCAGGCATGGGTGGGGGGTACTAGGGATAGATCCAGGACCGCTTTACCACTGAACTACATCCCATTTTTATTTTGAGAAATGGTGTTGCTAAATTGCTGAGGGTCTCACTAAGTTGCCCAGGCTGGCCTCCTGCCTCAGCCTCTCCAGTCAGTGGGATTACAAGGATGCACCACTACACGCAGCATATGACTACATTTAGATCCTTTGATGAGATTGACAATTTTGTGTTAATCATAAGTTCATTCAGTTACTCTTAAAACATGTCTGCCTTTAAAATACATTGCACTGTCATGTATACCTAAAAAAAACAAACAAAGATGTTTGCTTGAAGTACGTAATGAGCTGAAAAAAGTCACCAAATGCTTATTTTACAAATTAATCGATATTTTATAATATCCACAGTTTAAGGCAAACAAATACACAATGATTAAGATAAATAAGACAATAAGTATGTTATTTTTGAAGGCTTTATCATTTAACTCTTTTGTAACTTACAAAGTTACAAAAAGAAAATAAGCATGATTTTGTGTATCTCTCCTGATATTTAAGATCTTAAGAGAATATTTGCTTTTAAAAAAAAGTGGGCTGTATGACAAATGATAAGCAGCATATATTTATTTATTTATTTATTTATTTGTGTGTTTGTCTGTCTCTCAATGGATCTTTATTTTATTTATTAATATGTGGTGCTGAGAATTGAACCCAGTGCCTCACACATGCCAGGCAAGCTCTTTACCACTGAGCCACTACTCCAGCCCAATTAGTGTTATTAGTAACCCCAAAATACAACAACCCAGAGGTCCATAAACCAATGAATTTATGAACAAAATATGATCTATCCATACAGTGTAATGTTATGTAGCATTTTTTTTAGAAAAGAGTGAGGTGCTAATACTTGCTACAGTGGAGATGAACTTCAAAATCTCTAGTCCCAGTGATTTGCCTGGGACCAGAGATAGGAAGGAGAAGTAACTGTAAACTGAGGGGTCTTATTGGGGTGATGAAAATATTCAAAAACTAGATTGTGGTGATGGGTTCGCTGTTGAAAAGTTTACCCCACCCCTCAAAAATTGAATTATACACTTAAATCGGGTGAATTTTATGGTATATAAATTATACCTTGAGCTAAGGCTATGGTTCAGCGTGCACTTGCCTTACATGGATGAGGCACTGGGTTCAGTTCTCAGCACCATGTATAAATAAATAAAGGTCTATCAACAACTAAAAAAATTTTTTTCAATAAATAAAATGAATTATACCTCAATAGATATAGAAAGGTATGATGTTTATTATGGAAAGAATTAAATTAGAAATAAGGAGACTTGGGGTTGGGGGTGGAGCTCCTTGGATAGACGACTTGCCCACCATGTGTGAGGTCCTGGGTTTGATCCCAAGGGAAGGAAACAGGGAGAGCACCTGATTTGATAATGACAGGTTTGTATTGAGTACTCAATATTCTATTAAATATTTTGAAAGATGCAAAAGTATAAGAGCAGCTCTTTTCAAAATGTTTTTTAAAGTGCTAAGAGGGCAAATACCACTTCACCTTCCATACCCGGGACAGGTGTTTTGTGGTTTTCTTTTTCATTGATCCTCAGAATTCTTCTGAACAAGCCACTTACTGGGTCAGAGTAAGCTCTAGAGGTGAAATCATTTCAACATCCATGTACGAAGAGTAAAGGGCCAAGTCAGGAGAGCAACACTGGCTCAGGTGAGGTCTCTTTCCAGGAGAAGGATGAGCTTGATTTGAAACAATGAACTTGGCTTGCTGGAGACAGGAGCATATAATTACAGGCACAGAGAAGAAAGTGAGCATGACAGGTTAAAGTCACCACCTAATGGGGAAGAAACACTGTAAGTCTACTAAAATTCAGATAGAATATAAATGGAAGACCATGGATGTTAAGTTGAAAAAGATCACTTAATATCCACATGAGTTTCTTTAGTTACTGTATTACCCTGTCAACAAATTATACTTGTTTAGTTTTAACTCGGTTGAACGTGTTTCATTGTCCCAAGCAGTATAGAGTGGGTGTGATAAAGACAGTCAGTAGAATTATTTAAATATAGCGAGTCTTTTCTTTTGACCCAAATCATTATATAACAATAACTTAACTTGGAACAAGGTTAAACCCATTGTGGAATCTAATTAAATTACTACCTAGTAGCATATCTTCTGTCAACATTTCAGGCCAAATCACTTTATGCTCATGAAACTATTCTTAAAAGACCTATGTTATATAGCGTATATGCAGATATGTAGTTAAGCCAGAGTATAGATCTGTTGTACATTGCATCATAGAAACCTGAGAGATAAGTGGTATATATCTAAGTACAATTTTATTTTCAGCGTGCATTGGAAAGAAGTTACCTGGGTATCATTGCCTTTTTTTTTTTTTTGCTTTTTTTTCTTTTTCTTTATTAATCAGAGTCTAAATAGAATAGGACACTTCTTTCTTAAATAGTCATTTTCTTAGATCTTCCTTCTGTATTATACTAAATTATCCCTGATGACACAGATTTCCTCAGTACCTACTCCAAGCCACTTATACCTTCATAAGGGATAAGGACAGATTAGGATAAAAATGCCATCTACTTCCGCATAATCAGTAACATTATGAAAGAATTAGCCCTTGCAAAGAATGTCAATACTTGATTATGGAATATAACATTCCAGATTGAAGGGATAGCATGGAAAACTGGTCATATTTATCAAGAATCAAAGAAATAAGATATCAACCAGAAAATGAAGAGAGAAACACAAGAGATTGCTAAGGAAATTGGAATCCAAAATGATTGACCACACAGAAGAATTGGTGGGAAGTTTCTAAAAAAAGGAAAGTGTGTTAGTGTTAAGATTTTTCTAAGAGTTGAGCATGGTGGCACATGCCTGTAATCTCAGCAACTCCAGAGGCTGAGGCAGCAGTGATTGCAAGTTCAAGGCCAGCCTCAGCAATTTTTTTTTTTCCTGAGAGTATTTCAGACTTGTTGGAGGACAAAATGACCACATAGAGAGTTTTCTTTAAAACATTGCAGTTGCCCACTCAAGAGTGAAAAAAGCTTGAGAGTAGGGAAAAGTAGAAGTGTAGGACGGCATCATTGGTGGAGAGTCGAGGTTGAAGGTTTATGTGTAGGTCACATGCTATGGTTATATCAGAAATGATTCAATTGGCCTTGATTATAAAACAAGCTAGAAGAAGAAGTGTTAATGATGACTTGATGGATTAGATGGACCTTGTGATTCATATCAGAACTAACAAAATGGAGGTCATATTACTTCATATTGATCCCTGCAGAGTTCCCTAGAGTGCAGGACCAGACTGGGGAATTACTACTTCATGTTATAGTAATACGCCACCTGTCTAGGCAGCTCAACAGGGAAGTCAGGGAGAGAGGAGAACAAGGCACCACTCAGCTCCTTAAAAAACCTGAAATTACACCCATAATGAAATAGTGTTACACACAAACCAGAATATCTAAAATTAAACCCTGATCTCACCAAATGTTAGGATATAGAATGAGAACCCTCTTCAACTACTAATGAGAATATACATTGGCTCAATCTCTTTGAAAAAACATTTTGGCATTATCTACTAAAGGAAAAAATATAAGCATCCAGGGGTGCTTGGGGATTTAGCTCAATGGAAGAGCACTTGTCTAGCATGCATGAGGCCCTGGATTCAATCCCTAGCACCAAAAGCCCTTTGTCCTCCCTTTAAAAATTAAAAAATAAATAAATACACTTGGACATAGCAGTGTTGCTCCTAAATTTTTTGTTTGTTTGTTTTTGTAGTTACAGATGGACAGAATTCCTTGATTTTATTTGTTTATTTTTATGTGGTGCTAAGGATCAAACCCAGTGCCTCACACACGCTGCTAGGCAAGCACTCTACCACTGAGCTACAGCCCCAGCCCCATTTTTAATTATATACCTGCAAATATAAGCACATATGCACCAAAACCATAACCAGAACACTCAAAAGCAGCACAGTTTATAGTAGGCCAAAAAATTAGAAACAACTCAAATGTTAAACATTTATGGATAAATTTTAACATTCATACAATGAAATTGAGCTGATACAACAGCATGGATGATTGTCAGAAATAATGTTGCATGAAATAAGCCAGACACAAAAATACATACTACAAATCTAGTATATATGAAGCTTAAAAAACAGGCAAAATAAACATGAGTATATTTAAGTGTTCCTGCTTGGGTGGAAAACAAAGCAAGAAGAGATTATCAAAAGTCAGTACAGCAGTTCCCTTTGGGGGAAAGAGAGAGGGTGGTGACAGGAGGGATACAACAAGGCGCCCAGGGTTGGTATTAGGTATGTGATGATCCACTCAGGTCCCTGGTTTTTTTTTTTTACTTATCTGTGAGTGTTAAAATAAAAAAAGAAAGTTGCAGCAGGGAGGGACTTCCCTCCAGGTCCTTCCTGATTTCCACTGACTTGTTCTAACTCCTGCATCTGCCCCAAGAGGCCTGTATAGTTTTCCCCCGGCATGTCATTCCTTCATTTAAGAAAAGGCCACGTACCCCACATTATGTGACATCTTAAAGTCCTTTACTTCACTTACATTTGAACTATGAAGATTGATGGAAATGTACAATTGAAATTCTCTTCATGAGTAGGCATACATCTATTTAATTTTTCCACTTAGACTGTAAATTCCATAAGATCTAGAAAGTTTTTTTTTTTATCCCTCCTGTTGCTTAATGTATAAGAAGTGTTTGGTAAAAGGTATAAAATTAGTAATTTAGTCCATTGGATACTAAAAATAATGTTGCCACATATAATTTTTTAAAAATACTTTTTTAGTTGTCAGTGGACTTTTATTTTATTTATTTATATGTGGTGCTGAGAATCAAACCCAGAGCCTCACACATGCTAGGCAAGTGCTCTACCACTGAGCCACAACCCCAGCCCGCCATATATAATTTTTAATTCCATCACCACACCCACTTAAGTTGATTTTGGACTTTAAAAATAACATAGTTGGACTTTGGAAGTCTTCCCAGTGATGGTTGCTCTGTTTAACTTTGCTCAGTTTTGTTTGTTTTTAAGTCAATGGAGTGTGGCTAGAATTTTTGATTAATTCACTCCTTCCCTTTCGGTACCATTGTCTCCTGTACTTTATGAAGTTCAGTATTGAAGTCATGTATATTATTTTAAGTGGCATATTGTCAGCAATTAAAGGAGCTTTATTTGCTTTGTAACATTGCCTCCTGGTTTAAATCTGTTTTCAGAAATGAAAATCTGCATTTTTTTAACATTCTAGAAAGGATCTTTGTATTTAGTTTTACATATTGATTATAGACTAAAATTTAGATTGTAAGCATACCTTATATACCCTAGTCACTATAATCTTTATATTCTACCAGGAAATTAATTTTTCTGTTTATATTTTGAACTAATATAGTTTATCTGTAGATTATAAGATGCTTTGTTTTACAAAAGAGAGGCAGATATGGGTATGTGTTTTAAAATGTATGGATTCTTATAAAACAGTTTGTTTCTTGTAGTAAATGATCTTTTGTGGAACATTATTTTCTGTTGTGAAAGGCATCTGAAAATCTGTAGTTTTCTCTAGTTCCTCTTTGAACTACTATTAAGAGCACCCCCATCCCAGCCCAAGTGTGGCACACAAGTCAAACTTGTGCTCAGGACAAACCATTTCCCAGATCAGTTCTGTTTGTCATGACACCTAGATCACTTTTCCTAAATTGAACTGCCTCATCCCTAAATGAATTGTTTGACTCATTTACCTAACTGCCAAGAAGCAATTTTGTTTTGAAGAAATATTTAATATTTTATTTCACAAAAATCCCTAAATAGCTTTTGGGGAACAGACAAGTTTAAATGCTTCAGAATAGTTTGTTTGTTTGTTTGTTTTTAATATTTATTTTTAGTTGTAGTTGGATACAATATCTTTAAGTAATTAATATATTTTTATGTGGTGCTGAGGATTGAACCTAGGGCCTCACTTGCTAGGCAAGTTTACTGCTGAGCCATAACCCCAGTCCCAGAATAGTTTTTAAACGTTGGTTCATCATTGCAACCTTTCATACCTAGTTATGTTCATCCCTGTTGCATATTTTATTTGTAGCCTTAATTTATTGAAGAGAAACTGCTATTTCTAATATTTCTATTGTAATAGTCATATGACTATTTCTTAGGTCCCTATCATACACTTTTCTTGATGACATCTCAGGACAGTTCATTTGGAAGTAGGCAGCATATAAGACAAAACCCATAGTTTTTCCTCTTCGTTCAGTGATTATCATATTTTCCCGTGTTTTCCTTCTCTACCAAGTACTTTATTAGTGGTTCTTAAGCCTGGATAAAATTAAAGTTTTCTGGGGAGTGTTTTCAGCTGGGTGTAATCCCCAGAGGTTTCAGTTTAATTGGTCTGAGGTTGAACCTGGGCATTTTGATTTAAAAAATAAAAATAAAAAAAACACCTCTCCAAGTTATTTCAGGGAGCAGCCAAAATTTGAGAACCACTGTGCTAAATCCTGTTCTATCCCAAGACATTGTCCCCCATTAATCCCCATTCTAGTACCTTAAAGTGTTCTCAGAAAATAATTTTTCTGATTCACTGTTTACAGCTAAGTCTTTTTCATCATCCTCCCCACCAGAGTAAATATAAGTATATTAAATCCACAGATTACTTTAGTCACTGGGTTAAAATCACCTCTTTTAACCAAACCTGTACGCAGGACCACAAATACACTCAAATGGACTAAACTGGATTTTTACTACCTCTTAATGGTACCTCCTTCTCCCCTTGGGGATTGAACCAGGAACTTCACCTGAGCTCTATCCCCAGGTATTTTCATTTTGAGACAGAGTCTTTCTTATTTGTAATCCACCTACCTCAGTCTCAGTAACAGGGATCACACATATATACCACTGTTCCCAGCACTGCCTGTTAATGTTCTTGATTCTGGGATTTTTGTTTGGTTTTGTTTTTGCATCCTGTTATTCACATGGTCGGCACCAGAAGGTAATGCTGTGTAATTCAACAAGTGTTTCCTGGGCATCCGTACAGGGAAGGTGCCGAGGAGAGCAGAGAGCTCCTAATCTCACTGGGGCCTCGGTAGTCCATAATGAGGTAGTTATCCCAAGAACCATACTTTAATGAGTTAATGTATATAATGCAAGGGCATAGTGCGTGTTACACATAAAATGCAAGAGCCTAGTATAGTAAGTGGTTAACGTGTCCTATTTTCTGTCTTTCAGGTATCCAAACAATTGACTCTACCCAGGCTCTGTTTCTTCCAATTGGAGCATCCGTCTCTCTCCTAGTAATGTTCTTCTTCTTTGACTCAGTTCAAGTAGTTTTTACAATATGTACAGCAGGTAAATGAGTTTCTCTGTTCTTAGCACACTGAAAGGAAAAAAAATTCACCTTTTTTAAGATAATTGTTCAAAAATTATGCAAGTTTTTCTTCATTATATTTCAGTTTTTTACACCCTTTAGACCTCCTTCATGAACCACCTGATATTCAGACCTGTCAACACAGTCTGAAAAAAATGCTAGGGATTTGAATATTCATGAGCTTTATGACACCAGAACAGTATTGGTTTGGTTACCAGAAGGTCCCGTTTGGTGTAGCGGTCATTGGCAGCCTCTACAAATGCTTCTGTAGATAAAAACATTGCTAGCTAATTAAAGTAATTAAAGGGTCAACTCTCTGATCTGTTTTCAAGCTAAGAGATAATGGAAATACCAAAAAAAAAAAAAAAAAAACCCAAAATTAAAAAAATTTAAAAAACCAAAATTATTAGGAGGTCATCCCCCAAACCATTATTTATCTTTTCTTACTGAGTTAGGAGAGAATGAGAAAATCTTGTCATATTATCCCTAATTCAAACCAGGTATTTTTGTTTTAAGGAAGTTATTTGTTCAATAGTAAAGAAAGACTATTCTCTGGTCAATTAAATCATTTCCACTTGTTTTGGAAAATGACTGTTTCTAAAAATGCCATTTTTTAAATAATAGATTTCTTTAAAAAAAAAAAATTAACCATACCCTTTCTTTCTCTAGTTCTTGCAACGATAGCTTTTGCTTTTCTTCTTCTCCCGATGTGCCAGTATTTAACAAGACCCTGTTCACCTCAGAACAAGTAAGGACTTGGAACTTTGCTCTTAGTTATAAATTTGTGTTTTTCTTTCATGCTTGGTAGCACTATTAAGAGTTTTAAATTTCTAGTGTTGACCAAAGCACAATAATACCAAGAGATTGAGAAGCCAGATGTTTGATCTTTTAAAACTAGAATATAGTACTTCCTTTTGTACCTTTTCATGGCAGAGAAAATAAAAACAAATCTTAGAAATTAGGAATCCTTGCAATTATGCCCCTGCTTAGATTTTGAAAGAGGAGCAGTTTTCTTTTGGTGAACACTTCCATTCCTTTACTGGTGACCTAACGGGTGTGAGCATAGTGGTTCAATTCAGATATTCTTTGCCTTTCTTTTGGGGTGCCCTTTGGCATAATGATAGCATTCACACCTCAGCTCCTAAAATCATTGCTTGTGGGAACTAAGTTTATGCTAATGGGGATGTGGTGTATTATGTATGCATGTGGAAATGTTCACTGGGAGCAGCTGATTTTCCCAGGATAACCAGATGATAACCAAATATATTTATTTTAGTGATCTATTTATTTTTAGTGATAACCAAATATATGTATCATCATACAGATGTTCATTTGCCTTTATTAAATGAATTGAACTGTTGGCATTCTTCAGTTTGTTTTCCACTTAAGAACAGAATTTTCCCTCTTAGCTTCTCCAGAGTTCTTGTTTATTATAGTACTGAAGATTAAACCCAGATGTGCTCTACCACTGACTCCATCCCCAGTCAGTATTCATTTATATTTTGAGTTGCTGAGGTTGGCCTTGAACTCAAGATCTTTCTGCCTCAGCCTCTCAAGTCATTGAGTCATTGAAATTACAGGCATGTGCCACTATGCCTAGCTTGTCACAACTCTTAAACACCCATGTTGATAATTTGGTCTCAAAAGTACATTATTGCCGGGCACAGTGGTGCACACGCCTGTCATCCCAGCAGCTCAGGAGGCTGAGTCAGGAGGATCACAGGTTCAAAACCAGCCTCAGCAGTGGCGAGGCACTAAGCAAGTCAGTGAGACCCTGCCCCTAAATACAAAATAGGACTGGGGATGTGGCTCAGTGATTGAGTTCAGTCAATCCCAGTACCAAATAATAATAATATTATCAAATTGGAAAAGTACAGTTCCTCTGGAGTTTTCATAGTTCACCCTTGGGTCTTTTAGATTTCCAGGTATCGAGGTGTTGCCTACTATTCTCATCCAGCCATCCCGACTTCTGATCATGAAGCGCCAGGGTGCTGAATGCAGTGCGCCTGCCCCTCTAGTAAAATGCTGTGTGTTTTCCAGGATTTCCTTTGGTTGCTGCGGGCGTTTCACTGCTGCTGAGTTACTGTCCTTCTCTTTGTCTGTCATGCTTGTCCTCATCTGGGTTCTCACTGGCCACTGGCTTCTCATGGATGGTAAGTAACGAAATGTAAACAGACTGATTTTACTTAACATGATTTTGTGGATAACTTAAGTTTGTGCAGTTGCAGAACCATCATTGCAGTCAGTTGTGGAGCATTTTTATTCCTCACACCCTAAAACCTGTACTGAGCTGTCAGACTCCACCCCACTGTAGCCCCAGGCATCTTATGTTCTATCTGGATTTCTCTATTTTGGACACTTACATGGCCTTTTTTGTCTGACTTCTTCCACTTAGCAATATGTTTTCTAAGTTGTAAACATGTCATAACCTGTATGGGTGCTCTTTTTTTATGACTGAATATTATTCCATTACCAAAGTTTTTTAATTCATTCATCAGTTATTTCCCCTGTTTTGTGCTATTAATGAATAATGTGTGAATTATTTTATTATTGCTGTATCTTTAGATTGTTTTTTAATCTTTTTCTGTTATAAATAATCCTGAGGTAAAAATACTTGTTCTACCTCTTGGTATATTTCAGATCACTTAGATTCTCCCCCGCTTCCCCTGCTCTACTGGGTATTAAACTGAGGACCTCATACATGATCTGCCACTGAACTATATCCCCACCCCCAACCTAGCTAATTTTTTAAAGATGAATTCCTAGACGTGGAGTTCCTATAACATATGGGTTTTGAAAAGCCATAGCAGTTTATGCTCCTGTGCACAGCATATGAGAATTCCCCTTCATTGATGATGATGATGATGATGAAATAATGACAATAACAACTAAAATTCATCGAGTGCTTTTTATGCACTGGGTGCTCCACTGAATTACCTCATGTAATCCTTAATATAACTCTTGGAAGTTGGAACTGTTATGGTTCCCAGTTTGCAAATGAAGTAACTGTGTTCAGACAAGTGACTTAGACTCTAAGTTACAGAGCTTCTGTGTATATTTCTTACTTAACTACCAAACCACCTTGAAAATACCTTTCCAAAAATCTCTTATCCTTCTTCAAGTCATTCTGGAAACATTAGAAAACTTTAAGACCCTGCTGTCATTTTTCTCAAAAAAGTTTACTTTCCTAATCTCAAGAAACTTCTAATGACTCTTGTCTGTCTCATAAAATCTGCTCACCTTTTCCTTTCCTTTGGTGGTTGAGAAGGGAAGCAGGTTAAATATAATCAGTTTTATACTTACTATTTAAAGAATTTTTAATGAAGGAATTTGAAAATCAGAAAACTACAGGTATGGATGGCATCTACTCCTGTTACCATTCCAAGCAATTGCGAGGTTAATCCAGCTGCCAAGCCTGTACTCTGCCAGTTACCATGAGTTGTCATTCAGGGTCTCTAAGCACAGAACCACCCAAAGTGATACCTGCTGTCCAGGCCTCAAGTTCAGGAGTGACTAAGTTAGGCTGATAGGATCTGTCTGCTTTCCATGACGGACCTTACGTGTGCTGAGTAGAATATTGGGGGTTAGGTGTTTGTTTTTATATTTATGATTTGTTTAAAACACTTGCATCAACTATCAGAATTTATTCAAAACCAAGGATGTTCTGTTCATGATCAAATTTGGACAGAACCTGATAAAAGGGATTATAAATTTATTTTTTAGGCCCTAATTGGCCTACGCAGTAGATTTTTCACTGCATTTTCAATTGTTGCTGTAATTTCCCTCTATTTGTACAAGAACCTTTTTTTTTTAAACCAGTTTACACTAAGCTGCTTTTGTGAATAGAATTTTTAAGAAAGCCTTTGAGGTTTTTCTTTCTCAGATTAGTATTTGATACGTGTTTGTCTTGTTTTCTGCTACTACAAGAGTGTAGCTTTCTTGCCCTAATCTGTAACATCCTGAAATAGGTTGCTCTCAGCATGGAAATTAAATTTCCAAGGCTCCTCTGCAGAATCAGTTCATCTTGTGGACAAGTGAGATTTGGGAGTGAGGTTTTTTTAAATGAGCATTTTTAGTTAACAGCTATCCTTTGAAGTTAATGTGTGGTGGAAACAGGCTGATAGATGTTTTGCAGTGCTATAGGAAGTTTTCATACTAAAAGTGGACTTGAGTATTTTCTTAAACTGAAACCTAGAGCTGTTTCATCTACTCTCAGTTTCATGTGGCAAATTAACCTTTTAAATTTGGGAAAGCTTGGAATTATTTGACCAGTCCATGGTGGTCTGTTGGCTAAAAGCTGATAGGTTGTCTGTTGAGGTGCTAGGAATCAAACCCAGGGCCTGGAATGCACCAGGCAAGCGCTGTACCACTGAACTACACCCCCAGCCCAAGCTGATGTTTTGTTTGTTTGTTTTGGTACTGGGGTTTGAAACCAGGGGCACTTAACCACTGAGCCACGTCCCCAACCTTTTTTGTATATTTTATTTAGAGACAGGGTCTCATTGAGTTGCTTAGGTCCTCACTAAGTTGCATAGACTGGCTTTGAACTCAAAATCCTCCTGCCTCAGCCTCTTGAGCTACTGGGATTACAGACGTGTAGCTGATGAATCTCGAGTACACACAACTTAGTGTTTCAAGGATCGTTGAACCAGGTTCACTGTGTGCATCCCTGATCAGTTTAGGGACTAACAGAGTCTTGATACATATCTAATCCAGCCCCTCATTTTAAAGCAGTTGCTACTACCCTATCACCAAGAAATGTTTAGTGCTAGGAATCAAAAAGTTGATATTTTTATTTATTTTATTTTAAAATGCTAGACTCTGGTGCTTAGTCTGCATAGGTATGGATATCTCAAGGTCCTCTAAGAACAGGGGCACTGCTTAAGACCCTACAGGTTGTATATTCCTTGTTGAGAACACTTGTAGCTCAGTTTAACATATTATTGTCTTTACCCCTGACCTTCCTCGTTGTGGAAGACAAGGTGATACAGAGATGTCAATAATTAATTTAAAATGACTACCTAAATAACTACGATTTATAATTTACTTCCCTAACACTTTTGGTTAATTTACACTTAGCTTTACAAATAAACTTAACTTTCAGCTATCAGGGAGTCTTGGGAAGTTTTCAAACAATATGGAGCTTCTTTATTATATCTGGAAAAGCCAGTGCTGCGGTTGTTGAAAAACTATAGATATATGTGTGCAGTGAACCTTGTCCCCTAGGAGCTTCTCTTGATGCTCAAGTTTAAGAACCTCTGCTGTGTGAAGAGACTATATAGGACCAGGTAGAGGCAGAGAGACCAGGTGGTTACTGTAGCAGTCCAGGCTAGAGACAGTGTAGCTTGTACCAAGAGTTATAAGAGAGTATTCCAAAAATGAGCCACAGATTTTGGTCTGCACAACTAAGAGAATAAATATAGACACTCTACTCTGGTGGGAACCAATTTAGAGAAGAACTTGTGATCGATTAAATGTGAGAGGCCTGTTGGACATTCAAGGAAATATTTCACTTAGCCCTAGTCTGTATGAATCAGAAGTTGAACGTTGAGATACAGACTGGATATAAAAATGTGTGATAGACTGAGATTGGAGGAGATCATCAAGGAAGTGAAGCAGAGATAAGAGCAAAATTGAGAGGGCAGGTTCAGGGTCTAGGGAACTGAGGAAGAGCTACGGCAAAACCTAAAAAGGAGCAGCAGATACAGGAGAGGAACCAGGAGTGTGCACTTTCCTGAAAGCCACGTGAGAAGGGAGCTGGAAGCCATCGATGGTGTGTACAGATCAGCTGAGATGAGCACAAGGGTTCCTTGCTGCGCTTAACAACAGGAGGGTCCTTGGCAGCCCCAAGAAACTCTGAAGTAGCAGAGATGAAGCCTTTGAGGAACGGGTGAAAGACGTGAATGTGATCTAGTCAGTCTTCAGGTAATAATGTCTGACTTTCAGAAAGCGAGTGGAAGAGAGGAAAAAAACCAACCACCACAATAAGGGAAAAACCAGGAAAGTAAGACATTCTGTAGGACAAAGGGGTTGTGGTTGTGGCTCAGCGGTAGAGCACTCGCCTAGCACATGGAAGGCCCTGGGTTCAATCCTCAGCACCACATAAAAATTAATAAAGGCATCATGTTCAACTACAACTAAAAAAATATTTTTTAAAAAACCCTGCTGATTGAAAAAGATTTAAAAGACAAAACAATCCTGGACTGGATACTGGCTTTGATAAACTGTATATGAGAGACACTCTGGAGTCTATTAGAGACATTTGATTGAGATGAAAATTCATTGAAATGGAAACTCACAATTGTTGGCTTTAAAGCAGATTTTAGCTGGATTTGGTGGCAGGTGCTCGAAATTCCAGTAACTTGAGAGGCTGAGACAGGAGGATTGCAAGTTTTAAGGCCGCCTCAGCAACTTAGCAAGACCCTAAAAATATATAGAAGGCTAGAGAATATAACACCCCTGGACTAATCCCCAGTATAAAAAAAAAAAAAAAAAAAAAATTTTAGCCAGGAGCAGTGATGCACCTCTGTAGTCCCAGCTACTCAGGAGACTGAAGCAGGAGGATCGAAAGTTTGAAGCTGGCCTTGGCCACTACATCTTCTCTCAAAATAAAAAGGTCTGGGGGTGTAGCTATGTGATAGGCAGGGCACCCTGGGTTTAATCCACAGTACCAAAAAAAAAAAAAAAAAGATTTTGTGATCTTGTATTTTAAAAATACACATGGCTTGCTCACCATGTAATGCCCTCCATGTTACAACACAGCAAGATAGTCCTTGACAGATGACAGCACATTGTACTTTTCAGTCTCCCTACAGAGAAATAAAATTTATTTTCTGTATAAAAATACATGTGTAAAAAAAATCTGGGAAGATGTTTTACACCGTTTATCTCTGGAGAGTGGCAATGTAGGTTTTGAAACCTTAACGGTGTTCTCTAGTTTTCTATATTTCTATAATGTAGTTACTGCTTTTGTAGTAAGTATTAAGGAAAATAGAAGGAATTGGAGACAGCTCACACCCACAGCTCTTCAGAGGACCTTTTTGTTGAGGAGGGATCTTTATGTGAGTGTTAAAATACAATGCAAATGTGTAATATTTCTAATAAAAGAAAATCCTGTAAAGAGAGAGGAGTGACTGGCTGGAAGGACATCCTGAGCGGAGGAAAGGGGATGTGATCTAGGGCACAGTTGACTCTAGAGCAAGGACAGTGCAGCCACAGCAACAGGGGATGGCCAGGAATGAAAGCAAGGAGGTCTCAACTGAGCCTGACCTGCTGCTGTATGGTCCAGCACCATATCTAGCGGGAGACAGGATGCTTCTCGGGGCCCAGCAGATCCAAACCAGCAGAAGTGGACACTTCACAACAGTGTGGGTATAAGTGCCTAAAATTATAGTTCAGAGCCCCCAGACTTCGGAAGGAACCACAGACTGTTGGGTGGATAAGCCGAAGAGCTTGTGGGAAAAGTCACAAACCTGACTGCTCTCTCTTCTCCCCAGCTCTGGCCATGGGTCTCTGTGTCGCCATGATCGCCTTTGTTCGGCTGCCTAGCCTCAAGGTTTCCTGCCTGCTCCTCTCAGGGCTTCTCATCTACGATGTCTTTTGGGTAAGCATCTGTTTCCTGAAAGCCCCTGCTCTCTTCATGTGCAGTTGAAGCATTCACTGCTGAAAGCCGTCCACTCCAAGTACCCAGAGCCTGCTCCCGGGCCATTCCCTGCAGTCCTGCACTGCGCAGGTCACAGTGTGCTGACAGCTGGTTGAGCCTTCTCCCTGTAGAGCTGTGGTGCAGTAGCTCAGGGTGGAGGAGGCAGCCAGCAAACGAGCTTCCCTGTGTGGGAGCACCCAGTTCCACTGTTGGGGAGTCTCCGGGCACGAGAGACATTGAAGAAAATCTTTGCTCTTCAAGAGTGCCTCCAGGTTTCCCAAAGCATGCAGTCAAAGAAAGCATTGATGAGCTCTGCTCTAAGAACAGAAAGGATGATGCTGAAAGCGAGTTGCTTGCAGCCCCCTTCACTAAAGGTACCTCTCCACCCTGGCAGGTATTTTTCTCAGCCTACATCTTCAATAGCAACGTCATGGTGAAGGTGGCCACACAGCCGGCCGACAACCCCCTTGACGTTCTATCCCGGAAGCTCCACCTGGGGCCAAATGTTGGGCGTGATGTTCCTCGCCTGTCTCTGCCTGGAAAATTGGTCTTCCCAAGGTAGGAATGGCCTGTTGGGCCTCATCCCGTTTCCTGCCTTGGTTGTATGTCTTGTCTTCAGCATTCTGACCCTAAACTGGAAAGGGCTAGGAGGCTACCGTCTCTTAAGTGAAAAAGTGAGGTTGAGAATACCGACTTGACTTTCCAAGATGCATCAGTGATATGGGTGTTGTGTTTTATTTATTTTTTAGTCCTGGGAATTGAACCCAGGGACCCTTAACAACTGAGCCACATCCCCAGTCCTTTTTGAGACAGTTTCTGAAGCTAGCTTTGAACTTGGCGATCCTCCTGCCTCAGCCTCCCAAGTCACTGCAATTACAGGCATGTGCCACTGTGCCCAGCTTGTTCCCATTTTCTAAAGTTGGCTAAAATTAATAGAATCAGGATCATTTTTACTTTTAAGACACTCATATAAATGTTCCAATAGTAAAATTGAACATTTCCTGGAA
Source organism: Marmota marmota marmota (assembly GCF_001458135.2). NCBI lineage: Eukaryota > Metazoa > Chordata > Mammalia > Rodentia > Sciuridae > Marmota > Marmota marmota. The sequence goes on from NW_026000139.1 coordinate 212,653, forward strand.
ATATAATCATGGCAAAATTAATGTGCTGCTTTTATCTCCTGTGTCTGGGAGTAGTCAGTCACTATTGACACTGCAAATAAGCATCTATCTCAAATCATGCTTTGCCCGACATTCCAGAGGAGGTAGTGCTTGGGCACATCACTTCAGCAGTCACTGACAAGCTGCTGTCCTGAAACACTGAGGGCCTGGATTGGAGACCTCTGCTGCCAGTTCCTAAGGGGCTTTTAATCTCTAAACCGTAAAACTAGTGTCCACCAGTAGAGATTGCTCTCTGCCCTCTGGATGAGTTCTTTGACTACTTAAAAGCTGACAGACTGGGGCTGGAGCTCAGTGGCAGAGCACTTGCCAAGCATGCGTGAGGCACTGGGTTCAATCCTCAGCACTGCATAGAAATAAACAAAATAAAGGCATTCTGTCCACCTACAACCACAAAAAAAAAGACTTTATACAGTAGTAGAAATTGGATTGAGAGTGGCATTCCTAACATGTGACTCCACATTTCAGCTCCACGGGCAGTCACTTCTCTATGTTGGGCATTGGAGACATTGTGATGCCCGGTCTGCTGTTGTGCTTTGTCCTTCGCTATGACAACTATAAAAAACAAGCCAGCGGTGACTCCTGTGGTGCCTCTGGACCCGCCAACATCTCTGGGCGCATGCAGAAGGTCTCCTACTTCCACTGCACCCTCATTGGATACTTTGTAGGTAAGAGTGCTGGGAGCTGCTGCTCCTCTCACTGGCTGGCCTCCAATCTTTGGGATCACGTCAGGTCTTCCAAGTGCTGACCTAGAGAGCAGGAACTCTGTTATCTGTTCAGATAACTAAAAAGGACCCGCCCAGCCTGTGAGATGATGCACACCATCTCTGCTGTGGGACCAGCTCCCCACTGAACAGCACAGCTGAGAGCCACAGACACAGCACACAAGATCACACCCTGGGCTCAGCATAAATCTTCCACAGAAGTTAGTGAATGGCAGAGATTTACCTTGATTTGGTCAATATTTCTGTCACCCCTGACCTCAGACTCTCCCCAGGCTCAGTGTTTCTCCAGCCAGCTCCCCTACAGACAGACAGACCGACTGACTGGGCTGTTCCATGCCCATGACCGTTACAGTAGAGTGGATAGGGAAGAGCACCTCTCCGAAGCCTCCCATCAGCACTGTGCTCACCTGCAGCACTGCGTGCACATGGGTTCACTTCCAGGCAGAAACCCTGACAGGGACAAGGCAAGTGGCATTACCCCCGTGAGGCAGTATAGGAGGCTCAGAGAGGGGGAATTCCTCCCCCAGGGTTACACGGCTCGTGTAAGTATAGCAAAGTTGGAACCTGAACCCAGGGCTCTGCCTTTAAGTCCAGCGTCACACACCACAGGAGGCAGAGGGAGAGCAGCCCCAGTCAGGGTGGAAGAGAGGGTTGAACCAGGCACCGAGCGAGGAGTGGGACTTGGGCCAGTCACATGTCCTTGGAGTTGCTCCACATTTAACTGCTGGAGCTGGGCATTTCATACCCTCTCTGTGGACTGGACTATGTCACATCCTGTTTCCCAGGTGACAGGGCCTCCCTTCTTTCAGGATCACTCACCAATGTCTTTCCTTCCAGGTCTGCTCACTGCTACTGTGGCGTCTCGCATCCACCGAGCTGCCCAGCCCGCCCTCCTTTACCTGGTGCCATTTACCTTATTGCCACTCCTCACCATGGCTTATTTAAAGGTGAGAGGAGGGCTGAGACTGTAGCTCAGTGTAGAGGGTCTGCCCAGCACGTGCCTGGGTTTTGATCCCCGGGACAGGGCATGAGGTGAGAGAAGTGGGTGTAAACCTGCAAAAGCAGTAACTTGGCACTGACCTTGGGTTTGTGCACATACTCTCCTCACTGGAGGGGGCTCTGCTTGAGCCCCTGATCTCGACTGTCATGTGCGCTGGCCTGGCATTGGTGAACTTCTCTGGATTCTTAGAGCCACTAGTAGAAAATGGGATTAATTAGACCATTATACCAGCTGGTCATGGATTAATTGACTGAAATTCCAAGAGCCCAACTAGAGGGACTTCCTACTTCTTAAAGCAGTACCTAGGGCTGGGAGTGTAGCCCAGTGAGGCTCTGGGTTTGATCCCCAGAACCAGAAGGAAAAGAAGAACAGTCCCCTAGTACTCTAACATCTTTTTAAAATCATCTTGCATCAAGGCTTGGGAAGAATTAAAAAGGATTTAATAGAATTGAAGCAGTATATGGTAAAAACTAAATTCAGAGAGCACATTACCTCATTTTCCAAATTTGAATCACCATCTCATTTTTATAGCTAGGAAACAGGCCAAGGTTCCTTAACCTGCCTAAGGCCGTTACTATCAGGGCTAGAACCTGTATCGGTCTAGAGTTGGAACAGAGTTCTTAAAAATCTTTCTTGCTCAAGGAGCCTGAGATCATCTCTTCTAGCAGGTTCTCCTTGAAATCAAGTTATGTTTGGTTTAATGCTCTTTGAGAGCCTGTTTGGAGGTTCGGGGGGGGCGGGGAATGCAGCTACTTGGATGCCCTTGATGGAAGAACGGTCCTCCTTTATCAAGGAGGGTCGTCCTCTAGGACTGAATGTGCAGCTTCAGGGGGGACACCCGCCTAGCCATACAGATCAGCCAAATCAACCCTGGCAATCAGTAAGGTGACAGATGTCACAGCCAGATTGCCCTCACAGCTATTGACTGCTCTCTGGCCCCCACAGAAGCAGTTTAATCTGAGATTGAGAATCAGAAAGGACTTGTGGCTTTGTGTGCCTCTGTCTAAATCCAACTCAGATTGAATTTGTCCCTTCGTTCCCAGGGTGACCTACGGCGGATGTGGTCTGAGCCGTTCCACTCCAAGTCCAGCAGCTCCCGGTTCCTGGAAGTATGATGGATCCCACGGGAAGTGACCAGGATGTCCGGTGTCGTCCTTTTCTCTCACCGCGTGGTTTTGTTTCCTCTTCTTAGAGCTGGCCTGGTACTCAGAAGTCACCTGTTTAAGGAACAGGCATGTGACTGGAATCTGCACCTGAGGAAGCCGGTTGGCAGGGAAGGGTGCTGACCCTGCTGGTCCTCCTGCAGTGGTAGGGTGGAGCCTTTCAGAGTGATAGGCCCTCCCTCCCATTTTTTGGGACCTGCACCGGACTGTTACGTGCGGGGAGATGGAGATTTGACTATTTAAAAACTGCAAACGGCAAGGAGTCGTTTTAGAACTTTTTGAACACTAAAAGGATTAAAAAAATTTAGCAAACCGAAGTTTCTTCAGTGAACCCTCCAGAACTTTGGGACCAGTTTCCTATGGGGGACTCAGTTTCAGAGAACTGAGACAGAAGCTCTTCTGTCATTATTTTCTTCTTTCCTTTTTTTGGATTTATTAAATATTTTCTGTGGTGTGAAGTGACTTATTAAATCCACAGACATTGAGTGACTTCTTACAACATACACATAAGGATTTGTTGTAATGAGTTCATGTCCACCCAGATGTCGTGTTGGCGGTGAACAAGGGCACGGTTTTTATACATACGTACATATATATATATATACACACATGCGCACATAGATATATACAAATAAACAAAATTAAAACCTGCTAAGATCATGCTGTGTAGCAGACAGGGGCTTGCTGTGATTTTGAGCATGTAGAGCAGTTTACTGTGGCTTCCTTGTATAAGCTGCCGTCTCCCCGTCACAACTGACCCTGCAGTTACCAACCAGGATAGCATTCGGACTGACAGACTGTGGGCTTTGGGGGACTCTTAACTTGGTTTGATCAGTGTAGCAAATTAGGGATGAAAAGTTAAAACAAAGTCCTTTTCTTTTTACAGGCTTCTCCCTGCAGGGTTTTTAGTAGTTTCTTCCTGAACCAGTGCATGTAATATAGCAGCAGGTGTCTTTGTGCTTTCTGATCATAGTAATGTACTACCTGTAAATACATTTTTCTATTTTGTATTTTTTTGTATTTTTTTCTTTTTTTGGCATTTTGTTTCATTGGTGTGCTGTATTTTCCATGCCCTCACTCCCTTAAGAAAAAAAAAAAAAAAAAAAAGGAAAAAAAGCAACATAATCCTGTCCTTGCTGTTGTGATTATAGTCTTGACTTACCTGTGGTGACAACTGGGTGCTGGGAACAAATGTCAAATGCCGTCTGAGACGGACCCAAAATTCCAGGAACCAGAGAAAGAACAGGACGTCCTTGCCTTCAGGAGCCAGCCCTGCGCGGGGTCTTCGCTCTGGTGGTACCTGGTGCGACATGTGCTTACCTTTACCTCGGTGGCCCTCGGCCTGGCATTGTCCTGAAAAGACCCGACGACAGAGGCTGGAGAAGGGCCCACACGCCCCAGTTCCTTCCGTAGAGTGTCCCCCCTGTGGCCTGCCTGTCCTCCCTGTGCACTGAACTGGCGTGCCGTCGTCTCCGTGGCATGCAGTTACTGGGTGGGACTCCCGTAGTAAGGGCGCTGGGTTCTTCTGTTGCCTTCAAATCCTGCTGAGGGGTTTGGGGTGTTTTGTTTTGTTTTGTTTTTAATAAACGACTCCTTTCTAGCCTTTGTCACATCATCTTCACTTTTGGTGGCTGGTACCAAGCAGATGCGTCCCATCACCTCCTACTGCTCCGCCTCTTTCAAAACGCCAGTGGGAAGACCCTTTCTCCAGAATTGCTCACCTGGGGCTCTGGTTCGGTCATAGGGATTGTCCACAGCACTCAAGTCACTCGTGGACATGAAGAATAGACAGACGTGCTGTGTGTTCATCAGCTGCAGCGTCCTGGGCCCTCGAGGATCCATGTGGCTCCACAGGGCGGGCAGCCCTCTAAGGATTCAGAGGCACCAGCCTATAAGGGGTAGAAATATCCTGGCCGTCACTTTGACTTTTCAAACTTTGTTGTCATTAAAAAAATCAAATTCTAGACAGAAGGAATGTAACTTTTTGGCCATCCTCGCTTCTCTGCGGGTTTGGGGTAAGGGATACCTGCATGGCACTCAGGACTGGCACTTGGATTCCACTTGCTAGTCTTCAAAGTCCTTAAGACTGTGGCAGAGGCCAGGCGCAGTGGCACATGCCTAGCTCCAGAGGCTGAGGCAGGAGGATCCTGAGTTCAAAGCCAGACTCAGCAACAGTGAGGCCCTGAGCAGCTCAGTGAGACCCTGTCTCTAAATACAGAATAGGGATGGGGATGTGGCTCCGCGGTCAAGTGCCCCCCAAGTTCAATCCCCAGCACCCTCAAAAAAGAATTCAGAGAAACTGCAAATACTTGTTCTAAATAATCATGGTAGACGATAGTTTCCTCTAGTTCTCAGTCTTGCCTTTTGATGGAGATGGCTGTGGGCTGTACGCGAAGCTGGTCCCTTAGCATTCTCTGCTGGTCTTCCGTCCTCCCTCTCCTGATCTGTCCTTGTTCTGTTCTTGGTGGTTTCTGAAATGCTGTGGGAGTGAGGGGTCCGAGAAGTCCTCACGGCATGTCTGCGGTTCCCGCACAGACCCCGTCCCCTTCCTTCTACAAGAGTCCCGAGGTTCCCCTGGCCCCAAGGAAAGGGCCACATGGGAACGAACTCACAGTGATGACGGTTTTCCCATTTGAGCTGGTGAAGACGCGACAGGGTTTGCCCACATTCCTGTTGTCACAGCACGTGCCTTTGCTGAGCGCCCCTGTGGGAACACGGGAAGTGGGGCCCCCGGTCGGGGGACAGGGGTGGGGGCGCTACCAGGAAGAGGTGAAGGACTGGCCCTCTGTAAGGCGGCGGGGGAGAAAGTCCTGTCTTGGCGCTGAGGCACTCCTCCACAGCAACTCTCGCCTCCGACCACGTCCTACAGCGCTGTGCAGGGACATTGCCATCTTATAAGCGCCCCCTCCCCGCCCCGCCCTCCCCGCAGCCTGGGGAGCAGTTCCGTGTGCGCATGCGTTTGCTCCTCAGGACGCCCTGGCAGCAGTCCTCCTTCCCCACAGAACCTCCTACTGGTGGTTGGGACAGCCTCATCACTGAGCCCATTCTGGCACTTTCCCAGCAGGGACAGCACTTCAGGAACAGTGGCTTCTCCCAGGAGTTGGCCTCATTGCAGCGAATCCCTGTGAGAGCGCTCAGTCCTCCGCCGTCTGCTGGACGGGATGCGCCAGGTAAGACTGATCGGGGGTCACTTCCACACCTGGCAATGTCCAGAGCCTCCTCTACTTGCAGCTCTCCACAGTTCCCACCCCACCTCCCGAGGGGAGCTGCGCACTCTCCTCGACTCATTTCAGCCACACTTTGTTTCTTCCTCATCTTCTCTTGGAAGCCCAAAGCCCTTTCCTGTCATTAGAGGACGTTCAGTCACGTGCAGTGCCAGGGCCATGACAGGCCCTGGATGCTTGAGTGAACCAAGCTCCACACCCTGGTCCCCCTGCTTTCGTAGGTTATGTGTCTCACTTTGATTGATCTGTGGGCAGAATGATCTGTGGGCAGCTGTCCCCATGCACGAGATCACACATTGGTACCACATTGAGCTCAGGAGTGGGTGCCACAGTTCTCTGCTGTGACCTGGGCCTTGTGTAACAGTGAGGCCTGGGCGGGACTCCCTCACTGCAGGACTGGCCAAGAGAAGGCTGAAAACAGGTGAGTGTGGGAGCCCGGGGCTCCTGATGGCACAGACCAGCTAGTGCCCAGTGTATAAATGGCCACAGGAAGAGCCAAGCCCTGTGTAGCACCCGGCGTGCTGGTCTTGAGTCATAACAGGGTTTGGAGGTCACCACTTAGCAACAGCTCCATCTAACCACCTGCAAGGAGCTCGTGGCCATTGTGACCATGCAGTGCTTACTAAGGGTCACATGGATGCGCCGTGGGGTCTCTGATGTTTGGGTGATTGCGAACTCAGGTGCCACTCAGGCCTCATCTGTGGTTCCTTTCGTTTGTGTTCTGGCTGTGAGTTTCCTCCCTGTCGAGTGGAACTTGTACAATCTGCCATTGGTTTGCAGGCAAGAGCGTCGCCAAGGGGCCTGAAATAGATCAGCCCAAGGGTTTGTGCAGCCCACGCTGAGACTCAGGAGAAGGTGACAGGAACTGCTAGGGACTCTGCCAGTTCTCTGCCTCGCCAGTAAACGACCATCAGCTTCCAAATGAGAGATTTGCTCTGCCCACCTGAGTCTTGGGGCTGGCACGAGCCTCACCTTCCAGCTTTAGTAAATGAACCTCTGCCATTGGAGGCAGCGAGTCCTCACCCCCCACTGGTGCCTCGATGCACCTTGATTTCCCTCCTGGGTAGCCATCCCACGGCAGGGAGAGGACAGGAACCCAGTTTCAGAAAAGGAGGTTGAAGATTGGCCAGAACCTGGGGAGCAGCCCTGGCAAGGTGCTAGTGATAGAGCCTTCTGTGGGTGTCCCTGGCAGGTGGCCTCATGGTCAGCAGGCTGAACCAGGACTGAGGTGGCCGTGCCACGCCTGCCTGGAGTCCCAGACCCACATGCCTTGGCCCTGGCCTCTCCACAGCCCCTGCACCCTGCTGCCAGCTTCTCAGAGTCTGTCCTGGACACCCTGTGGTCCCCATGCCGCCCTCCCAGGGTTCTGTTGCCAACAGGCCCTCCCTTGGCAGCCCAGACACGCGACCTGGGTGGTCCTGGAGAGATGGCGGTGGACTGGGGCGACTGGAAACACCAACAGGACTTGCTGCTAAGTTGGAGGCAGAAGGTGGGAATTCAGGTGGCTCCACTGTTTTCGTTTGTTTGTTTGTTTTGGTTTGGTTTTTTACTTGAACAATTAGTTGTCAAAACTGAGATTAAGAAAAAAGTGGGGCTAAAAGCATTCTGTTTTAGCCAGTAGAACAGATGAAACTTAAGAACTGCGAGTTGCAGGCATGGAAACGGCATCTGGAGCCCTAGGGAACCTGCAGGGTACCTCCAGTGACAGGCAGGAGGGACCACATGATGGAGGTGCCCATCAGCGCTCGCCCCTCGTCCAGTCCCCTGAGGCCCTGGGTTAGTGACAGAGCCCCCTGTGTGGTCGTTCCGTAATCTGAAGAGGGATGACGGTGCCTTAATTGAAGCATTCCTCAGCCCCTGCTCTGGTCCCGGGTCTCACGCCCTCCACACACAGTTCGCAGTCCTCGGAGAGTCAGAGACAATTAAAGTGACCACATTCAAGCAGATCGATACGCTGATTCTTCAAGTGCCATGGCTCCCTGTAACGCTTCCATTCATGAAAGCTGGTTCCTCTCCGTGGCTGAGGGCTGAGGGCAGAGCTGGCTCGAGTCCTAATCCAGGTTTCCAATCGTGAATCCTGAACAGATCATATGCCTGGACCCGAGCCTGGGCTGGTGGAGGGCCAAGGCTTCCTGCCGCCACAGGACCTGACGGGAGAGGTAACGGGTGAGCCTGTCATGGAACCATGTCCTGGATGTCCAAGCAGCCCTCCTCTGCCACAGTCCCTCGGGGAACATTAGATGGTGGCCTTCACCCTGTCATGCTTAAGGAACAGGCTAGATGAGGCTGTGTGTGTGTTTTGCAACTAGCACAGAGAAGAATGTTCACAGCAGAGGCCTAACCTGCCTGGTACAGAGCTAGGGCTGCAAAAGGCCTCCAGCTGACTCCCGAAGTGACTCAAATGGGATGGGACCTGCCTCATGGACCCTTCGCATTTTGGCTGCAGACACCCAGGTATCATCCTGGAATCAGAGTGGCAAACAAACTAATGCTTTTAGTTTTCCATACTTTTAAAAATTTTCTTTCACAGTAAACGCTCTTTGGGGCTTCATCTACTTCAGCGGATCTTAAAACCCTGATGTTGTTTCTGAGGAAGAGAAAGAGCCGCCGGACTGTGGAGCTACCTCCCTGCCAGTCATTTGTGTTAGAATTCAGAACTTCCAAGAGGTTTGTTCTGTTCTGTTCTGTTGTTTGGTTAACACCTTGGAAGAGAAGACTCAATGAGCCGCACTCCAGGCCTGTGTTAAGATAAAAGCTGTGCCATCCCAGCCACTTGGCTCAAGCTGGTCCAGCCACAGAAGAGGAAAGGAGCAGACTTCGTGGAAGGCAAGGGTAAGTCAACAGAGCTCCTGGAGGGCCCTCCACCTCTGGGACAAAGGAAAGACGTCGGGCCAAGGGATCCTTCAATGAAGTAGATTAAAAACCGGCTGAAAGAGGGGGCTGGGGTGGTGGCTCAGTGGCTCACCTGGCATGTGTGAGGCACTGGGTTCAGTTCTTAGCACCACATATCAATAAATAAAGTTCTATCAACAACTAAAAAATAAAAATAATGAAATAAAGTTAAAAAGAAAAACTGGCTGAATGAACCTCTCCAAAACCTGATGTTAACCTGGACAGATGTCCCTGGGCTTTGTCCTCAGCCTGGCCCGTCCAACACTCAATAATTTAGCTGAAAACAACTGTGAGCACACAAGAAGAAGATCTGAAGAAAGGAGGGAGGACACAGCCATGATCCAGAGAAAGCTTTGGGGCTGGGCGCATGGCTCAGTGGTTCTGTCCCCAGCACCAAAGATATTTTTAAAGAGAAGCCGGCAGCCTAGGAGCTAGGACAGAATTACACCTGGAGAAATTTGGCGGAGAGCCTGGGCAAATGGTAGCCACCGACCAGATACTAGTAACACCTCTAAGAGTCCTTTGAGGTAGGTGCTATTTCTGTCACCAATATACAGAGGACTCACCAACCTTCCAGGTCACCAGTGGAAAGTGGCAGAATAAACTCTGATCACCAGCCTGTGTCCTTAACCACTGTATTACTTCATCACAGAATTACAAATGACCTCCACCCCCCAAAGCACAGGTTAGTCACTAAACACTGTAATGGCTCTGTGGCCTACACCCAGCTCCAAATTTTTCATTTTTTTTTTTTTTTTGAAACCAAAATATGTCAATTTTAATCATCCACAATATGTACTAACCACTCATCAGAACTACCTGGAAACATACAGAGTTCTTACAAGCTACAGGGTAAGGCCGTCGGCTTCAAAAACTTTAAATCCATCCACAGCCTACAGTAAATGGAGGCATCGACCAAAAAAACTGGGTTTCAACATCAGCTCCTTTGTCCCTGTTCTTCCTGCCTCCAGTGAGCCTCCTGGCCACACTAGGAGAAGGTGGTCACATGCCTTGATCAGCATCCCCAGGTGGCCGTGGGGGTCTCTGTCAACAGGGAAGGTCTGTGCAAGCAGCGCCTTGCTGAGGTGGGACACCACCCACCCTGTTAGAAGGGGCAGAGAAGAGCTGGGGTTTGGGCCACCCGAACCCTGTGCCAACTAAGCTGTTGTCCAGAGAGGCCATGCCGAGACCTTCCTCCCCAGGATTTCTGCAACACAGTTGACCACTACCTACTAATGGGAGCCCCAAGGGGGAGGGACCTGGATACATGCCTCCTGCCAAGCCAGGACCAGACAAGCAGAATCTGTGAGGTTTTCAAAGCAAATTTCAGTGTCCGAATTGCAGACGTGAAAGCCACTGTCAATAGCGGTTCTATCTCCAATCCTCCTGCTAACCTTGGCAGAATATGGGTGAAATGCAGAGCACATATTCTGAATGGCAGCAAAGAGGGATCTGCCTCTGGTGATAACGGAGGAGCTCCTGTCCGTCCAAACCTTCTGCAAATGACAACTATAAATTCTCAACAAAATAAACAGACCACTACCTGAGGTGGTGAAGAATGACCAGACAGGAGGCACTGGGGGAGGAAGCTGCAGTTGGAAGGAATGGCTCTGGCAGAGTTTCCCATTTGTGTGGCTTTTTGCCTGAGGACAGGCCTTGGTGGCACCTGGTGGTGTGATTAAAACTTGCATACAAAACCATAGTATCCGGCTGGGGCTTGGGCTCAGTGGCAGAGCGCTTGCCTAGCATAGGTGAGGCCCTGGGTTCCATCCTCAGCACCACATACAAAAACAAGCAAATAAAATAAAGGCGTGCTGTCTATCTACAGCTACCAAAAGAAAAAAATCTAAAAAACAACAAAAAAGAAAGAAAGAAAAGAAAAAACACACAGTATCACTGGCTTCAAGTACCAAAAGAAAGCACCTAAAATGTAAGGGGATAAATCCCAGAAAGGAAAGAAGCCTCACATTCTGTGTAAGCTGGGCCCAAATCCCTGATACCCAGAATGCCCAGACTCCAAGCAGCCCAGAAAAGAATGAAAGAATGAGAGAAATTTCAGCTGCTGCCCATAACAGAGGAATCAGTTTTCAGGCAAGTTACATGCATACTTAAAAAACAAAAAACACTTTCCTGGGCTGGGGACATAGCTCACTTGGTAGAGTGCTTGTCTCGCATGCACAAGGCCCTGGGTTCAATCCTCAGCACAAAACAAACAAACAAAAAAAAAAACACCACACACTTCTCCATAATTTCTACACAGTATTATTCATGAGACCTAAAATTCAATTCATAATTATACATATATGTGAGCAAAAAAACAAAATCCCAGCCAGGCACAGTGGGGCACACCTGTAATCCCAGCAGCTCAGGAGGCTGAGGCAGGAGGACCACAAGTTCAAAGCCAGCCTCAGCAACTTAGTGAGAACCTGTCTCTAAAAAATAAAAAAGGTTTGGATACATTGCTCAGTGGTTAGGCACCCCTGGATTGAATCCCTTGTTTGTTTTTTGTTGTTGTTGTTTTTTATAAAGAGTGAACGCCAGCCAGGACAATTTAGCAAGATCCTTTCTCAAAATTAAAAGTCCTGGGATGTAGCTTGGTGTTAGAACTAGAGGACCCCTGGATTCAATCCACTGTACCAAGAGGAAGACATGAAATCTGTGCTCAAGAGAAAAGGCAATTAATGGAAACCGACTTTGAAATGTTAGAACTGACATTCAAGATTTTTTTACATGAGTTAATCTCACTGTGGTGCCCAGGTGGTTTCAAACTCCTGTGCTCAAGTGATTCTCCTGCCTCAGCCTCCTGAGTAGCTATGACCACAGGCATACACCACTGTGTAGTAGCATTCAAGACTTGTAAAGTAACTATTATAACTACACCCAAAGATATAAAGGAATATATGAATGAACATGGTGAATGAACAAGTAGGAATTGCTAGCAGAAATTTTACAGAGAATCAAATGTAGAATTTATTCTAGAACTGAAAAGTACCATATTTGAAGTAAATTCAGATGGGTATATAAAAATCTAGAAGAGAGAAGCTCAAAGATTCCCAGTACAAAGAAATGATAGATGTTTAAAGAGATGCTAAAGCCAGGCACCCTGATTTGATCGTCACGCATTGAATACACGTATTAAATCACCACTCCATACCCCGCAAAATTACAATTATCACATGTCAATTCTAAACAAATTCACTGGATGAGGTTAACAGCACATTGAAGATCACAGACTTTAAAATCAGCAACCTCTTCTCTAAAGGATCAGAGAGTAAATAGTTTCAGTTTCGTGGGTCAAAATTTTCTCCAGCTACTCCTTTCTGCCACTTCAAACCGACAGAGAGGGATACAAAGAGCCGGCCTGGGGAGGGCCGTTTCCCAAGCCCTGAAATACACCCACAGACATTGTCAAAGCTGCAGAACTGAGATGACAGAGATGGGGCCAATGACCAGAGCCTCAGTTACCTGTGGGACGGTGTTAAGCAGTGTAACCCAGAAACGGCTGGAGATGCAAAATGAAGAAAGAATGGGGCAGAAAATGTCTTGAAATAAACGAGGGCTGGGCTGGAGCTCAGTGGAGGAGTACTTGCCCAGCACATGGGAGGCCCTGGGTTCGAAACGTATCACCACATAAATAAATAAATACATAAAGGCACTGTGTCCATCTACAACTAGAAATATTTTTTAAAAATAATAATAATGACCAGTAGAAATTGCTAGCAGAAATATTACAAAGAGAACCAAATATAGAATTTACTCTAGAACTGAGAAGTTCTAAACAGTAGAATAGAGAAAGGGGAATAGGACGAGGGAGGTGGGGAGGGAAGGGGGGGAAGGGCAGGGAGGGCACCTGGACTGAAGTGGAGTAAATCTAATTCCATGCAGATAGGATTTTATCGAAATGAAGCCAACTAACTGGGTGCAGTGGTGCACACCTGTCATCCCAGCAACTTGGGAGGCTGAGGCAGGAGGAGCTCAAGTTCAAAGCCAGCCTCAGCAAAAATGAGGCACTAAGCAACTCAGTGAGACCCTGTCTCTAAATAAAATACAAAACAGGGCTGGGGGGTGTGGCTCAGGGGTCGAGTGCCCCAAGTTCAATCCCTGGTACCAAAGAAAAAGAAAAAATATGGACCCAACTATTATGTATAACTATGATGCACCAATAAAAGTATAAAGGCAAATACACACGTCCACAGGTGATAACAACAAATGGTTGGGAAGAAGGGAATTTGAGACAGAACTGGAAACCATTGATTTCATAACCAAAATGATGGGAAGAGGCCAGTCCAGGAAGAGGTACTTAGCAGGGGGTTCTTAACTGGGGGTTCTTCTTCCTGCCGAGGAGGGTGTAAGCCACCAGAAAACTTAAAATCTCAAATAATTAGTGAAGAACCAAACACAAATAGTTAGAAATATATTTACAAAAGCAAAGCCCCTGACAGATCTAGTCTGCCTGGGGGCTGGACTAGACAAAGGAAAGATGGCTCCAGTGGCTTATTTAAGGGCTACATGGAAGGCGGGGATAAGGTTTCCAGGGCAGAGTCCTGCCTGTGATGTCCTGCAGTCAGAAGGTCGAGTGACATCTTGGCAGGACACGCCCATCTCAGGTACTGTGTGGGATCTTTGGCAGAGCCTGAGGGGCAAGTTCACCTGCATCCCTGGGGTGACGGTCAACGGAGGGTCCCAGTGCCAGACCTAGCCCCTCATTAGACTGCAAAGCACAACACAGTCCACCATGGACCATGACGGCTCTCAACAGGGACTAATTTTAAATATGATGATGATGAGGAGGAGGAGGAGGAGGAGGAGGAGGAGGAGGAGGAGGGAGGACAATCTGGAGAAAGTTTTAAAGCACAGCAAGCCCCAAGCAGAATCAAGAGAAGAAAACACCACTTGGAAAATTCTTAGTACTCCAAACATAAAAACAGAAAAATTTGCAAAAAGAACAAGAAAAAAAATGGTACACATTGCACAGGGGGAACACAAATGCAGTTATACGACTCTCTACACATTCAAAATCTCCGAGCAGAAGACAATGGGATGGTACCTTTAAAACTACAAGAAATAAACAATCGTCCCACATCTGGATATGGAGCAAAAATTATCCTTCAAAAAATGAAAAGCGAAAATATTACCATTTTCAGAAAAACTAAAACTAAGAGGACTTACTGGGAGCAGATCTGCATGACAAGAACCACTGGAGATAAGTTCTTTAGACTCAAGGAAAATGACCCCAAATAAGAATTCAGAGTCACAAAAAGAAATAAAACAGCCAGGCTTATTTGGGCTTATTTCCCAACCACCCGGGAGGCTGAGGCAGGAAGATCGAAAGTGCAAGGCCATCTTAGTGAGATCCTGTCTCAAAATTAAAAATTAAAAAAATAAAAAAGGCTGGGAGACCATCAGTCTAGTAATATCAAAACACTCCCTGGTGATCATCTTCCAGGGGAAGGCAGTACAAGACACAGTTGCTTCCCATTTCATTATCAGGCTGGCCTGTGTGACCACTAGCATGTGACAAAACAATATGGTACTCAAGAGGCTAAGGCAGGAGGATTGTAAGCTCAAGGCCAGTCTGGAAAACTTATCAGACCCTTCCTCAAAATAAAATTTAAAAGAATAAAAGGGCTGGGGACGTAGCTCAGTGGTAGAGCGCTTGCCTAGCATTTGTAAGGTCCTTGGTTGGAGGAGGAGGAGTAATAACAGCAGCAGCAGCAATGTGGGATGATTTCCAGGACCAGGTCATAAAAGAAACTGCCGCAAGTAGACCAAAAAATGGGAGAAAACATTTGTAAACTATATTGATAAGGATTTAGTATCCAGAATGAAGAACTCTTAAAACAATTTAAAAATCCAGTTAGGGCTGGGTTGTGGCTCAGTGGCAGAACGCTTTCCTAGCATGCGTGAGGCCCTGGGTGGGATTCTCAGCACCACAAACAAATAAAATAAAGGTCCATCAATAACTAAAAAATATTTTTTTTTAATTGTTTAAAAATCCAATTAGGGGGCTGGGGCTCAGTGGTAGTACACATGCCTGGTATTTGTGAGGCACTGGGTTCGATTCTCAGCACCACATATTAAAAAAATAAAGATCTATCAGCAACTAAAAATTATTTTTTAAAAAATCCAATTAGTGAAGTAGGCAGAAGATCTGAATGGAAATTTCTCCAAAGATAACATACAAATATCCAAGCAGGAAACAGAAAAGATGGCTCAATACCATCACTCTCCAGGGAGATGCAAATCAAAACCACAACGAGGTACCACGTCACACCCACTTGCATGACATTAATTTTTTTCAAAAAGACAATAAGGAGTCAGAAGGATGTGGAGAGATTAGAACCTCGTGGCATTGCCTGTGGGATTATAAAATGGTGCAGTTATTTTAGAAAACAAGTTGGCAATTGCACAAAAAGTAACATGGTTACTTCCAAAGCCAGCAAGTCCACTCACAGTTACTTATGTGTCCAAGAGACAATATGAGTAAAAGGAGCCCCTAAGTCAATTACATGAAATGTCCAGGAAACACAAATCCCCTAGAGACAGAAAAGAAACAGAGCTGCAAGGTGGGGGAGGGGAGGGGAGTAGCTGCTCACAGGTTCTCTCTCTGGGGTAACTAAAATATTCCAGAATTAGCTGGGCTGGGGATGCCCTTCAGTGGTAGGGGGCTTACCTAGCATGTGCAAAGCCCTTGGTTTGACCCCTTGCACCTCAAAAAAAAAATCAATTTAGTCAATAGTGATTATAACTTGTGAACATACTAAAAAAAAATCCACTGAATTGTACACTTTAATAGGGTGAATTTTGTGATATGTGAATTACGTCTTGATTTACCAAGAAAAAAGAATGACACGTCTTCCTGTCTTAGATGATGGTGGGAGGTCAGATGCCAGGTCATGAGGACACTCAGCAGCTGTCTGGGGGTCCACATGTAGACACTGGAGCCAGCAAGACAGGCCCTCAAGCCAGAGTCAAGCCTTCAAGTGACCACCGCCCCAGCCATCAGTGACTCCAATTTCACAAAAACCATGAGCCAGGGTCACCCAGCAAGGTCAATTCTGAATTCCTGGCCCAAAGAAACTGTGCAAGACAATACATGTGGTTTGTTGATTTAAGTCACTAAATTACAGAGTAATGTGTTTTACAACAACAGATAACCAGTGCACCTGCAATCGGGAACATGTGGATTAAATGTAAAAGACCTTTCCCTCAACTTCCTTAACATCACTGAGCAGAAAATTCACATTGTAGAGCAACAGGTGAGCGCAAGGACCCTAACCACCACTGCCGAGCAGGGCACAGGGAGAGACGTCTACCACGGGATGGGCCTCAGCACCAGGTGGCAGGAAGTCCCCACAGGTGCCACCCTGCCCTGGCAAAAGGCCTCCGTGAACAGCATGGTCATCATGGCCCTGAACCCCACTAATGTGTAAAATATGTGTTAATTAAAAAAAAAGAAAAAAAAAAGCAGAAAAGGAACCGAGTGCTCTCTGGGGCAGTACAATTACTAAAATTGGAACAAACCCAGAGTGATCACCAGGGTCTCTGCACAGAGTGAACACAAATCACGAAGCATGTGTTATATGAATACACAGGTATTCACATATATGTATTCATATGTACATATGGACACAAATTTTTATTTGGTGCTAGTCATGGGTGAGGTTTTTTAAAAAATATATTTCTAGCTGTAGATGGACACAATTCCTTTACTTTATGTATTTATTTTTACGTGGTGCGGAGGGCCCAACCCAGGGCCTCACGGTGCTAGACAAGCGCTCCACCACTGGGCCACGAACCTGCCCCCAGCTTGCGTTTCTTATGCCACAAGTCTGAGCGCCAGGGGTTGGACATCCTGATCAGCAAAGGGACCAGCAAGAATCCTCGGAAGCTCGAGTGCCAGCGGCCCAAGGACCAGCCAGAGGAAAGGAGGAATCGCAGTTGGTGGAAGCAATTGATCAGGAGGAGACAGGACCGTTCCTACAGGTAGGATCCCAGGTCATCTGCCTGGATACCTCCTTTGTGACCGAGGGTGGACATGTGCAGCAACCACAGACAGGGGGTGTCGATCAGTAGCGTTCAGACCCTTCCAAAACGAGAGTTTGGGTCACTCCACCAAGTGAGGTGCTGGGCACAAGAGGAATTTAGAACAGAGAAGAAAAATGCCTGAAGATAGCCGGCAATCCCAAGGTCAAGGGCGGAGAAAGAAGCTGGAGTCCACCCTCTAGCCACCTCCCAGCTTCCCAGGGAAGAAGGGCTGGCCCCAAACTGTGGAGAGAACATCTGAAAACGTGACTCTCAGACGCCCTGCAGGGAGCAGGACCGGCAGGAGTCCCCGCAGCAGTCTATCCTAGCCAAGGTGCCCCACCACAAGTCACCTCCTGAGAAACCCAGGGTCCAGCCTGCTCCAGGGACTCCCTACAGTGCAGCAGTCAGGACTGTCCCTCCACCCTCCCCTCCTCATGCTCTCCCATTTGGTGTCCTCGCATCCCAGTCTGATGGCTCTCCCCTGCCGGCCCAGCTCTCCCCTAGTTTCCCCTCACACAGAGATTTCCCTAACGGCTCCCCATTCACTGAATCCTGGAATCATTTCTGAAAGGCCTAGGAGGCCTCCTGTGGGATGGCACCAAGAAAAACATGGAGCTCATGGGACGTGGGATGTCTGTGCACATGGAGAAAACAATCAGAGCAGGGCACGGCGCACACACCTGCAACCCTGTTCACTCGGGAGGCTGGGGCAGGAGGATCCCAAGTCCAAGACCAGCCTCAACAATTTAGGAAGGCCCTGTCTAAAAGAGCTAGGGATGTGGCTCAATGGCAAAGCACCTCTGGGGTCCATCCTCAGTACCAAAGATAGAGAGATGATCAAAAGGGTTTTATCCACTCGGAGGAAATTAGAAAAATCCATGACAAGTACATAGAACTCGGCAAACAAATTAACTCCAGGAAAAAACAACATTGTTAAAAAAGAAAGAAAAAAAATATCTACTACATGGCTCAGCTATGATGTCATTGACATGGTCATAGTAAAGTCAACACTGAACACACACATATGTGTGTGTATATGTGTATGTATGTGTGTGTGTGTGTGTCTGTGTGTGTGTGTGTATATATAATTTTTTTTTGGCAGTAGTGAGGATTGAACCCAGGGCCTCATACATGCTAGACAAGAACTCTACCACTGAACTACCTCCCAGTTCTATTTAATCTTTGTACGTTTGAAGAAAAAATATAAAATTAAATGCTACAGCATAAAATTTATACAATGCTTGTGCTAGTGAAGTATAATAGCTATGTAAGTGGCCTCTTCTTTAGAAAAATAAATTAGAAAAATTGATCCGACAGAAGGTATTTTTAAAAACCAGTCTAGAACAGATTGAGAAAACAGCTAAAAAATCTGCCCTCCATAAAAGGAAACTCAGCCAGGTGTGGTGGCACTCACCTTCAATCCCAGTATCTCGGGAGGCTGAGACAGGAGGATCACAAGTTCAAGGCCAGCTTCAGCAACTTAGCGAAGCCCTAAGCAATTTAGTGAGGCTGTGTCTCAAAATGAAAAATTAAAAGGTCTGGGATGTGGCTCAGAAGTTAAGCACCCTGGGTTAAAAAAAAAAAAAAGGAACCTCAAAAAAAGTGTCAGAAGTGGGGCAAGTGTAATTCTCTCTCATAGGATAAGTGGGTACGACCACTATGGAAATCTTGGGTGCTGTATACCCTATGAACAGCAGCAAGTCCATCCCTAGAAATATGTTCATCAAAATGGAGAGCCTTGTGTCCACCAGAAGACAAGAACAAGAGTGTAGCTTCACCTGTATTGAGAGAAGCTGGAAAAAATCCTGGATCCCTCAAAAGAACAAGTAAAACAGTACATTCAGGGCTGGGACTGGGGCTCAGCAGTAGAGAGCTTGCCTAGCACGAGTGAGGCACTGGGTTCGATTCTCAGCACCGCATAAACATGAATAAATAAAATAATGGTATTGTATCCATCAACAAATAAAAAACATGAAATTTTAAAAAATAGTACATTTGTACAATGAATATACAGCTATGAAAAAATGAACTAGTGGGCTGGGGATGTAGCTCAAGCGGTAGCAGGCTCGCCTGGCATGCGTGCAGCCCAGGTTCGATCCTCAGCACCACATACAAACAAAGATGTTGTGTCCACCAAAAACTAAAAAATAAATATTAAAATTCTCTCTCACACACACTCTGTCTTTAAAAAAAAAGAAAAAATGAACTAGTGACCATATTTTGATACGTGAATAAATCTAACAATATCAAGCAAAAAATTTGAGACTCACAAAAGTCTCACACAAGTTCATATCCTTGTATTACGTGAGGTTCAAATGCAGACAAAACATGTCTATGGCCATAGAAATCAGAATAGAGGTGCGGCTCCAGGGGACTGCACTTGCTTAGCACGTGCAAGGGCTTGGGTTCAATCCTAGCATCAGAAAAAAAAAAAAAATTAGTGGTTACTTTGGGGGCTACTGGCCGACAGGAGGCACCAGGGATTTTATATTCTGATCTGGATGATTCTTATTCAAGCACAGTCGTGTGGGGGAAATCACTAAAGCAGCACACTTAAAATGTGTGTATCTTGCTGGTGATAGCTCAATTTCTTTTTAAATTAAAAAAAGGCTTCTGGCACAGATGGTTTTATAAACAGTTTTAAGAGAGAAATTAAAGCAAAGCCCAAAGTTCTTCCTCGGGGTTTCTGTTGCAAGCAACCTGGTTACTCCCTCTCAGCTGATGTCCAGGGGTCCTGAAGCCAGGGTTCTGACCATAACAAGCATTAAGAACCCAACCCCCGGAATACTCACAGTTACTGCTCAGACGATATTAGGCTGTGGGCCTTGGACATCAGGACATGCCACAGGGTGTCGGGTATCAGAGGCTTAATGTAAAGATTAGGAATCACGTGCATCTGCTGTTCCAAGGTCCTACAGTGGGCCGGGGCCGGGGCCGGGGCCAGGGCCGGGGATGGGGCTGAGCAGTAGAGTGCTTGCCTGGCATGTGTGAGGCACTGGGTTCAATTCTCAGCACCACATACAAATAATAAAAATAAAGATCCATTGACAATAAATAAATAAAGTCCTATAGTTAATTTATCAGGGCTGGTTACACAGAAGGAACACGCCTACTGAAACATCTTCTTAAACTGGTTTCCAAACCTGAGTGGGTTCCTCTGGCCAGAGACGTCTCACAACTCTGTGGGTCACAGTTGGAAAGAAAACACATTTTTGTGGAGCCCTTGAAGAGGTCCTGCCCTTGACCCCCTGGATTCTGCCTTTGCACATCCTTCCCAGCTGGTCCTGGGTTCCGACGTGTCCTGCAAACAGGCGACAACCGTCTCCTAGTGGGTTGCTGAAGAGGATGAGCACAGGACCCTGGGGCACCTACTGGTGCCCTGACCCGCCCGCCCTGGCTGCCGTGCTTGATCCTCCACGTTTGGTCACCATCGCCTTCTCCTCTAGAATTTTTCTTAACAATCTTCACCTGAGAGATTTTTTGTTTTGTTTTGTTTTCTGATACTGGGGCTTGAACCCGGGAGTGCTTGACCACTGAACCACACCCTGTCCCATCCCCCCCACCTTTTTTGGCACAGGCCAAGCTGCCAGGCTGCCTGGACTTGCCATCCTGCCTCGCCCTCCCAAGCAGCTGGGGTTATAGGATGGCTCCACAGGCCCAGCCTCGCCTCCCTTTAAATCCATATAGTCTCCTGTAATTTCTGCTGCATTCGAGGCTTGGCTGAGAGAGGGCATCGCCCGTACTATTTGCTGGCATCTTGGGGGGAATCCGAGATCACCCATTTGATAAAAATTGCCTCTTGTTGATAACATTGTGTGTTTGTGTTTTTATTCCTGTGTGCGCACCTTATTCCTGTGGTGAAGAGCTTTCTGGTTTTTCAATAGGTTGTCCACTTGGAAAAGCTACGACACTTGAGGCAAGTAATTTTCTTATCTCCTGGTCACACTGCTGTAGGTGGCTGATGAGCTGCCCCTTCACCACCAGAGCACCAGGAAACAGCAAGCCAAGCCAAACCGCAGGGCGTTGCCAGGAAACGCCCAGGTGACCAGTAGATAAGAGTGGCATGTGAGGCCCTGGGCTCCCCCCTCGCACCATCAGGAAAAAAAAAAAAACCAACTATATAGTAATACAAAAAAAAAATGCTGAACTTTGTGGCACACACCTGTAATACAGGAGCTGAAGCAGAAAGAGTGAGAGTTCAAGGTCAGCCTGGACAACTCAGCAAGACTCTATTAAAATAAAAACAGGGGCTGGGGCTGGGGCTCAGCAGTAGAGCGCTTGCCTCACACATGCGAGACCCTGGGTTCGATCCTCAGCACCACATAAAAATAAATAATAATAAACAAGTGAAATAAAGGTATTAAAAAAAATAAAAATAAAAAAATTTTAAAAATAAAAACAAAAAGAGCTAGGATGTAGGTCAGTGGTAGAGCACCCCTGGGTTCAATCCCCAGTTAAAAAAAAAAATCATGAAATATCACTTGACATCCATTAGGATGGCTATTCTTAAAACAAAGACAACAAAGAAAATAACAAGTCTTAGCCAGACACAGTGGTGCACACCTATAATCTCAGCAACTCAGGAAGGTCCCAAGTTCAAGGCCAGCCTGGACAACTTATAAGACCCTGTCTCAAAAATTTATTTTATTTTTTTAGTTGTTGACAGACATTTATTTTATTTATTTATATGTGATGCTGAGAATCGAACCCAGTGCCTCACACGTCAGGCAAGTGCGCTACCACTGAGCCGCTGAGCCATAGCCCCAGCCCTCAAAAAATGTTTTTTTAATATTTATTTTTAGTTTTAGGTGGATACTGTATCTTATTTTTATATGGCGCTGAGGATCAGAACACAGTGCCCCATGCATTCTAGACAAGCACTCTACCACTGAGCCACAACCCCAGCCCAAATTTTTTTTTTTAAATGCACTTTATTTTTTTTTTTAAGAGAGAGAGAGAGAGAGAGAGAATTTTTTTAATATTTATTTTTTAGTTTTCGGCGGACACAACATCTCTGTTTGTATGTGGTGCTGAGGATCGAACCCGGGCCGCACGCATGCCAGGCGAGCCTGCTACCGCTTGAGCCACATCCCCAGCCCCCAGCCCAAATTTTTAAAAAAAAATTGTTTTTAAAGAAAGAAAATAGCGGGGCCGAGGCTGGGGCTCAGCGGTAAAGCACCTGCCTGGCACGTGAGAGGCTCTGGGTTTGATCCTCAGCACCACATAAAAATAAATAAAGGTATTGTGTCCAGCTAAAAAATAAATATTAAAAGAAAGAAAATAGCAAGCATTAGCAAGGATGTGGAGACATTTGGAACACTTGTGTGCTGCCAGTGGCAACTAGATAAACAAAATGTGGTGTGTCTATACAATAGAATATTACTCAGCCCTAAAAAGGAAGGAACTTCTGACCTGCTACAACATAGATGAAATGTTATAACATTAAGTAGCTGATGGTAGAGCACTTGCCTAGCATGGGTGAGGCTCTGGGTTTGATTCCCAGACTGCCCTCCCCTCCCCTCCAAAGAGTGTTAAGTGAAATAAGCCGGTCACACACACACAGTCACACACACACACACACACACAAACAACATGATCATTATTGCGGTACCTAGAGTCACTGAATCCACAGAGACTGAAAGCAGAATGGTGGAGGCCAGGAAGGAGGAGGAGGAGGATGGGGAGTTAGTTTATGGACACAGAGTTTCTGTCTGGGGAAATGAGAACGTTCTGGAGGGAGAAGGCAGCAGCGCCACAGTGTGTACTTCATACCACGGAAAGTCGCACTTAAAAAATGGCCGAAACAGGACATTTTAAGTTATATAAATTTTACCACAATTTAAAAAGAACAGGTGCAGACTGTGGGCCCACACTCCCCCTTCTGCACTGGCCAACTCCTGGGGTTGCCTGTAGGGGGGGTCGTTCATCTGAAAGGGGTGCGCAGAGGGCGCTCAGTGAGGGGCAGACGCGGGGGGCCTCCAGCCTGAGACACGCCTCCCCCTGTGGCTGGGGCTCCTCAAGGCTCGCTACACTGCTCCTGAGCCCACCCCCCACCCTGGGGGCGAACCTCCCCCCTTTAAGCCTGGCAGAGACAACGTGCACTGTACCATCGAGGACACCACCAGGAAAGGTGATTGACTTGAGCAGGAGCAGAGACGACCCCCTGAAGTGAACCAGGGTGACAGGGACAGATCAAGGGCTCGCCGTACCCACTGTTACAGGGAAGAACTGAGTGAAAACACTGAACTGGAAATAGAAGAGTTGAAAATAAAGAGCACACCAGACGGGATCAACAGTGTCACAGGACAGCCAGAGGACAGCCAGAGGAAAACCAGTGACCCAAACCAGTGACCTAGGAGGCCCGGGTAGAACCAGTCTCCCCGGAGGCACCATAAACCAAAGAGCTAGAAATGGAGCAGAAAAAAATTCAAATCTACAGAAGCCAGAATTTGAATGTCAACATCCATACAATAGTGTCTACAAAGGGAAATGGAAAAAAGAGAAAATATTGAAAGAAGTGAAACCCAAGAATATAACAAACTAAAGACAGATAAAGACAAAGGTGCATGTCTATCACCCCAGCAACTTGGGAGGTTGAGGCAGGAGGATCACAAGTTCAAGGGCAGCCTCAGCAGCTTAGTGAGACCCTACCTCAAAATGAAAAATAAGGCCTGGGGGGCTGGGCTGGGGCTCAGCAGTAGAGTACTCGCCTAGCACGTGTGAGGCGCAGGGTTCCATCCTCAGCACCACATAAAAATAAATAAAGGTCCAACAACAACTAATAAAATGTATATAAATAAGTAAATAATATAAAGGAGCAGCTGGGGATGTGGCTCAGTGGTTAAGCACCCCGGGTTCAATCCACTGTGCCTCCCTCAAAAGAAAAAAAAAAGACCAAACAATGAAAACTCCAACTCCAGGCACCAAAACCATCAAAGATAAAACTCGGGCTGAAAAAAACTAGGATGATATCAGCCTTCCCAATAATGAAACCAGAAGACAATCAGATATTCTGAATCAGCGTCTCCAAGGCAATCAATGCTAGGCTGAGTCCCTGTGGCCTCCTGAGTAAAAGTAGCCCTGTTTGATAAATATCTGCATATACACCATATACAAATATATCTGTTGATGGAACATAAATTTAAAATAATATATATATGATTATATATAAAATATAAAATAATTTCTATATGCATATAGAAACCTGGTCACATACATGTCTTTTTTTTTTTTAAATAGTACTAGGGATTAAACCCACGGGTGCTCACCATGGAGCTACCTCTTCAGTCTTTTTCTATTTTATTTTGACGTAGTCTCATTGAGTTGCCCAGGCTGGCCTTGAATTTACAATCTTCCTGCCCCAGCCTCCCAAGTGGTGGAG
This sequence comes from Marmota marmota marmota, assembly GCF_001458135.2. Classification (NCBI taxonomy): domain Eukaryota; kingdom Metazoa; phylum Chordata; class Mammalia; order Rodentia; family Sciuridae; genus Marmota; species Marmota marmota. The sequence continues at coordinate 237,102 of NW_026000139.1, forward strand.
ATTATAGGCAAGCACCACTGTGCCTGGCCTACAAGGATATCTCTGGGAGTCTGGGGGGTTTCACCACATTAAGGAAAACCATTAATATAATTTAAAAAAAATTTTTTTTTTCATTGTAAATGGACACAATACCTTTATTTTTTTGTGGTGCTGAGGATCGAACCTAGTGTCTCACTGGTGCCAGGCAAGGGCTCTATTACTGAGCCACCACCCAGCCCAATATAATTTTTATATAATTGAGTATATACACAAATACAATTATGTATTTTAATAAATCCATACAGCTACCTCAGGAAAATCTATTGATTTACTGATGTTCATAAATATCCAAAAAATGTGAATGCATCAATAAGTATGGACTTTTAAAAAAAGATTCTGAGCCTTTAGAATATTACTGTACAAAAGACCTCCATGAAACAATCATGAATAAAGTACTTGAGTAAGAATGTAAATAAGTTCAGGAAATATAGAGATATGTGAGAAATAAAGATAAGAAGGTATCTTAGTAGTTTATTGGGATTGAGAGGGAGAAGAAACACCCACCCACCCTGAACCAGACCCTGGCTCTGAACGTGGCTGGAGACGGGGAGACCAACAGAAGATGGGGGCATGGTGGGTTTCTTTTCTGCCTTTAAGACACAGACATAATTCAAATAAACTGATAGGAAAAAACAAACACAAGTACTGGTTTAAGACACAATCACCAGAAGAGTACAATTAGAGTGCATACCTTTAAAAAATAAGAAAATCCAACGTCTCTAACCAATGGCCCAAAGGAAGAAAAAGCAAAACAAAGGAAAATGGGGAGTGGAGAAGAGAAGATCATATGACAAAAGAAGCCCAAATATAATAGCTGGGCGCTGGCCCGTGTCTGTGATCCTGGCAACTAGAGGGGCCAAGGCGGGCCGGCAGCATGGGGAGACCCTCTGTCAAATTAAAAGGGCCACGGATGGGGCTCAGTGCTAAAGTGCCCTCGGGTTCAGTCCCTGGTACCAAAACAAAAAACAAAACAAAAAAGGCTTATTTTGGCTCACAGAATTTCAGAGATTTCGGTTCCTGGCTTTATAGATGCCATTGCTTCTGGGCCTGTGGCGAGGCAGGGGCCTATGGTCACCTTGTGCCAGAGAGCAGAAAAGAGAGGGGTGGGGCCCAGTCCCCCGTGAAGCACACCTCCAGTGACCCCAGACCTCTCACTGGGCCCCCTCACCTCCCAAGAGCACCAACCTGGGGACCAAGCCTTTAACATGTGGGCCCTTGGGGGACACTCAAGAGCCAAACCACAGCACCTGATAACGTCTGGTGTTGGAGAAGATGTGGGACTGGGGTGTCCCTGCAGCTGGTGGGAGTGGACACTGGAGAGCAAGTTGGCAGAACTGAAGGCGCAGCCATACCACTGAGGGTTTCGAGACAGTTAAAAAGAACCTGTTATTAGAACATACTGATGCAGAAAAATGTAAAGTAGAAAAAAAGAAGCCGAGTAATATCGTACTGGTCCTGTTGCAGGGGGCTCATAAATGAGATGCTCGTAGATCCACAGGAAAGGTCTGGAAGGATGCCCCCAGACCACCCCCAATAAGGTGACTGACCTTTTTAACCATGAAACGTGTATTTGAAACATTTGCAGCGCACAGAAAAACTTGTGAAACAATTTTTTAAAAAGTTAACATTCACATATAAAAAGACATTTTAAAAAGGGAAAGCCACACTCTAGGTCTTTTTGCAACTCTACAGCTGATAAACGAGTTCAGGTCTACCCATGGACACTTGCCAATCAGTAAGGAAGAAACACGAGACACGGGTGGCAATTCCCGCAGAATGGTCAATCAACACTGAGACAATGTGCAGTCATACCAGACTGCAGAAAACCTGTAAGGGACAGTCTTGAACACTGTCAGAGGGACCCCTCCTGGTCTAATCAGCCCGGAGGGCACTTCAGTGATATCTGGTAAAGAAGCCAGATGCCTATGGCACAGTGAGCTCACTTCTACTTAAATGCTGAGAAGTTCATGAGCAAGGAGACACATTCCAGAATATTCATGGTTTAGAACAGTGAAAAACTGGGAATAACCTCAATATGGTATGTTTACACGAGGGGACTTCATGCAGCAATCAAAGCAAATGAACTAAGCTACATGTACCAACATGGGGAAAAAAAATCTTTGAAACATGTTCACTTTTCATAGAAAAGTAACTTGGGCTCCTGAAGCAAATTTCAATGAATTTTGAAGAATTTAGATACTGCAGAAAATGTTTTGAGTCCATAATACAATCGAGGTAGACATCAGTAACCATGGGTATAGAATTTCCTTTTGACAAATTAGACATTGTAAATGTCCTAAATTCCACTAAATTGCACTTTGAAATAGTTAAACTTGAGGGCTGGGGTTGTGGTACGTGCAGGGCACTGATTTCCATCTTCAGCACCACATAAATATAAATAAATAAAAATAAAGGTGTTGTGTCCAACTACAACTAAAAATATATATATTTAAAAAAAAAGAAATAAATATTTTTTGTGGGGGACGGTTACCAGGGATTGAACTCAGGGGCACTTGACCACTGGGCCACATCCCCAGCCCTATTGTGTATTTTATTTAGAGACAGGGCCTCTAAACTGCTTAGTGCCTATATTGCTTAGGGCCTCGCCATTGCTGAGGCCGACTTTGAACTTGATCCTCCTGCTTCAGCCACCCGAGCTGCTGGGATGACAGGTGTGTGTGATCAATTTCATCATAATTTTTTTTAAAATCAGTAACAAAAAATACCTCAAGTCCTCTAAATAACTAATACAGGAGAAAGTATATGGAACCTAGAAAACCAAGTCATAAAGAATATATGACATTCGAAATTTGTGAGATGAAGGGAAAGTCACACTTAGAAAGAAATGTGGAACTTTTAACTCATTTATTAGAAAAGAGAACAAAAGCAATCAACAGCAGCCAGCCTAGGAAGGTGGAAAGGAAAAGCAAATCAGGGCTGGCGACAGCTTAGTGACAGAGCCAGCACTTGCCTAGCGTATCCAAGGCCCTGGTTTTAACCCGGGCACCACCAAAAACCAAAACAAAAATCATGAAAAAAAAAAAAATCGAATTACAAAAAGGGCTGTGGCTGTGGCTCAGTGGTAGAGTGCTTGCCTAGCATGTGCAAGGCACTGGGCTCAATTCCAGGCACCACATAAAAATAAACAAATAAAGGTAAATATATATATATATATATATATATATATATATATAATAAAAAAATAAAGGCATGCAACCCATCTACAACCACAAAAAAATTTTTAAAAAATCCACAAAAACAAAACATAGAAGGAAGCATTAGAACTATTGAATACAATTTAAAAAACAAATATTGAATTTTTAAAAAAGATTTTATTAGTTGTTGATGGACCTTTATTTATTTATTTACATGTGGTGCTGAGGATCGAACCCAGTGCCTCACACATGCTAGGCAAGTGCTCTACCACTGAGCCCCAGCCCCAAAACCAAATATTAAGTGTTAATAAAGCCAACAATTAGACTGCCTTTACAAAGATGAATATAATTTATAAGACTAATAAAACTGTCAGCTCTCAGGAGATTAAGGATAAAATCCAAATGCTCTGTCAGGCGTCAAAGAGTCACAGCTATAGGATTTTTGCCAGTGATACACACCGTGCAGCTAATCGTGAGGACATCATCGGCCTAATCTAGATTGACAGTCTACAAACCACCAGCCTGGCCATTTCTAAAATGCCAAAGTCGTGAACACGGGTCGAAGTCTGGGGAGCTGCCCTAGAGCGAAGGAGACAGGTGACCTCTCAACTTCAGGCAATGCCTGGGCCTGACCTTGAAAAACATCACCTGGAAGACATTGAGACAATTGGTAAAATCTGATCGTATGTCTGCAGCTTGGACAGCTTGGGTGATTGTCCCGTTGCTACACAGGTGAGCGTCCTTGCTCTTGGAAACACATGCCAAGGCGCATGTCTCAACTGACTCTCCAATAGTTAGGTTCAAACAGGCTCAGGGGTGCAGTCTAGAACTTAGTTTTAATTAAGCGGGAGCTTCAGCAAACAGGCCAGTACCTGGCGGAAGTCACAGGTTCGTGTGTTGATTCTTTCCCAGAAGAGAGGGGACAGACCGGGGACTCAGGACGGCTCCTTGGGGCACACAACTGGATCTTGGCTTTGAAGCTTCAATTCCTTCATCCACAAATGGACAACACTTGACTTCCAAAGCCAGCCCTTTGCTCTGAGGTCCACACAGGCCTGGAAGTAGGAACCTGCGACCACCTCTTGGACAATGCCCTCTCCCTGCTGGGCACAGCCTGGTTCAGGCTGGCTGTCACCACCTTCAACACTCAAGATACTTTTCAGAGGGTAGAGCTGGTGACCCTGAGGACCCTCAGGGCCTGAGCACCAATCAGGTATGGCCAGAGTCCTGAGAGAGGTCAGCTGGGCCTCCAGACCAGCTGCCTCTGCCTAGGGCCCAGGTTCAGTCTGGGCACCCCCTGCTCCTCTCTGAGCCTCACACCTCCCCCTCCCCTGCCACCTAGAGGACCATCCCCCAAACTGCTTCCCTCAAGGCCGTGTCCTCTACCACTCCTGGGCCAAGAACCAGCACCACCCACTAGAGACCAAGGAGCCTTCTCTGACCACCCTATCTCCACCGTTCCCAGGTCACAGGGCCCCCACCCAGGGAGTGACAGATTGTCATCTGCCCCTAGGGCGGGAGAGTCAAATGCGGCTTCTGGGAGACACCCTGAAGCCCCCTCTGCTCCACACCTGTAGAGCCCAGTGGAAAAAAGCACAGGAGACCCATGGGTGTGGGCACTCACCTGGAACCAGGAGGAGGACAGATCCCCAAACTTCTGCAAGCCCCCAGGAGGCTGCCTGCCCTCAACGCATGAGAGGAAGCACCTCGCAGGAGCCAAGGTGCACGCCCTGCCCACAGAGCCCACCTGAGCAGTGCGGGAAATCAGGACCTAAATCTGCACAAGAAGCTCCTCCTCCCCGGGCCTGGCCCACAGGCCTTCTCCTGCCTGCTGCTGGGCTGCAGGTGTGCAGCGCAGGCCTTGCACGTGGGAGCCACGGGCCCAGGTGGCCAAGGGCAGGAACTGTAGGCAGGCCCCTTGCCGTCCATAAGCAGTGAGGGCTTTGGAGTGCTCAGCAGCCCGTGGACAAAGGCTTCAAAAGGGTCATCATTCTCCCTCTGTGTGCCCTCCAGAGAACCCCCTGCAGTGACAGCTGGCCTCCCTGCCCTTCCCACAGCAGAGCTGGCCCGCCTCCTTTGAGAGCTTTGTTGCGTTTCTCTCTCCAGATTCTCAGTCACATACAACATTGTCCCAAGCAGCTAAATCAGGCACCCATGCCCAGATCCTGCCCAGCAGGGCACTGGGACCCTGGCAAGTCCCTCTTCTAGGCTGGCTCAGTGGGGGCAGTGCCTGGAGCATTCAAACACTAAGCAAAAAGAGTTGCCTTTTTAAAAAAAAAAAAAAAAAAGATATTTTTAGTTGTCGATGACCTTTACTGTGGTGCTGAGGATCAAACCCAATGTCTCACATGTGCTAGGCAAGTGCTCTGCCACTGAGCCACCACCCCAGTCCCCAAAAGTTGCCTTTCCAGTCTGATTCCACCCACCTGGGTCCCCCACCCTCAAGAGTCTTGCTCCTCCCTCATCTGTGGTTGTGGACAGGGGTTGCCTAGGGACCCCCCCAACAATCCCTGGGAGGCCTCCCTGCTGGCACTGGATGTGACGTCAGAGAGGCTCCTGGTTCTCCTGAGCCTTCTTGAGCAGCCCGACCCCCCCAAGCCTGGGGCTTTCCAAGACCAGTGGCCTACCACATGCAGGGTGGGGTCTGCTGACGACAGCAGGGACCACACGGACAAAAGACTCACCGGGGAGGACAAGGACACAGGCGGGGAAGGCACAGGTAGGCTTTATTAGCAGTCAGTCCCCACACGACCAGAAGGCCACACACTGTACCCACCCGGACCTGAGGCGGCTCCATAACCCAGCCCTGCAGTCCTTCCCAGCCAGGGACCCCAGGGCCTGACCACAGCTGCTAAGGCACCCACCTGCTCCTCCTGGGCCCTGACCCTGGGGAGAGCCTGTCCCTCCTGAGTCTCCATGCCCAGGTACAGGGTCCACAGGACGGCACTGGGGTGCCACTGTGTCATTTAGCCCTCCCCAAGGTCCTGCCTGCAGGAGGCCATGGCCACTCAGGGTTATAAAATGAGGCACAGTCGGTCAGAAGGGGCATCAGGACCCAGGATCCATGCTGATGATGGACGTGTCCTCAGACACAGGCCACGGCAGCTGGCCTGTCCTCTCCCTGAGATTTACTTTGATCTGTGGAGCAGGGAGCCGGGGAGCCTGCAGAGGCAGGTGCCCGCCCACGGTCTGCCTGGAGTCAAGGTGAGGCACGTGGCGCTGCCAGCTGGGCACTGGTCCCTCAGAGGCTCAACTCCGGTAGCTGCGGAGCAGGTGCCCAGCAATTACCAGCCTCTGGATCTCACTGGTGCCTTCATAGATCTCAGTGATGCGGGCGTCACGGTAGTGGCGCTCAGCGGGCATCTCTGTCACGTACCCCATGCCGCCCAAGATCTGGATGGCCTAAGACAGAAAGCAGGGGCTCAGGAGGTGAAGATGGGGAGGGCCCTGCACCCAGGAGGAGGGGAGCACCTGGACGCTCACCTGGTGGCTGATGGCTGTAGCGGCCTCCGATGCAGCCAGCTTGGCCATGGCCGCCTCCTAACCAGCGGGATGTCAGTCAGCAACCTCCCCTAAAGGGGAGCCCCCCACTCCACAGCCCTGCAGCAGGGGTGAACCTGTGGGAGACCCTTTGCACAATACCCCACAGGCCCACCCCTCTGACCACAGGGGGCCAAGGAACAGAGACCCACCCGACACCTCCCTCAGAGGGTACCCTGTGTCCCCACCCCACACGCACCTTGGTGAAGGGCTTCTTATTATCTTTCAACATGGCAGCGCGCCAGGTCAGCAGCCGGGCACTCTCCAGGGCCATGGCCATGTCTGCCAGCTTGAACTGCAACAACCCAGCCCCCTCCATCAGCAAGTACATCTCTTCCCTCCAAGGACAGGGACGAGGGGGAGGAAGACGCAGGACCAGAAAGAGGCCCCTGGCTCCAGACCCAGCTGCGAAAGACACCGCCCTGGCCCCATACCTATACCTGAATGCCCTGGAGCTTGGTGAGGGGCGCCCCGAAGGCCTGGCGGTTCTCAGCATAGTTCACAGCACAGTCGAGGGCGGCCTGGGCAATGCCTAGGGCCTGGGAGGCAATTCCAATGCGGCCCATGTCCAGGGTTTGCTGTGGGGACCGCCTGCCTGTCAGTGGCTGTGCAGCGGGGCCCAGGGCCTGGCCCCAGGGCACTGCCCACTGCCAGGCTCACCATGGCTATCTTGAAGCCCATCCCTGGCTCCCCCAATAGGTTCTCTTTGGGGATGCGACAGTCCTCAAAGATGAGGTTGGCCGTGGATGAGGCCCGGATGCCCAGCTTGTCCTCCTTCTTCCCCAATGTGAGTCCAGGAGTTGGCATGGGAACCAGGAAGGCACTGATGCCCTGGAAGGCCCCAAGAGGCTTCGTGAGGCTGCCAGGCTGGATGCACCAAGACAGCCAACGCAGCCTGGGGCTCCCACCCCCTCTGCTGGCCTGGTGGGAGGAGGTGCGGATTCCAGGGGGAGGGAAGGCCCCACCAGAGCAGGCACAGGCCAGGAGGGTCTCAAACGAAAGGACAATAGCCCAGGGCCCTGCCAGCCTGGCCCACCTTGTTCTTCAGTGATCTGTCTGTGCTGGCAAAGACCACGGTGGCTGCGGCCTCCCAGGAATTGGTGATCCAGGCTTTGGTGCCATTCAGGACCCACGAGTCGCCCTCGGCCCGGGCTGTGGTGGAGGCGGCTCCGGCATCGCTGCCGTTCCCTGCACCACACACAGACTCAGGCCCAGCCTCCAAGCCGGAAGGACCCCAAGCCAAGTCCTCCCTGCACACCAGGGGCAGCAGCATTCCCTTCCCCGGCAAATGGCCTCCGCTGCCCACAGGGCCTTCCCTCTGGCCATGGGACAGGGAGCTGCACCTGGTCCAGCAGCACAGGCTCTGTCCCTGCCTCTCCCAGGGGCCCCCAGCTCCCATCCAGGTGTCACCTGATTCTGAAGTGAGCCCACAGTACCTGGTTCGCTGAGGGCAAAGCAGCCAACTTTGTCACCACTGGTGAAAGGTGTGACCCACTGCCGCTTCTGCTCCGCAGAGCCAAACTTCATGATGGGCCCCAAGTAGAGAGACTGGGAGGACAGCAGGCAGCGGTCAGAGGCCTCCCAGTGGCCTGCGGTCTCCAGAGGTCCACTCCACAGGACAAAGTCCAGAGGCTACTCCAGGGAGGCGAGGGTTGGGAGCCTAGGCTGGCCGCTGGCCGCTGCTCCCTGGCAGGGTCCTGCCCACCCACGGGAGCCTCCCGCAACCTGCAGGTCCCGGGAGCCCAGGAGGGCCTCACATTGTTGACGCTCATGATGACTCCGGTGGAGGCACAGCCGCGGCTGATCTCCTCCATGGCGATGGAATAGGCCAGGTAGTCGAGGCCGGCACCACCCAGCTCCTCGGGCACGTCCATGGCCAGAAGTCCCAGCTCACCCATCTTCTTCACCTGGCCCAGGGCAAGGAGGAGAGAGTGAGGCCAGCCCCCAGCCCCCACTCCACCTGCCCGGGGGCAAACACTTGGCCAGGTCCCTGAGTCCAGGGAGGGGCCTCCCCCGCCAGGCACAGAAAGTTTTTAGGGGACTCCAAGGTGAGGAGCAGGGCAGCACTGTGCCCACCCAACCTTCCCTCACTCCCAGAGGTGCGCAGCGCACACCTGTGCTCCTCTCCCCGCCATCCGCCTTGGCATGTGCTGTTTCCCGTCACACGTCAGCAACGCCCTCGACAGACTAGTTCTTTTCTCCTCCTCGCCTTCTGTTCTTTTCTTCCTTTTTTTTTTTTTTTTTTTTGGTACCAGGGGTTGAACCCAGCAGCACCTAACCACTGAGCACATTCCCAGCCTTTTTTTTTTTAATATATTTTATTCAGAGACAGGGTCTCGTTGAGTTGCTTTGCACTTCGCTAAGTTGCTGAGGCTGGCCTTGAACTTGTGATCCTCCTGTCTCAGCCTCCCAAACCGCTGGTATGACAGGCGTGCGCCACCGTGTCAGGCTTCTCCTCTCCTGATCTCAGCTCAAGCCCCACCCCTCTGGGCCACCACTCTGTTGCACTGAGTGAAATCACGCTCTTGCAACACCCTCACAATAGCTCTGCAGCCAGAATTTCAGGTCTATCAATGTGCTCGTTCTGACTAAGGCCTCTCTCTTTGATCATGAGGGGCAGGGACTTTGTTTTTCCTCACTGCTACATACCCAATGCCAGTAAAAGGAAAGAAGGGATGATAAGAGTTTAGGATTTTTTTATTTGGAATAATCACAACAATAATAATAGTAATTATTAATATCAAGTGCCTATTGTATGCCAAATTCTGTACCTAAGTGATTTATGTGTACTGCTTCATTTGAGTCTCTCAGAAGTTATGTGAAACAATGCTCATGTTAGCCTTTTAGTACAACTAAAAAAACTGGGTTCAGAGAGGTTAAGGAATCTGCTCCAGGCCACAGAGTATGTAAGTTATGGTTGGGACTGAAACCTGGGCAAGGCACAGAATCTTAACTAGCTTATCATACTGCCCAGCTCTGCCCCTGCTAACCTATGACAAATCCCTTAACCTTTCCAAAGGCTGCTGTGCACCTGAGATGCGGACCACAAACAAACCTACCTAACTTCAGGGAGAAACAACCAAAACCAGGTGCCTCTGAGACGCAGGGAGCGGGAGGAAGGGGAAGTGCTTTGATGAACCCTCTCCTATGGTCACCCTCTGGCATCCAAAGGGGACTGGTTCCAGGACGCCCTGCAGATATCAAACCCGCAGAAGCACAAGTCTCTCGTATAAAATGGTGTCTTATCTCTACAGCATGGAGGAAATGGGTTGATTGATAAACTGACGGGTTGACTAACAGATGCTAGGCCTTGTGTAGGCCAGGTCACACACCACCCTGAGCCACATCCCCAGCTCTCTCCCAGAAACTTTCAACCATGTCTAGATGACTCTGAACCCCTACTATAATGTAAATGCTCTGTACCCAGTTGTTATATTGTATCATTTAGGGAATAATGACAAGAAAACAGGTGGACATGTTCAGAAAGAGGCGGAGTTCTTTTTTGGAATATTTTTGATCCTAGGTTGGCTGAATCCACGGGTGCAGACTCCAGGGATACTGACGCATTCTTATAACCATTTTCTTACCATTTCACTTAAAGGAATAAACTAAGAACAAGGCCTGTGGGTCTTTTCTTCTTTTTCTATAATTAATCTTAGTTCTGGATTCTGAAAGTTTTCATTCCTCTTCCCCCAAAAAAACAGTACTTACTGCACAGGTTTGTTCTGAGATTGATGAGCATTTAGTGTCACCAGGGGGCTGAGAGTTCTTATTTACCATGACACAAGGAGAAGGGGTACCTCTCAACCTGCTGGGATTGACTTCTGTGACAATCTTTGTCCTCTATGAAACTGCCTGCTTGATTCTTCCTTGGACTGTTCCCTGGGAAACTCTCTTGCAAGACTCAAAACTTGGGGTGGGGTGAGGCTTCCACACCTCAGGTCTACCCTGCATAATATGAGTGGGGCATAAACTTGTCTGCACTGTGCTGACCCCAGGTGCTGATCAAGCTCTGCAGTCCCCAAAGTGGACACATGCAAGGAAGAAGATGGCCAGGGTGCAGGTGGCACAAGGGCAGCCTCCACAGATATTCACATCCTAATCCCTGGTCATTCTGTGACCACCAAACACTTGGGGGAGGGGGTATGATCCTACTCAGAAATATTTATTTGAGGAGAGCCTGAAGAGTTAACCCAGAGTCCTTTGCCACTAAACTATATCCCCAGCCTTTTTTAAAATTTTGAGACACTGTCTAAGTTGCTGAGGCTGGCCTCAAACTTGCAATCCTCCTGCCTCAGCCTCCTGAGTCACTGGGATGACAAAAGCACACTACTGTGCCTGGCCAGAAATGAACATCATTTCAACAGGCAGGAATCAACTGGGGAGCAGGCAAGTTCAAAGTCAAGGATGGTTTCTGCAGTTTTTTTTACTGTGCAGAGAATGTGGAGACGGCACAGTGCTGACACAAATGTGGCTCGGGACACAGCACCTCTCTAGCCCACACTCGAGGCACCCAGCAAACCTCTTTTCAGGTGACAAAAGAGGTTTGTTATGGAATGCCTCTGCTGCTGGACCCTGCATTCTAGGTTCTAGAATGTGCAAGGCTCTTAAGACTCCCGTCCAACCCTCACAGGAACCTTGTTGAAAGGCTCTCTCTCCTGCCTCCCAGCAAGAGACTGAGGCTAAAATAGCTCATGATGTTTAGAAGGGCTGGGGACATAGCTCAGTTGGTAGAGTGCTTGCCTTGCATGCACAAGGCCCTGGGTTTCATCCCCTGCACCAGAAAAAAGAGAGAGAGAGAGAGAGAGACTGCCCTAGAACAAACAAACATCGACTCCCTTGGCCAAAGGGAGAACGCTCCACCCCCGAGCCTGTGTCCACCCAGCCACCCCACTTCATCAGGGAGCGCGGGTTGCCTGGCCTCTCGCCGTCTGACATGGATCTCTACATCTCAGGCAGCGTGCTGCGGCCAGCCCCAGGAACATTCTAGAAAAAAAGATGGGGATGGAAACCATACAGCTGACAATATGCTCTCATTAAAGGGCATCCTGAAAAAGGGACAGGAGACCAGCAGTGAGGGAAAGAGAGGGTGACAGAGAGGAGACAACATGAACGAAAAGAAGAAACCAAAACAAAAGAGTGCGGTGGGGGGACGCGGGGTCAGCGGGTGAGTGGGGTGACTGCTGGCGGGCCAGGCAGCCCTGGTTTCAGCATTTCTCACAGAGAGACCTGACCCTCAGGGCCCTCTCAAGGACAACCTCCCAGAGCGGCCACAGTCAGAGAACCAGCAACTGGACCTGCACCTTAGAGAGAGGCTATTGCCCCCGAGGGTGCCCAGTGTGGCGGATTCCACACTCCCCAAAGAAACCAGGGGAGGCCCTCCTCCAGCAGCCCACATACCACTCAGCCTCCAGCACCTGCTGCCGCGAGTTTGGGAGTGTTTAAAGGGCACTTCACCCTCGACCTTCCTGTTTGGGCACATCTTTGCCAGAAGCCAAACAACACTACCCGATCTTGGACTTTGAATCTCCAGGACTGTGAGCTAAACAAACCTCTTTTCTTTATAAAGTGAAAAGAAGAAGAAGAAAGAAAAAAAAAAAAGAAAGGAAGGAAGGAAGGAAGGAAGGAAGGACTTCTATCAAAACAATGCTTCAAGGCACTTCTCATCTAAACTGGCATTTTAAAAATACTGAATTAATTCTAGGCACACCTTATTCATTAAACTAATTATCTTTTTTTTTTTTTTTGGATGGGGGGGTACCAAGGATTGAACTCAGGGGCACTCGACCCCTGAGCCCCATCCCCAGCCCTATTTTGTATTTTATTTAGAGACAGGGCCTCACTGAGTTGCTTAGGGCCTCACTGTTGCTGAGGCTGGCTTTGGACTACCAATTTCCTGTGTCAGCCTCGAGAGCTGCTGGGATGACAGGATGTGCGACCGTGCCTGGCAAAAACTAATTTCCTTTAAAAAATAACATATCCTACCTTGCTGAAGAGTTGCCACTAATTCAAGATAAAACCCAGGGGCTGGGATGCAGCTTGTTGGTGGAACTCTTGCCTAGCAGTTCAGAGGCCCGGGTTCCACCCCCAGCCCCTCCTCCAGATGCTGCTCTGTGTGTGGATTACAGGCCGGGATGATGAGGAGGCCAGGAGCTGGCGCTTATCCAACAGGTGCCCAATTTGGCTTAATTCAACAAAACCCTATAGGCATCTGTTGACTGCTGAGCACTTACTACCGACAAGGTGTCACAGTGACAGAGGACAAGAGTAAGAACAAGTGCCGGACTCTGCCCTCGGGAAGCTGCCTGAAATAACTGATGTGGGACACACAGCACAGAAGGATCAGGTAACTATGGTTGACGACAACAATAATTAAATATCTCAAAACAGCCACCAGAGTGGACCTTGAGTGTTCCCAACACAAAGAAATAACAAATGTCTGAGGGGACAGATGGGGCAATTATCCTGATGTGATCATGGTACATTGCATATATGCATAGAAATGTTACATTGTGTCCCACAACTATGTACAATTACTATGTGTCAATTAAAAATAAGAATATATTCTTTAAAAGACCTATGCAGGGCTGGGGTTGTAGCTCAGTAGTACAGCGCTTGCCTCACATGCATGAGGCCCTGGGTTCGATTCTCAGCACCACATAAATATAAATAAATAAAGATATTGAGTCTATCTACAAAAAAAAAAAAAAAAAAAGACATATGCAAGCTGGGCATGGTGACACATGCCTGTAATCCAGCAAATTGGGAGGCTGAGGCAGGAGGATGACGACTATGGCCAGCCTCAGCAACTTAGTGAGACTCTGTCTCAAAATACAAAATAAAAATGGCTAGCGATTTGCCTCAATGATAGAGACTGATGCATTTGATTGATCCTTGGGACTTAAAAAACAAAAAAAATACATGTAATGTGATGAACACAGAGGATTATGAATTACAAATGAAATGCCCTTGGGACAGAGAAATAAGTTCTGGTTGGAAGAAATGAGAGAAGGTGGCAGGACAACATTTCCAGGTGGAATTAATAAGAGTCAGTGGGCAGGAGGGAGAAGAAAAATGGAGTGTGATCTAGAAGTTTCTATGTGGCTTTACCATTATATGAGACAAAGCAAGAGGAGGAAAAGCAGGTTTTGCTTTATTCAATCATAATTCACCAAATGAATGAGACGAAAGTGGCTTCAGTTTTATACACATAAATACATATTCAAGGTTAAGAAGTCAAAAATTTGTTGGGGATACCATTCTGTTTCCTAATCCCCTTTATAGCAAAATGGCATTATGAATTCATAATTGTTTCTTTCACTTGTTGGTTTGCACATAAAAAGACTAAAGATCAATTAAGGTTACAAAACTAGCCACACTGATCACCAATTGGCCCTAGCCTTTCTCCTAATTCTTGGACTAACCTCCTCGCAATTCCTTTCCCCTTGACCCTTCCCTCATAAGTCTCCTTTTCTGGGGGAACAAAAATTCTTTAGGAAAAAATACCAGAAATCACTAAGGAAATTGTAGGCAGGGGGTGGTTCCGAAGCCAGTCGCTGGCTTCTCACCGACCAACGGTGCCACTATTGAGTAAGAAACTTACCCTCTGGCTCCAGTTTCCTCATCTGAAAACTGGAGATAATTAAGTGCTTACTTATCCTGTAGTCTTAAAGATTAAATAAGTTAATATATGGATATACACCTGGAATATACAAGCCTCCAAATGTTGGCTACCGATGTTATTACTATTATGATTTTGGGTTTTTGTATGATTTTTTTGGTTTTTATGTGTCTGTGATGCTGGGGATGGAACCCGGGGCCTTGCATAAGCTAGGCAAGTGCTCTACCACTGAGCCACACTACCAGCTGCTTCTATTATGATTTTGAAGCATTCATGTGTAATATAGAATTCTGCAGATATGCCATATGATTTTTGTGTGTCTAGTTGTTTGAGTCTTCTGCCTGCCTTATCCTGAATTACCTTCTATTACTGGGTGCTTGGCACCATACACAGTAACAGGGATAAAAGCAAAAAGTGTTAGGCCATAGATGAGAGAAGCAAACATTGAGGAATAACCCATGCATCCATCAGCCACCAAACAAGTGCCTAGCTCATGTGGTACACTGGCCAGATCAGAAGGCCTGGCACTCCTCCTCCCTAGCTCTACAACCAGAGAGAATACACATATCACCTGCAAACAGAGGCAAAGGAGAGCAAAGAGGTCACAGATATGCAAACACCTTGTACATAATAAAACCAAACAGGGATGTTATCACCCACTCAGCTACCCTCATGCCCTGAGGAAATCTTTCCCGAGTCCCCTCCCACATGCCAGAAGGAAGAGAGGCTGTGGTCCCTTATCTCCTCCAAGCCCCATTACTGCCACAATTTGGAAGGATGAATTTGCAATGTCCCCATCCCCACAGAGCAAGCATGAGAGCACAAAGCCAGAGAACTAGTTAAGAATAGGCTCGTAAAAGGTTTTGCTTCTCTCAGTTGTTTTGCACAGAGCAAATATCTACATTTGTGATACTGGTAATAATTTGAGAGAGCACAATATAGGAAAAATAAACCAGGCCATCTGTCACTTGGCAGGAAGATTCCAACACACAGCTAGGACTTGAAGGCCTAAATTGCTGCTGTTGCACCAGGCCCGTCTGTATCTCCCCTTTCTCTCCTCACCAAGAATCTGCCTTTTTGCACATCTCCACAAAGGCACTAAAAGTCGAGGTCACTGAGAGTATGTGTGTGGTGAGTATGGCAGGGCAGGGACCAGGCAGTCTAGATGGCACTATTCCCAACTAGCATGGGGCTTCCCTGCCTGCCAGCTGGGCCTCTGGGACAACCACACGGATGGTGAAGGAAGGATTTTGGAGCCAGCCAGACTTGGGTTGTGAAGCCTAGCAACACCAGCAAACCTTGGAAGGAAAGTCACTTCCCTTCTCTAGGCTTCAGTTTTCTCAACGGTAATGTGTAGGAGGTCATCCTCGCATGTGAACTGAGTTACCTCCCTGGCTGAGTGAGAGGCACTTAGCTTTGTCAGAGCTATTCCCCACCCTTTCCCAGGTCCAAGGGCTTGTGCAGAGGCGTGCCTGGCCACTGCCCTGAAGACCCAATCGTCGCCCCTGACCTTGGGATGCTGCCCCCCTTAACCTTCATTGGATGGGATTTTCCCTGGAATTTTTTGTTCCCCAATAAAAGCCCACTCCCTGGCGTGTTCTCTCTCTCTCTCTCACTAGTCTCTTCTGTAAACCTTGCCACCGCATTAGGTGGCTGGAGGTGGGAGCTAGGAGAAGCCATCCTGGAGCTGGTATTAAAGGTAATGAGAGTCTTGTCTCTTTAATTTAAAACTCCGTAGCAATTACTTATGAACTGAACCTTCTTTCATGAAGCCAGCGCTGGCTGCATGGCAGAGTAATGAAAATAACAACTATCATATTAATAACTACCATTGTTCAAGTACCAGGTACCAGGCATCCGTGAAACGTGATCTCACTTCATCATGGCAATCATTCCAGAAAGCAACATGGAGACTAGATTAAGTAGGGATTTCCTCAGGATTAAAGGAGTTGACATGTCTAATACCTACAAAATGCCCAGCTGATTTTGGTACCCAGAATGCCACTTGTGTATTCACAAGGAGCTTGGAGCTCCTTGGGTCTTCCCACCGTCCGGGCACAGTGCCCAATATAATGACCACATTCATTAAGCTGGAAGAGCAGCTCCAGCACCTGCAGGACATGTACATGGGGACCACAACTCTGAAATTACTCTGACTGAAAAACAGGCAAGAAACATTTGTTTGGGGTTTTTTTTTTGGGGGGGGGGTGGTCCTAGGGATTGAACCCAGGGGTGCTTTACCACTGAGCCACATTCCCAGCCCTTTATATTTCTATGTTGAGACAAGGTCTCACTAAGTTGCTTAGGGTCTCACTAAATGGCTGAGGCTGGCCTTAAATTTGTGATCCCACTATCTCAGCCTCCACAGGTTGCTGGGATTACAGGCATGTGATTAGCGCCCAACACTTGTACTTTCACAAACCACTGATTCAACAAGTACCTATTAAGTGTTTATACCATTTTCCTGCCATCTTGCTAGGTCAAGGGATGCACTGGTAACAGCTTAAACATTTCATTGCATATGGACTGAGCATAAATAGAACATGGGAAGGCACTTATTGGTGGGGTTCTCAAGGCTTGAGAGAAGTGAGACCTGGGACAAAGACCTAACTCTGCAGCTGATTAGTTTCATGACCTTGGGTACATTATCTAACCTGCTCATAAACTTGAGCCTCATTCAGCTCTACGATGGGGATATAATAATAACACCTTTGCCCCACAGGACCCTTGTGAGGAAGGCACATGGCCACCATCCTGTGAGCATTAAAGCATACTGACCACCTGTTATCGATTAGTATTGTTCTAGAAGTAGAATCCTGGTTAAAGGCCTCATGGTGAACTCAGAGCATTTCTGGGGTCCCATGCCTTCCTTTGAGGTTCCCTGACTCTTAGAGACTCTGGCTGTCACTGTCACCTCTCCCCCCATTGTAACCAGTCATCTGAGGGCAGATGGCCAAAATGGGCTGCTATGGTTGGTGCACTCACCTGAGCAGCCGGAAAAAGGTGTTCCTTGTCCACCTGGGCTGCAATGGGAAACAGCTCCTTCTCAGCAAAGTCCCGGCACGTCTGCCGCAACATCTGGTGTGTCTCAGGCAGTTCCACAGACTGGTAGATAGTGTGCAACCTCCGCCAGACCCGAGTATGGAGAGCTGCCAGCAGGCATAGCAGGAGTCAGTAGAAAGAGAATGAAAGAGATCTTGAATAATAATAATAGCAACAATAATTGTTAATAACAATAATCATGATCCACTCACTAAGAGCTTCTCCATCAGGGAAAATTTTGATCCCCAAGGGACATCTGGCAACGTCTGGATATATTTTGGGTTGTTACAACTAAAGGAGAAATGCTATTGGTATCCAGTGGGCAGAGGCCAGAGTTCCTACCATGCACATGACAACCCCCACAAGAAAGAATTATGGAGCTAGGGAGGGGGGCACATGCCTGTAATTCCAGCTAATTAGGAGGCTGAGGCAGGAGGATCACAAGCTCAAGACCAGTCTAGGCAACTTAGCAAGACTCTGTCTCAAGACAAAAAAATAAAAAGGCTAGAGATGTACCTCTGTTTAGAACACTTGCCTAGTATGTGCCAGCCTCAAGTTTAATCCCAGTACATAAAAAAAGAAGAAGAAAAGAAAGAAAGAAAGAAACAAACATGCTTGTGTGGNTTATTGTTATTAGGGAGAGATCTATTAGATCTGTGGATCAGTTCAAATCTGATTCAGCCAAATGTGTGTCACTGCTGCTACACCTGGAGACAAATGATATGATGGGAAAGGTACTATATTAAATAGTTAACAATTAACATTACATAGGAACACCGGCTATGTGCCAGACACTGTACTAAGTAATTTATAAACCCTGTGACTTAATCCTTCCAACAATTCTGAGAATAGTAGTAATACACTGTGGCCATTTCATACTTAGGCCAACTGAGGCTGCAAGGAACTAAGTGTTTTGTCCAAGGTCACTGATGAAGTAGTTCTCAGGCCTGGCACTAGAGGAAGGGTGGACCTGGGACTCTGCAGGAGTGTAGGCGCAAGCTGTGCGAAATGGGTTGAAAGTAGGGGCTACCAGGGGTTGGGGGTTGGACAGCAGCAGGGGAAGGGTTAGGCCAGGCGGGCGCCAGGGTCAGCTGAACTGGGGCAAAGGTCGCGGGCCTTCTTGAGCGGGTGTGGCCAGCCCGTCCACCCGTGCTGGGCAGGACACGCTGACTGAACCTACGCCGGCTCGGCGGGCCGGGGCCACGGCCTGGCGAGCGCAGCCCAGGCACACTCACCTCCGCGGACGGGGCCGCAGGCCCGGGCGAGCAGCGCGGCGGCCATGGACGCGCACAGAAGCCGGCGAATCTCCGCCACCTCCGGCAGTGAGCGCGCGGGTTCCGGACTGCGGGGGACGGGGCCGCCACCGCCGATGCCACGCCCCTCGGATGGCAGGGGAGGGGCCGAGGCGCCCGGAGATTGGATGATCATTTCCTGCGCAGGCTAAGTGTTCTCGAGTCTGTCAGCTTGCTGTCCCTTTGGCCGTTGATAACAGGGCAGAACCAAGGATGCATCTCTCAAAAAGGCCGCAGTAGTCTTTTAAGCATACTAGGAAAGCAACCCTCAAAAGCGGGGTGCAGAGGCGGCCCGGGTAGTTTCAGCTAGTGGGGTGGAGGGGGATTGCTTAAGCCCAGGAGTTAGGGGCCAACCTAGGCAACGTCGGAGATCCCACCTCCAAACAGACAAAATGAGAGCAGCCATCGGCTGAAAACCCCATATATATAATACCTTTATTTTATTTATTTTTACGTGGTGCTGAGGATCCAACCCAGGGCCTCAAACGTGCTAGGCGAGCGCTCTACCGCTGAGCTCCAGCCCCAGCCCCTGAAAACCCCTTTTCAAAGGACCCATCTCTCCTAAAATCCAGTCCCATGACCTTACGCGCTAAGCCCTAACCCTACCCACTCACCTCTGAGGCGCAGCCCCACAGTTCCCTGGCCGTCTTTGCTTCAGCCACAGAAGGCAGGTAGGCAGCTTTTCTCTTAAGACTCCAGTTTGTTCTTTCGTTGGGCTTTTGCAATCACTGTCCCCCTGCCTTTCACCCAAGCTGCCCTGTCCACAGCAGGCCAGATTTTCTCCCGAGCATATTCTCCATCTATCCGTTTATTTTTGATGCTTTACATCTGAAATTATCTTTTCATCTCCTCCACTAGTTCCTTGGGCCTCAAGAGGAGCAAAGGTTTGTCTTTCTCTGGTGGTTAGTATTTAGGCCCATGAAACGTAGTGGATACGCAGGGAGAGTTCTTTCCCCCAGAGGTGGTGAAGGTGGGGTGTAACTTCTCTGTTCCACTGTCCAATGTCCCACCTGGGGGGCAGAGGTATGAATCTGATCCCTAGGATCCTTATCAGGACACCTACACTCTGCTCCAGAAACAATAAAGGTGTCACTTGTCCAAGACCGACTGCCCTTGGCACAGTCAACCTGACTTTCACAGCCTCCCTGGAGGAAACCACACATCCCCCCCAGCTGCCTTTCTTCCCATAACTCAGCCAGGCATCTGACCCCTGTACTGACCCAACATGCCAAAAACCCTGTGCTCCACTTCCTAGAGAATAATCAAGCAAAGTCCTTAGTATTTAACATTTTGTTTTAAAAAATGAATTTAAAAAATGCAAGTCTCCCACTGGGCACTGTGGCACACACCTGTAATCCCAGTGACTCTGGAGGCTGAAGCAGAAGGAAGATCACAAATTCAAAGCCAGCTTCAGCAACTTAGTGAGGCCCTAACACACTTAGGGAGTGTTAGGGCCTGTCTCAAAATAAAAAGTGTGGGACTGGGGTTGTGGCTCAGTAGTAGAGCCCTTGACTAGCACTCATGAGGCACTGGGTTCAAACCTCAACACCACATAAAAATGAAATAAAGATATTGTGTGCACCTAAATTTTTTTTAATATTTATTTTTTAGTTGTAATTGGATACAATACCTTTAATTTTATTGATTTGTATCGAACCCAGGGCCCTGCATGTGCCAGACAAGTGCTCCACTGCTGAGCCACAACCCCAGCCCCCTAATTTTTTTTTTAATACAAAGTGCTGGGGATATGGCTCAGTGGTTGACAGCCTCTGGGTTCAGTCCCCAGTGCAAACAAAACAAAACAAAAAAAGTCTCTCAATCCACGGTGCTTTAAAATCAAATGACTGTCATTGACAAACATTGAGGTTTTCTTTATCTTCCAGTCATCCTACCCACCTAGGCACAAGCCTCAGGGTAGAAGACAAAAAAAAAAAAAAAAAGAAGAAAAAAAGAAAAGAAAACAAGCAGGAGAAAAAGGAAAAAAGAAGAATTATGTTTGTGAGCAGAGGGCAACAATTGCTTCAGGTGTCCCTGACCATCTAAACCAAACCCTTAATTATTTATTGTTGATGGGAACTGAACCCAGGGTCTTGTGCTGCACATTCTACCCCTGAGCTATGCCCCCAGCCTCTTATTTTAAAATTATATTGGCTATGACAATAAATATAGGTGAGCTTTATATTATAATATACGAGGGCTGGGGTTGTAGCTCAGTGGTAGAACACTTGCCTAGCACATCTGAGGCACTGGGTTCGAGCCTCAGCACCACATAAAAATAAATAAATAAAATAAAAGGCATTATGTCCATCTACAAAAAAAAAAAAAGAAAAGAAATTTTAAGAGTACACAAGTTTTCTGCTGGGAGTGGTGGCACAAATCTGTAATCCCAATGACTTGGGAAGCTGAGTCAGGAGGACTGCAAGCTTGACACCAGCCTACACAACTTAGCAAGACCCTGTCTCAAAATTTAAAAAGACTAGGACTGAAGTTCAGTGGTATAGTTCCCATCTTTAAACTCCTAGTAGCAAAAATACCCCCCCCACACACACACACACGCGTTTTCTAATAGAGACAGAATCAGACTGATTATAAGAGGTTGAGGCAGGGGGAAAGAACTGCCTTCAAGCATGCAGAACTCAAGGTTAAGCTCTGGAGTGGGTGTGATGAAAGTATCCTCTATCAAAACTGGTGGGGACAGTAAGACTGCCTTTGTCAAAATGCATCATACTATATTCTTTTTAAAAAATATATATATTTTTTAGTTGTAATTGGACACAACATCTTTATTTTTATTTATTTTTATGTGGTGCTGAGGATTGAAGCCAGGGCTTCACACGTGCTAGGCTAGGGCTCTACTGCTGAGCCACAACCCCAGCCCCCAGACTGTGTTCTTGAGGTGAATTTTACTGTTGAATATACCTGAAAAAGCCTGTCTTTAAAACGTGTATGCAAATTTTCAATTCTCAAAGCACCCTGGAAAACAAAGCAAAATCATTCAACCTAAAGCACATACTGTCCCCCATCATCCTAGAAATCAGCTATGCTCACTCAAAGAAAGCCCATGTAATAACCAAGAGAAGAGAAATCTGGAAACCGCCCCTGCCCCACCCCAGAACCCCAGCAATGCCCAGGGCCCAGTCAGGAGATAAGACAGGGTGGAGGTACTGTGAAAATCTTTCTTTAATTACTGTCTCTGTGGCAAAATAACATTTTATACAAATAAGTCACCTAGTTTACTTTGGACACAAAAGCAATACAAACAGGAATGAGGATCTCGGGTGAAGTGAGGAAGAGGAGGAAGGACAGATCAGGTCATTGACGTTTTTTATATTCTGTGAAAAATAGATTTACAGGGAAAAAATAGACTTTCACAATTTTAATGACTTTACATGATATTTTGTAAATCAAAGGGTAAATCCATCTCCATCAGATCCTTATTGTGGCTAGGAGGTTCTGTGACACGGAATGTAATAAGATGGTTCAACAACTAGGCTTCTACACTAGGTATGGCAGCACCTCTTCAACAGGAATCCTGTGCACTGACAAGGATCTATGCAGTCATTCTTAAGACACACTGTTCCCATTCCCAAACAACTACTGATATCATGGTGACATTGGTCACCAGAAGAAAGTGACTTTACAAAGGAAAAAAAAAAAAAATACCCTGGGAGTTCACCATGTTGGCAGAACACACTAAATGCAAACTCACTGAGTCTGCACCTTAGATACAATCTATTAATCCAGTCCAGAAATGGGCTCTACTTCCACTGAAAAATTAAGTTGAAGATTACCAATCACTGACATTTCTATGGTCATTACCAGACATCTGAAGCCACTGTCCCTAGGTTTCAGAAATCAGGTGTCAAAGCCTCAGGTCTCTTCAGGAAGTCCATGCCCCTGGAGAATCTTTTCTCCACAAGACAACTTTGAGCTAACAAAAGAGATGACAGCCTTAAGCCCCAAATTACTTCTAGTTGTACACTTTAGAACATGGAAGGAAACCAGAATCTTCCATAGGATCTTCCCAGGAGGGCAACTTAGCCTGAAGTCTGTACAGGAAAGGAGAGGCCCTCTCTAGGGATTCCAAGACAAAGGGACAGGGGACAGAGGGACGAGGCAGAGGACCTGCCCCAAGTGGGCTGCTGGAGTGAGCTTTCTCCAGGAGCTGCCTCTGATGCCAGCTCTTCACAGAGGGCACGGGCTCCCCTGCATGGAGCTTGTTTTGTTCCCTCATATTATGTCACGTACCAGAAAACCGCTATCAACAGTCCAGATTACTTAGCACAGCCTCCTGGCTCTACTTCAGACTGGTTCATCTACTCTCAGAGAAAGCATGACTTCCAATACCCTCCTGGATTCAGGTGTAAATGTTTAAATTTTTAATTCATTTCAGTTAACACCTAGAGTGGTAATGCTTCTTGAGATTTCCTGAATAGCTAGACACAGGACCCCTGAGAGCCCCAGACAGAACTCTGGGCTTTCAGGAGAAGATGGCAAATTCCTGTCCTGCTGGGCACAGGTGAGCACTTGGTCTCAAAATGGTCTCCAGTGAGACTAAGGCAAGCTAAAAGGGAAGGGGATACAGCACTACTCAAGCCAGGGTGCCCATCTTCTCCATCCTCCAGGTATCTTCCTAGCAAAAGCTAACAGGGCAGGAAAGAGACAGCCCCTTAGCGCACAGGAGAGAGTCTGCCCTGGGACACACCTTTAAGACACACTCTGTTCAGCAGAGCTCTGGGCAGCTCCAGAAAGCATATCCTAGTCAATATTTAAATTTTAGGTGGCAGAAACTCTCCCAATTGGGCTTTTATTACAGAGAGAAGGGAGTGTTCGGAAGATTGCCAGGAACACACAAATCCCATTAGAGGAACCACAAATAGAGAAGGTTAAGACAGTGCTGATGTCTGTCCGCAGGTGAGGAGGAGGGAATGGTGGCGATGCAGCTTTCCCCAGCAGCATATGGGACACAGCCACACTTAAGGCACCTGGATTTGGAAGTGACTCCAGTTCTGAGTTTCACCAATCTGGTGAAGAGGCACCCATGCTGCAGGGCGCAAGATCTCTTCCCTCCCTCAGTGGGTGAATCCAGTGCCAGCACACAGGGTACTCAAGGGCTTCCTCAGTGAGAAAGCTGCCAGCATGGGGTATCGCTCATTCTTCAGCCAGGTACTAAGCACTGGGCCAGGGTTTAAGGCCTCTCATGCTCTAGAAGCCCAACAGGGAGCAACACTGGCCACAGGGCCTTCTGGGGCAAAGTGCTGGCCTTTCTTTTCCTGGCCCCATGTGGTTTTTTCCTAATCACTGTGGGACGCAGTTCCTATCACAGGTAATCACTTCGATGTCTCACAGTGACTCACCCCACCTGGTCCCTTGCTATTGATACCTTCTATCAATACTAAATGGACCCTACCCACAGCAGAGAGTCATGGAGTCTGAATTGAGCACCTAAAGTCACCCACAGAGACAACCATAAGGAGCTAAGGAAGTGGGGGGTCTGTCCAATGAGGGTCTGAGGACACAAGCAGCCCACAGGAAGTGCAAGGAAGCTATTTTGAGAAGATAAACTTTGACAGGCTACCTTGGCCTATTCTCACCCTTTCCAAATACCCCAAACAATTCCAACTAGCAGCATGAAGGATCAGAATACTCATTAGTTAAGTCTGACTTGCCAGATGGTCCCAGAAACTACTTCATTAGAAAGGCAGCTGGGAAAACCCTAAATAAGAAATCCACAATGAGTTTTGGAGGCAAATCCCCACCCAAAGCAAACCTTCCCGGCTACACTGTGTTGAGAAAACCAACTCTCTCTTTAAAGTAGCTGCTGGTTTGTAATTACCTCCTGCTACATGAGCCAGATTAGCCCCGGGAGGCTGATCAATATTATCAGAAGTCTAACCACACATCACATGTGCTGGGAATACCACCGACATTTTGTAAAAACTTCCCCAAAGTGTAAAAATAAAAAATCAAAATAAAAGGAGGCCTGCTCTGGCCTCGAGATACTATGCTCCAGGAGCAAAACTGACACATTTTACTCCAGGAGATATTCAGAGTGAGGAGCCAGGAGAGGCAGAGCAAGCTCATCTATCCCAGAAGGAGAAGGCACTGCCGGGCCAAAACTTTGGTCCATCTCCAGGAGGACTGGCTGAAAATCCTGTAGTCGGACAGACAAGCAGGCCTCTCCAAAAAATGGATCCTTCAGTTTGGCAGCATCTCCTGTCCCCAGTGCCTCAGTGCTCAGCACCCCACCTCTCCCCTCTATTGCCTTTCAGGTTTCTTCCAGCTGATTTAAGACGACGGGTGAGGGCAGGCTGTGTTGATGGCCTGAAGTGAACAGAAGAAGCCTACCTTTTAGCTACCCCCAGCACCCAGGGACCTCAAGATGGACTGCTAACCCACAGGCCGGCCCAGCAAGAGCCTTCTCACCCAAGCACATGTGCCTGGAGAGACTGAGGTTGTCAGGACAAGCAGCAGACAGCTAGAATTACAAGAAAATAAACTTCTTTTTTATCTGGATTCCAAGAGCCCTATTCTAATCTTACTTTACTATAATACCTCTGTGACCTAGAGGGAAGGGGGTAAGGGAAAAAAAAATATTAGGGAAGAAAACACAGCACTGTTTGGCACTTCCCTGGAGCACAGGAAACTGCTACCCCAACCTTGGCTTCCTGGGCCAGGTTCCAGCTGTGTTGACAAAGAGCAGCCTCGATCCCCTTTGTGTGCCAGGACTACATGGCTGCAGCAAAGCACCTCCCTTGTCCACTCCTTAGCAATTACTGGCCTCCATTATAGGCATAATCAGCCTTGTTGTGCATTATCAGCTTGTTGTCCACAAAGTAGAAGCTGTCGGAGCGGGTCTCATACGGGTTTTCAATCATCAGACGAACTGCAAGTCAGGGGAAAAGGAAAAAAGCAGATGTGAGCTTGCCCCACAGTTAAGCAGCAAAACTCAGTATCCCCCCCAAATCCACAAGCCAACACTTCTAGAAAATGTGAGTATACTTTGAGAATAATATGGTCAGAACAGAGGGAGCCAGTTCTTGGAGCTGGGGAGACCAGAGAGTCCCCAAACTGAATGTAATTTCTACTTTAACATAAAGAAGCAGTCAACTCCTCAGTTATCCCCAGCCTGGATTCTTCCAGTTAGTGCCCTGGGAAACGTACTTACCCTCTTGCCAAAAGACCACAGCTACTTATTTATCCAATGCTTTCTGCTGACCCAAGCAAGCCCTGGCTTCTGGTCTGCTGCCCACCTCTAGACATTATGGGGCAAATCCAGAAAGCCATGCCTCACTGCGCTCACTTCCTGTGGGTACTCCTGACAACTAAAGGAAGCCTGTATGTGAATGAGTGTCAGCCTTCCTCAGAGACGGCGAAGGAATCAACTTGCAAGTGAACTAGCCAGAGGTGTGCCTGCCTTGGGATCTAAATTTACACCTTCCACTTGTTCAGACAATTGTCCAGACCTCTTCAACCATACTGATTGGATTTGACCATTGGGCTACTTTGTTTTGTTTGTGTGGTACTGGGGATCGAACTGAGGGCCACACGCAGGCTAGGCAAGCACTCTACCACGAGCCACATCCCTAGCCCTTTTTAACCATACTGGAGAATAAATGCAATTAACAATGACTATCACTGATCAGTTTTATGGTTTGTGGGGGAGGGTTTTGTTACTGGGGATTCAACCAGAAATGTTCTACCACTGATTTAAATTCCCAGTCTTTTTTATTTTGAAACAAGGTCTCTTTAAATTTCCCAGGCTGGCCTCAAACTTATGATCCTCCTCTCTCAGCTTCCCAAGTACATGGGATTACAAGTATGTGCCACCATGCAAGGCTGATCCATTTTTTGTTTGTTTTAGTGAACTGAACCCAGAAGCACTTTGCCACTGAGCTGTATCCCAAGCCCTTTTCTCTTTTTTGCGGGGTGGGGTAGGGATTGGGAATTGAACTCAGGAGCACTTGACCATTGAGCCACTTCTCCAGCCCTCTTTTGTATTTATTTAGAGACAGGGTCTCGTTGAGTTGCTTAGGGCCTTGCTAAATTGCTGAGGCCAATCTTGAACTTGTGATCCTCATGCCTCACTCTCCTGAGTTGCTGGGATCATAGGCATTGCACCACTGTGCACAGCCTTGGTGTGGCTGATCAGTTTTATTTTATTTTTTTTAAGTTGTCAATGGACCTTTATTTTATTTATTTATATGCAGTGCAGAATCAAACCTAGTGCGTCATTCATGCTAGCAAATGCTCTACCACTGAATCACAACCCCGGCACAAGGCTGATCGGTTTTGAATTAGAGATTACATGCCACCTTGAGTCTTCTGGAAGAAATATGATTGCTCACCACAATTTTCAAAAGGTGATACTAATTTTTTTTGTGTGTGTGACACTGATTCTTTAAAGTTCTTTGAACTTATCTAGGCCAAAGGTATCTGGTTTACATACTTACTATTATTATTCTAGGGATTTAACACAGGGGTGCTTTACCACTAAGCTATACCCCCAGTCCTTTTTTTATTTTGAAGACAGGGTCTCACTAAGTTGCTCAGGGCCTTGCTAATTTGCTGAGGCTGGCCTTGAACTTGTGATCCTCCTGTCTGAGACTCCTGAGTCACTGGGATTATAGGCATGCACAACCACACCTAGCTACACTCATATTACTGACTTCTAAACTCTTGTGGCTTATTTGGCTTCACAGATAAAACTTTTAATTCTATCTATACTCTCTTCTTCCTAGTATGGACATCCTCCAGCCCAGCTTGGGGAAAGAGACTCAGGAAGAACTAGATGCTATTATAAATACCCTTCCCACATCTCAGCAATCCTTATTTTACCTGGGAACAATATCATCACACGAGTAAAAGTACCTGGTTTTCAGAATATGAAATCTTTAAAGACTTGTGGTTCTGAGAAAACTAGTCAGTGTATGTGGATCCTTCCCCACAATGTAACTAAAGGTCAAAGGCCATCACTATTCACAGGATTCCACTTACATCCACATAATTTTGTGTGTCTGTCTGTCTGTCTAGTACTGGGGACTTAACCCAGAGGTGCTCTACTACTGTGCTACATCGTCATTCCTTTTTCTTTTTCTTTTTAAAGAGAGAGAGAGAGAGAGAGAAAGAGAAAGAATTTTTAATATTTATTTTTAGTTTGTGGCAGACACAACATCTTTGTTTGTATGTGGTGCTGAGGATCGAACCCGGGCCGCACGCATGCGAGGCGAGCGCGCTACCGCTTGAGCCACATCCCCAACCCTCCTTTTTAATTTTTTATCTTGAGACAAGTCTCACTAAGTTTCCTAAGTGGGCCTTGAACTTGTGATCCTCCTGCCTTAGTCTCCCCAGTAACTGGGATTACAGAGGTGTGCCACCATGCCCAGCCCACTTATATGTTCTAAAGCTATTTCTCTGAATGACTAGCCAAGGATGCTAACCAGAGATAGCTAAACCTAAGTGTTAGATGCTGACAGAGCCAATTCTTTACCTCTAGTTCAGTTCGTATCTTCCCTTGCCTGGGATATATAAGCAGCTCCCTCTGGTACCTTCCCAGTTCCTCCTTCATGTAACTGCAGGACTCTTTTTCCTAAAACATGCTTTTATCATCTCCTTTCTTTTGCTCAAAAACCTCCCTGGCTCCCACTGGGTCTTTTCTAACAGTTTCTTTATCAAACCCTCGAATTTTGGAGAATAAGAAAGAAGTGTCCTCAAGCCTTTGATTCTATTTAGCCTGCAGTTTCACATCTGGCTCCGATTACAGAAAAAGTAAAGGATCAATGACTAGGACACCATGGAAGCCATAACCAACAGTGAAGAGGAAAGTTGTTGTATCTAATTGGAGTCCCAGTGACGGTCACCTTAGTGACCCTTAGTCACTCTCTTTCCCACACAGGCCTAAAAAGGATGGCCTATAGTATTACAACCTTTGTTGCTCCATAAGCAGAGTCAGAATTTGACACAAAAGACAGGAGCAGTAGGAAATTAGAAACCTGAGATCAGGTGACTGGTATACACATCATGTCACCACTGCCCTTCACTACAAAACAAGTCTACTGGACCAGATGGGGTTCAAGGTTCATTTTTTGCAGCCCTTAGAATCCAAATGCTTTAAGAGTCAGAGAATACTTACTGACGTCCTCTGAAAGCTGGGGAAATTCATAGATATGTTCACAAGTGTTCCTACTGCTGGGAATGCAGAAGCCAAAATCAAAGTCAAAGTTCTTCAGTAAGCGTTCCCGGAAATAATGCCGTTCTATCATACGGAAGTTTGACACAGGTTTGTCTCCCACTGTGAACTCCACCCTGCAAAATAAATCTCTGTGAGTCCCACTTTGCCTCCTCCCTCCTCTAAAGAAGGGAGCCAAGAACATTTTCCCTGGGATTAGCAGAATGTTCTTCCTTCAGGAAACAACGGTACTCACGTGGCACCGACTGTCCGGAGGCGGAGAAATGCTGGCGTGAACTGATATCGCACAAAGCGTCCTGCAGTGATGTCCACATCTCCGCCTTCCTCCTCCTCATCTTCCTCCTGGTCTGAAATAACACACAGAATCTTGAGTGCACCCCCTGGGCCCCACAAGCCCACATAGCACAACAACCAGCTAACACACTAACACTGACTGCACACTTGCTGAAAGCTGGGTCCTACAGTGACACTTCAAACTCTTCACAGCAGCTCTCTAAGATGCTACTGTTTCCATTTCACACAAGGAAGCTCAAGTTAAGAGAGAATAAGGAATATGTTCAAAGTCCCCAAATAGTAAATAGAGGGAGCAGGGATTTGATTCCAGGTCCATATGACTATTCTTAAATACTAAGCTCTTTGTGTTTAATTTAGAGGCTTGAGCCATATCCTGAGAGTAAACACAGGCTGGGTACTAGGCCCCTGATACAGGCTATATTATGCACCCAGGTCTGCTGTTGACCAAGTTGAACTTCTAGTCACTAACCAAAAGGATAATACTGCAAAAGATGAAAATAGATAAGATTTCCTTTAAACAATACAAACATTTCTGACAGGCAGCAAAGACAAACCACTACAAATAATTATTATTTGAATGGAAGACACTGACCTACAGCCTTGAGGTACTGCACTTCCTTGGACTGATGTCTACTCCAGGCCATTCCAGACCCAACCCTCTGACCACCTAGGAAAGGGTGAAGCATATGGGCAATGAACCAATGTGTGAGACCTCACAAAGTTAATGCTGGTCTCTGGCCTAGTACATTCCCGAAGAGAAGATTTGTAAAACAAATTGGAGAATAAGGAGTTAGTGCCTCCAGTGTCCAATAAGGATATTTTCTCCAGTCTACATTGACCTTGGGTTCTTTTAGCATCAAACATCTCTGTGACATCCCGAGAGCACTGAGCAACCAGGCTGAGCAGGAATTCGTGTCTAGGGTAAGAACCCTGGCTGTTTTTATATGATTCAAAGAGTCAAGCCAAATCTCAGGGATTCGAATTCATCAGAACAAGTGTTATAGGAAAGCCCTGATTCAGTATGAGGATATTCTAAGTGAATCAAGATTCTTAAATGTAAAGACTAGGGAGGTTGGAAATCCAGATACTTTGCAATTCATCTTTTTTTTTTTTTGGTACCAGGGATTAAACTCAGGGACGCTCGACCACTGAGCCACATCCCCAGCCCTATTTTGTATTTTATTTAGAGACAGGGTCTTACAGAGTTGCTTAGCACCTTGCTGTTGCTGATGCTGGCTTTATACTCACACTTCTCCTGTCTCAGCCTCCCCAGCTGCTGGGATTATAGGTGTGCACCCGGCTGCAATTCACCTTTTTGAGACAATTGAGTTTTGTATGGAAATCACTACTCTGAGCCCCATCTAATCCAGATCCACACACCTGTAATAATCCTGGGATTCCTGAAATGTCCTAAGTACTGGGACATGTGCCTTAGGGATGACAACACCACAGACCCAGGAAGACAGAATTTACAAGTTTGAACTTTCAGTTGCCCTGGTCAGCATTAGATTCTGATAGGAGTGAGCCAGGGTTCAATTTGCAAGGGAACTAGCCAGAGGTGTGCTTACCTTGGGGATCTAAATTTACACCTTCCATTCGTTCAGACAATTGTCCAGACTTCTTTAACCATACTGATTGGATTTGGCCATTGGGCTACAGTTTTTCTTTTTTCTTTTTTTGTGATACTGTGGATGGAACCAAAGGCCTCATATATGCTAGGCAAGCACTCTACTACTGAGCCACATCCCCAGCCCTCTTTAACCATACTGGAGAATAAATGCAATTAACAGTGACTACCACTAATCAGTTTTTGTTATTGTTGTTACTGGGGATTGAACCAGGAATGCTCTGCCATTGATCTAAATCCCCAGTCCTTTTTACTTTATTTTGAATCAAGGTCTCTTTAAGTTTCTCAGGCTGGCCTCAAACTTGTGGCTTTGTAACTAATCCAAGCTGAGACTTTCTCAGGAAAATCTTGTTGTTGTTTTTTTTTTCCAGTGCTGGGGATCAAACCTAGGGCCTCCTCTATACTTGGCAAACACTCTATTATGAGATCAGGTGACTGGAAAGTCAGCCCAGGAAAGTCTCTTGACTCTGGGATACTAATATTTGCCTTACTAAGTTCGCAGTTTTTTTCAACTAGCAAATCAATCAAATGAGAAAAACCTTGCAAAACAAGTTATAATTACAGATCATGGTTGATACTATATAGTATGTGTGACCATGTTCTAATAAACAACAAACTCCAGAGGGCGCTAAATCTCCAGTAATGTGCTCTGAAGGCTTATGTGGTCCCCTGACCAGAAATGAATCACCCTAGAACTGCATCACAAGCATAGGAAAGGTTTATTGAAGGCTAATTTAAAGAATCTCAAGTGGATGAGTTCATGGGTCTGTTCTTTCAAAAAATGATGAAGATTAAAACTCAAACTAAGATTGCTAATGGCAGGATATGGGGGAGAAGTGGCAGGTGCTACATCTGTCTATGAAGGTGGCATGAAGCCTGTCACAGCCCAAGATGCAGACAGAGATGAGAAAAACAAGGCCTTCAAAAAGAAATAAAAAGAGGAGCAGAGGAAACTCAAGCAGCTAAAAGCAGGAGCCTCTGGCCACAGATAGAATGAAGAAATACAGCAAAAGTAAGCTGTTCCTTGGGCCTGAAGTGATGACCCTTGGTTTCTTCCTATTTAAACATCTGGATTCTCTTCCACAACATCTTTTGCCACCTATTACTAGGATGAAATGTTATCTTAGAGCTTGTTGTAAATTTAAGAATAAACTTGTGTTTAAAAAAAGTCTTGCCGGGTGTGGTGGCAAATCCCTGAAATCCCAGCTACTCAGGAGGCTGAAGCAGAAGGATCACAAGTTCAAAGCCAGCCTCAGCAACTTAGAGAGGTCCTCTCAGTGAGACCCTGTCTCAAAATTTAAAAATTTTTTAAAAGGCTGGGGTGTGTCTCAGTGTTAAGCACCCCTGAGTTCAATCCCTGGTTTTATATATATCTTGAGCATAGTAGTATAAGTCTGTAATCCCAGCCACTTGGGAGGCTGAAGCAGAAGAATCACAAATTCAAGGCAAGCCTCAGCAACTTAGCAAATTCCTGTCTCAAAATAAAAATAAAAAAGAGTTAGTGGTGTAGCTCAGTTGTAGAGCACCAGGTTCGATCCCCAAAATCACACATACACACAAATCCAAGGGTTGGGGGAATACCTCAGCAGTAAAGTGCTTGCCTAGTGTGTGTGATGCAAGGTTTTGATTCCTAGCATCAGCACCAAAAAGAAAAGGGGAAAAAAAAATCCAAATGAGAAAGTCCTGAGAAATGCAAGGTACTATTTATAAAGACAAATGAGAAGACTGGGGTGAAACTGCCTTGTGGTCTAGACTGGAATCCTCAGTATCCTCCTTCAAGGGGCCTCAAGGTTCAATGAATTTTCCTCATTAGAGTTTAATTTCAAGGATTTCTTTCCTAATCAGAAGTGATATAATGAAAGAGTACAGGACCTTAGTAAAGTGTCCCAGAAAATTCTGGGTCTCAGATCCTTTTCTGTAAAATAGGGATGGTAAGAACTCCTCACAGAGGCGTGAGGACTAGATAAGGTGATGTACAGAAAAATGTGGCAGTGACCAAGAGTTGATACTCAAACATCAGCCTCCTAATGCAGCTTCAACTGGCATGCCTGAAGAGGTCCCAAAAGTGGAACACTGGAGTCCAAGACACAGGAAGCAAAGGCACACAAATATTCAACTTTTCAAATTTCTGTTCAAACTTCTGTTTTAAGCTTTTCTTCAAACTGTCAAGGGATCCCTACAATTTTGAAGCCTACCTGAAACGCAAGGTTTGGCAATTTCAAAAAGCACTGTCCCCGTCTCCAAATCTCGAATTTTGAAGCGGGTGAAATCAATACTGTAGATGTTGTCTTCAGGTTTACACAAGTAATCTAAAAAATGAGAAAGAGACCAATGCTATTAAATAATCATCCAAAACTACCACTTATTTCTCAAGTTTTGAAGCAAATCAGGGATTTTTTTTTTTTTTTGTACCGGGGATTGAACTTAGGGGCACTCAGGGGCGCGACCACTGAGCCTGAGCCTATTTTCAGCCCTATATTGTATTTTATTTAGAGACAGGGTCTCATTGAGTTGCTTAGCAACTTGCCTTTGCTAAGGCTGGCTTTGAATTCCAGATCCTCCTGCTTCAGCCTCCCCAGCCACTGGGATTACAGGCGTACACCATTGTGCTTAGCTTAAACTCAGGGATTTTTTCCTATGTAATTTACTTAAAATACTTCCCCAAACATCCTCTTATATTATCATAAGCAAAAGTTGTATGGACAGAATCAGGAGACCCAATAAAAAAAGAGCAGGACTCAGTTTGGATGAAACTTCTAGGAACAGGGATAGAAAGAATGGTTTTCTTTGGAAACACCTATAACTCTGCCATATTTATCAGCCTGGATACCACAACATTAGAAAATATTTTTTTAGAAACCATTTTTAGAAAAAAAATTGAAAATATTTATACTGCTTTAACAGACAATACAAGGCATGTTTGTCAACCATGAGTGTGAGAAGGCAGGGATCAGTAAACTTTCCCGTAAAGGGACACATTATAAATAATTTAGGGTTTATATTCACATGGACTCTGCCATAACTACTCAACTCTGTACAAAAACATCCATGGACAATAAGCAAATGAAGGAGTATGCATCTATTAAAACTGTACCTATGGATACTGATAAATTTTCTAGATTTTTAAAATATATTTCAACCACTTTAAAAATGTAAAAATTGTTCTCAATTCTTGGACTACACAACATCACACAGCATGCTATATACTCTGTTGGCAAAGTAGGATAAATTTGGCAATGACAGCACTAGTCAAAGTGAAGCATAGCCTACAATGACCTGAGGATTTAACCAAGAGTTTTGGTCATAGAAAATTTCATTGATTTGTTTCTACAACTCCTGACAGCATCTTCTCTGCGACTCATTTCAACTCATTACGACTTTATTGTAGATTGCTTGTTATTGTTTCACATTTAATAAGCTGTCTCCAGTAGAATGCAAACTTGAGAGCTACTGATGATTCTCTAACTCCCAAACAGGCTGACATTGGTTCTGTGCTTTTAGGGGGTACTCAATAAATAACTTGCAAGACAGAACAGATGAGACTCTAAGAAGAGGAACAGAATTCAGAGGTCACCAAGCTCTGATCTGTGACTTTCTCCAAGGAGCAGTAGACACAGGTTTTTGGGCAATGACACCAAAATTCCCAAGCCCCCAAATGGGACCTGTGTGCCCAGTGAATACTGCTTAGGGCCAGGCATTAGAATGGCCAAAGTCACCTTTGGTGTCAGGAGCAAATGTGAGGTTAAAGTGATCAGGTGCTGAGCATTTCTGTACTTTCAAAACCTCAAATGAAGACTTAGAACAGAAGCAGCTTTTTCATTGTTTCAATGAAACCAAACAGCCATACTGTAGAGGCATGTAAAGGACAGTTCCAACTCCAACTGTGATAGAAAATGGGGACATCAAAATACCCAAGTTAAAACTATTTAGGGAGTTGAGGATTTCCTTTCATACTGGATCAAGACCACCTTCCCCAAACTCCCATTCCCCAAACACTGGAGCTCCAGTAGCAACCTGAGGTACTCCTGGGCAGCCCTGAGCTGACCACAGCAATCAGTGTCTACCAGGGCATCCTTCCTGGCAGCAAGGTTACAAGTCAGCTTCGGTGGGGGGAGAGCGGGGGATGGCGGTGGGCAGGGCAAATAAGGCCTAACCAGGTGACTGTAAACTCCTGGGGAAAACAACAGCAAGTGAAAAGGTGTCAAGTCATAGCTTGGCTTGACAGAGATGGAGGGAGAGAGGAACAATTCTATTTCTTCCCACTCTTTCTTATATGAATGAAAAAATACCTTATGCAAAAAAATTTTTTTTTTTAATTCTGAAATCTTTAATATTTATTTTTTCGTTTTCGGCGGACACAACATCTTTGTATGCGGTGCTGAGGGTCGAACCTGGGCGGCACGTAAATTCTGAAATCTTGACAATTCTTAATTCACTGGAAAAAAAAATCAAGATTAAGATTAACGGGGCTGGAGTTGTGGCTCAGCGACAGAGCGATCTCCTTGCATGTGCGAGGCCCTGGGTTCGAGCCTCAGCACCACATAAAAATAAATAAAGGTATTGTGTCCAACTACAACTAAAAAAATAATTTTGTTTTTAAAAAAGAGTAAGATTCACATATAGGAGTTTGCACATATACTGAAACTTTATTTTTCTGTGGCAGTTTTTAAATTTATATGAAATACCAAGGAAAAGCGCACCTGCACACAAAGGGGAACGCTTGGGACCTAGAGGAGAAGGGGGCCAAGACATGCTGGAATGGGGGAAGGGCTGTCAGGGGGCCGGAGAGGAGGGACAGGCGGAGAAAGCAGGTAGGGGCTCTGGCCTGGCAGAGGACTGCGGAAGCTCGGGGGTAGACTCATTGCGGGGGAGGTGGGGCGGGCTAGGCGGGAATTTCGCTGATGCGGCGAGGTTCCAGCAAAGGGGACCTCCACACCTCCGCCCGGGTCCGATAAGAAGGAGCAGCTGAGAAGGAGCGGATAGCTGAACGAAGACCCTTCCTCAACCAGGACAACCCAGGGGCAGCCTGGCGGCGCTGGACTCGGCCAGACGCGGTGAAGCTCAAGGAGAGCCCTTCTCCACCAGGTCTAGGTGAGCGCGGCCAGGACAGAGGGCAGCGCGGCCTGCATGACTGTCCGGGCCTGGGCGGACCCCGCGCGGGCCAAGCGGACCGACCCGCCGGGGGCCCGTCGCGCGGGGAGGGCGCGGCCCTCGCGACACTCACTTTCAGTGACCCGGCTGAGGCGCAAGACGTGCTCAGGGCGGATGGTGTCCAGGGCCAGCAGCTCCTGCTCCGTGACCGCTGCCCCGATGCCGTCGTCGGCCGCGTGGGGGAGCGCCTGCCGCCGCACTTTGAGCCGGTTCACGGACGCCACCGCCCGCTTTCTTCTTCTCCTCCTTGCCAGCCACCAGCCCCCCGGGCCCTGCAGCCGACCCCGCGGCCATAGCCTTGGGGTTCGACCCGTTCATAGCTCCACAGCCAAGATGGCCGCCGCCTCCACAGCGCCGTAACTATGGAGAGCGGGGGCGGGGCCAGGAGGCACCTGGGGGCGGGGCCCTGGAGGCGGGGTCTGCGGGGAGCAGTGAAGACTCTCCAACTTTGGTCCTGTCCGGCGGTGGGTGGGGCCTTAGAACTCCCACACACTCTTTCAGGTCCCCAAAGTCATCCCAGATGTTATATATATGTGTGTGTATATATGTATACACATATATATATTACAAGTGAATTTCTGTCTTAGAAACTGTAGATAAAGCATCTTGAGAAAATGTTAATGTTTTTATTATTGAGTGTAAGTTAAAATGGTGTTTGCTGTGCAAAGAGGCAGCTTCAAGACAAGCTTTCTAACTAGATTGCCATGCCAACCCCTGCTGTGCCTGATCTTGAGCGAGACTGCAGGAACTATAAAGATGAGGGAGTGGATATGCCTTATCATTGTATTTTGGCAATTAAGCAAATGCCTGACACATGGTAGGTGCACAACGATTGAATAAATGAGTGAAAGCCTGAAGAGTGTCTCACAACACTCTCCATGAAGGAGTCCCCACTTTGTCAAGAGACACTGTGGCATACTTCCTCTGACAGGCCGGGAAACTCGGAACTAGAAGATAACTGCCTGGCACCGGCTGTAACAGGTGCAACAAAAGTGATACCAGAGCACCCAGAAGTGGTTTATTCTGTCGGGTTAGGAGGGCGGGGGTGGAAGTGGGTGTCAGGGAAAGGCCTCACAGAGGTGACATTTCTGAGCCTAGGCAGTTAACCACTATTTCATTAGTGAAGGAAGTGGGTAGGAGAGAGGCTGCCTTCTTATACCCCACGTGGTTCCTTCTCTCAAAACTCTGGATGTACAGGAGGCCTGGACTTGACTCATGTGAAGTGTCTACTAGCCAAACTTGGGCCAGAGTGAAATCCCAATCCTCTGTCAATGACTGGCTTCTAGACCTGACTTACACCGGGATTTGCTGGGTCCCTCTCACTTGATGTAAGGGGTTTGGGAGGGGCTGCCAGGACTCACCTAGTTCCTGGACAAAGTCCAAACCTGACCCCCCTCCCCAGCTGCCCAGTTGAGTGAGATAGTATGTGGCCAACTTCCTAACTTTTGAGAAATTAGCATCAGGTGACACTTACAAACCCTTCTAGATTTTAATAAATATAAGAGAAATTAAAACCTTTCCTTTTGTAAATAATCTTTTTAAACCACTCAACAGTGAGTGGCTACTGAAGAGTTTCCAGAACTTTTAATATGCTATTTGATTGTGAATTGCCAAGAGGGTGGTTTAGCATGTGGTCATTCCCCACAAGCTCACATTTATTTCAGAACACCAGAACGACAATTACCTGGATTCTAGTTTTTTCCTTTCTAGGGATCATGACAAAAGTACTAAGTCCTTCACCTACAAGTCCAATCCAGGAATTTTGCCTAAGTGTATACAAAAGATGTTTACTGCAGG
Organism: Marmota marmota marmota; assembly: GCF_001458135.2. Taxonomy (NCBI): domain Eukaryota; kingdom Metazoa; phylum Chordata; class Mammalia; order Rodentia; family Sciuridae; genus Marmota; species Marmota marmota. The sequence continues at coordinate 274,849 of NW_026000139.1, forward strand.
ATTATTTGTTACATTGACAAATTACAGTGGAGTCTATGTTATACAGCTGTTAAAAAGAATGAGACTGATGGGAAGATCTCAGAGATACTGAGAAAAAAGCAAGGCACAGAATCTATTCAATTAAAATAAAAAGCATGTGAATATGTAGATGTATTTGTAATTGTAAAGGAAGAGGTCTGGATATACATTAAAATGTCAACTTTGATTACCTTTAGGGAGGAGAGTACTGGAAGGAACTAAAGAGAATATATTTCCTTTTTACACTATTTAGAGCTACTTCTGTACTTTTTTTATCACAAGCATATGCTCATGGGCTGCTTGTGTAGTTCTTAAAAATAAGAAAGTATCTTAGGTTCTGTATCTAGAAGGCAGACTTTACGTCAAAGTAGATTTATTTTCTCTTAAAATTTAAAGGCAACCTCAAGGCTGGGGGTGTAGCTCAGTGATAGAGTGCTTGCACAGCATATACAAGGCGGCCCTGGGTTTGATCACCAGCACTGCAGGAAGGGAAGGGGGCGGGGGAACTTCAACTGAAAAAAAACCCAAAAAACGAAATACTGTCATATGAGGGAGTTGGGGCCTATACTCTCTCTGGTGACTATGAAGTATGATTAGAAGGATTAGAGTATGTATTTAGAATAGAAAGCATACAAAAAAAAAAAAAAAAAAGGTAAAATTGGCTGCCATCCAAGGAGTTGAATGCAGGAAGCTCTCAGGAATGCAAGATCATTCAGAGATGGTCTAGTAATTGACAGACAATATAATCTCTAACAAAATAGTCTGTCCTGAGTCCCTGGTAATTGTTAACCTTCATACCAAGAAGGTTGGGAAAGCATTAAAATCTGCATATGATGTGTATCCAGGCAGACTTCAAGGGGTTTGTGCTTTGAGACCTAAAGTTCTGATAAAATTTTCTAAAACAAAACTATATCAGCAGGGCCTATGGTGGTTCCATGTGTGCTACATGTGTTGGTGACAAGTGTGTCTTCATTATTGAGGAGCAGAAAATTATTGTGAAGTGTTGAAGGCACAGCAAAGTCATAAAGTGAAATTTTAAAAATGAAGCTTCTTTGAGTAATAAAAGATCAAAAGGCTAAAAAAACACACACAGAAGAAAAAACAATTTCACTTTTTAAAGGGGTAGGAAGAATTAGAGCTGTTAATGCTCAATTTACCTTTCTTCACCAAATTTTCCTAAGGTACGTAAAAAGGCTCTATTTAGCCATGTGTGGTAGTGCACACCCATAATTCTAGCTGACAGGGAGGCTGAAGCAGGAGGATGGCAAGTTGGAGGCCAGCCTGGGCAACTTAGCAAGAATGTCTGAAATAAAAAAGGATAGGGATGTAGTTCAGTGGTATAGTACCCCTGGTTAAAAAAATTTTTTTAATTACATATACTAACAGTCTGGGGAAAAAAGGAAAATAGAACATTATTGCATTAAATATTAACACCAAGGTTTTCCAGGGCTGGACACAGGAAACCTGAAGCAGTAGGCTGGCCTCCCTTTCACCCCAGACTGGCCCTCTGTCTGAGTCCCTCCAGCCACCGTAAAAGGTGTGACAGTGGCTGTTTTCCAGGACAGTCCCAAGGTAGCCAGGCAGTCTGCCTCGAATCAGGCCATGCAGGTGGGGCCAGAGATGGTGCAGCCAAGGTAAGCAAGACATCAGAGGGCTTTTCTCTTTGGAGACTGAGAAGTGAAGTCCTTTCTGCTGCCTCCCTAAAGGTGGCATGTATCAAATCAGCAAGTCATGGCTGGGATAGCAGGCACGCCTTGTGGTCTGGGACTGAAAGCTAGTAATTTCCCCGATACCCAAGTCACTTCACTCCCTGGATAAGGACTGTTTTTTAAAAAGCACTAATTTGGCAACATATACCTATGGTTCCAGCTACTCAGAGGGCTGAGACAGGAATTCGAAAGTTTGAGGCCAGCCTGGGCACCTTAGTAAGAGCCTATCTCAAAATACAATTTAAAAGCTGGGTACGGTGGTACATGCCTATAATCCCAGTGGCTTGGGAGGCTGAGAGAGGAGGACTGGGAGTTCAAAGCCAGCCCCAGCAATTTAGTGAGTTGCTAAGCAATCAGTGAGACCCTGTCTCTAAATAAAATACCAAAAAAGGGAGCTAGAGATGTGGTTCAGTGGTTAAGTGCACCTGAGTTCAATCCCTGGTTCCAAAAAAAAAAAGAAAGGCTGGAGATATACTAGAGCACTTGCCTAGCATGTGCAAGGCCAGTATCACACACACACACACACACACAAAAAAAAAAAACTTTAAAAAGGACACTAATTTATTATTTATATCCCACCTGTTCCGAGAAAAGATTTCTAGCATATTCCAAAGTCGTATAGTAAAATATTGGGGAATAAAAATTCATATAGCCTTGTGAAGTGGAATACTTTCAAATTTTTAAATGCATGTATTATTTGACCTAGTAATTCCTTTAAGGAATTCTAAAGAAACACTTATACATGTGCACAAAGATGCAAGTATGAGATGTTCACCACAGCAATTTGTACTAACAAAAAAATGAGCACTCTTTTAATGTTCAACAATAGGGAAATGGTAACGTAAATTACAATCTAACCATAAAATACTATGCAGTCCTTTAAAGATAATCTCTATGTACCAACCTATCTATATGTATAAATTCTCTAAGACATATTAAGTCTTATGGTTATGTATAGAATAATCCCGTTTGTTTAAAAACACTATATGTACATGTATATGTAAATACGTAGAAAATGAGATACGTATCACCTGCATTATCTTCGTAAGGACTAGAGGGGTAAAGATAAAAAGGATTTTCACAATTTATACCCCATATAATTTTTAAAAAATATTTATGTACATATTACAAATATATTATTATTATATATAGTTTTGTATCACTAAATCTTAAAAGGTTACTTTCTTTTTGTGAAGACAAATATAATAAACCCCCATGTAACCACCGCTTCATCGGTTATCAACATTCTACACTGAGCCTTGGAAAGTTCCTTTTAAAGAGTATATCATGCTGGGCATGGTGGTGTATACCTCTCATCTAGCAACTGGGGAGGCCGAGGCAAGAAGATCTCAAGTTGGAAGTCAGTCTCGGCAACTGAGGTCTTAAGCAACTTAGCAAGACCTTGTCTCAAAATAAAAAAGGGCTGGGCATGTAGCCCAGAGGTAAAGCACCTCTGGGTTCAAACCCCAGTATCAAAAAACAAAAAATTTTAAAAATCATGGCATAGGAATACAGGTTTGGGGGTCAGACAGGGTCAGATTCTGGTCATTGCTTTGGCCACTTACCAGCTATGTGACTTTGGGCAGGTGATCTCTGAGCCAGTTTTCTCATTTTAAGTCAGGCTAGTCATCACCTTTCCTAGGGTTGTTGTGTACTATGCTGAGGCCAGTGTATCTAGTGAACAGTCACTATGGCAATATCTGTAAGTGACCTCTTTTTCCAGGACCCTTCTGCAGGCCATCCTGGGCAGGAAGAAACCACAGAGCTAGATGGGAGAGTACTATCAAGTCAGGGCTGAGAGGAGGCAAGTTGGGGACCGACTTGAAGAAGCAACAGAGATTCAAGTGGAAGCAGCGAGGAAGCCCAGAACATCAACTCTTTAATATCAGGCCTGAGCCAAAAAGCAAGTGGGGTTACTTTTTACTAACATTAAGTAGTTAAGAACAAACAAAACGAAGACTCTTGAACTTACTAGTTCTAGGTCCTCCGTGCTCCACCCTCTTTTCCGACCCCTCACTGCTACAGCAAGCTTTCCAGTAAATGTTGGAAAATCCCAACTCTCTTCCTCCATAGGGGATGTGGGGGTATTAAATCTGGAGAAAGGTCTGACACACCGGCTCCAGCCAACCGGGAGCCTGATTTCCTTAGTAAGATTAAGATCTGGACCCATGGAGTGGTCCAACCCAACCCCCAGCACTTGGCCCAGGGATTTTCTGTCAAGACAATTTCCCTCCCTGCAACTCCCTAGAGCAGGGCTTCTTCAAGTCTCTTCCCCATTTGGCAACTTGTGCAAAGCTACCTGAAATAGCAACAGTTTAAGTCTTAATTAGTAAAGAACTCCAGCTACATAGGTGGACTCAACCTAAGAAAGACACTCTGTGGGCCTTGTGGCTTATTCAGGCCCTGGAAAGACTCCATCATTCTTGGATCGAGCAATGAATTCTGTCCTTCAAGGGATAACTGAGGGAGGTAGACCAGCATTCCCACCCCACCCCCAAACCTAAATAAGCAGCCTTCATTCCAGCTTGAAATATAGCCAGCCAGTAGGGTCTAGAGCCATGTCACATAGCATCCTGAGGAAGTGGGAAGCAGTGCAGAGTAATTATTAAGAGCAAGAGACTTGACTTAAAATTCCAGCTCTGCCTTTGCTGGCTGTGTAGCCCTGGGCAAGTCACTCACCTCTTAAAAAGAGTAATATCAACTGGTTTGCAGAAGAGTCCACAGATACGAAGAGTAAATAGGTAATGTCTGTAAAGTGTTCGGCACTGTGCCTGGCCCATTTCAAGGGTTCACTACAGGAGAGTTATAATTATTTTTACAGCCTAGAATGAGCATGGGCTTTCATAGCAAATAGACTAGTTTTGAACCCTGGCTTGATTGTTTACTGACCAGCCTGGGGCAAATTACTAAACTTTTTTGAGCTTCATATTCTGTAGATATAAAACGTGGCTTATAAATTACAGGGAAAAAATTCTTCCTGCATTCTGCATTCCAGATGTATACTAAAACACTGCCAACACACCAGAAAAGGGGACGAAGAGAAAAGTATCCCGTGGCTTAGCTCATCCAGAGGCTAAGGGAACAATAAAGGAGGCAGCTATGGGCCTGGTATGCCTTGGGATTGGGATGGTAAGGGGCTGGCTGGTGTTTCAGTGGAAGTAGGAACAAAATAATTTTTATTTTTCCTGGTTGAAATGGCCAAGCAAGGTTTTACATATCTTTCCCTTTAACCAAACATCCCAGAAAGAAGAAAACAAGAGATACCTGATTACATGGACAACAGCTCCCAGCCTCACCACAGACGTCTTCACAGCCAGTGAAGCCCCCAGGCCTCCTTTTTCCCATCATATCGCTTCTTTGCAATAAAGCTCAAATTCAACCCCGAGTGTCACTGCAAATTGTTTATTAAAACACAAAGCAATGGACAGTGAAAAAACATCCTGATTTTTTACTTTTTGGTGGGAGTGGGGTGGGGCACGGAAGGGGCAGGGACAGATGGAGACAGCCCAGAAGGAAAGACAGCTCTATCTACCCCTACTGCTTCCCTGGACAGCCAGGTTCAAAGCCCCTCAAGTACATCTCACTGTGCTGCTGCTGTTAAGTACATACTGTGGCTACAGGCAAAGAGTTGGTTTGGCATCTGCAGGGAGAGGATGGAAAATCAGAGTAGAAGCTACAATGGCTACTAAAAACTGACACATTTTCTCCGATACTTGGTACCAAAGAGAGCAGCCAGGCCTAATTTGGAGGGTCAGGCAAGACAGCTTAGGCCAATAATGGTTGAAGAGGCTGTCATGAGCTCAGAATGGGTACCTGATGGTAGCCTGGGAGAAACTGATGGAAGGGAAAGGTAATGTTCTTTAAATCCGAAGAGGGAGCTAACCCAGGGTCAAATTTCTTTTCATTCCCTGGATCATGACACACCAGAGTTGTCAAGAAAGTCTCTTTACTGGTTTTGCCATATTGTCTCTCCCTGCCAATTCTCCCCTCCCACCTGGCAACTCGGCTCTCCTTTCCCGACAGTTGTCCTTTGAAAGGACGGAAAGCGCACTTCAGTTTGTTGTTGTTTTTCCTCATACTGAAATAAAGCACTGAAGCTCAAAATAGAGGTGAGAATGGAGTTCTTCTTTTCCCAGTGCTATGTGCTCCCATCTCACAAGACTGCCTGGATATGAGTGGTGCCAAGGCCCTCTCTGCCAACTCGAACAGGCACTACTGTTTCCCTGGCTGCCAGCACAATCCTGGCTCCTTGTTTTTATACTCCTGGGAGGAACTCGTCCCAAGAGATCCATCCTGCTCTTTTCCTGCCAACCCAGCCAGTCCCCAACTCATCTGCTCTTATCAAGATGATTTGGCCACCCAAAGCAAGTGAGACAAAGGCAGCTTGAGGACGACAAACCAGATCAACAGCAAACCACACATGTGCAAAAGAAACCCACCCTCACTAGGCAGCTGACCCACTGATGCCAAGCTTACAACGTGGGGAAATCTAACCCTCTTGCTTCAGAAGAGGTCCAAATACAGAAAGAGCCTAGCTCAGACTGAAAAAGAAAATTGCCCTGATCTCTCTGAAGCATGAACATTAAGGCTTCTTTGCAATTTTCTTAGAGCTCTTTGATCCCTAATTATATCTTTCCCTACAAGAGAGGAAGATTTCTTCTGAGATTCTGAACAGATGCTGAGTGTTTCTGGTTCTGCTTCAGTACACTCTCACTTAGCCTTACCCCAGTCTCCTTCCTCAGAGGCCACAGCAGAAGGCGGCCCAAAGCATACTTCCCCTGGCCCAGTCTTTTTTTAAAAAAAACAGGACCATTTATAAGTTTCTCACTTGGGAAAGCTCACCTACTCTCCTATATCCTTTTGGAGAGGCAGGAAGGACAATGTTACATGTTGTCGCTTGATGCCATTAAGGCTCCTCAAGGCAAGAAGACACTTGAAAAGTAGGCCAGCAAAGGGGAGGGGAGGGATGGGGAAGCAGCCCCATGGCAGGGACTGTAAGACCCCTGCCCTGACCTGAATCTAGAGGGAATGCCCACCCTGGCTCAGAGCAGGAGAGGAAAAGGCACTGTGCTGACCGGGGTAGGTTCATCCTCAATCCCCAGGGAGGGTAGAGAACCTGCTGATTCTTTCCTTGGGCTTCCCGAGGTGAACCAATTTCTAGGGAAAGGGATCTAAGTGCTAGGACAAGGAAAATACTGCTGCTGTTTTCTGAAATTCTCAGCTGAGATTCTAGAAGTCAGGGCCAGGTCTCCCTAGGAGAGGCTAGGGGCAAAACAAAAAGGAAGAGAAATTCCTTAAAACAGAAGCTTCTCCAAAAAAGACAAAAGTCAAACCACACTTCTAAAACTGGATCCAACAGTTCCCAGGCACAGAAAGGGGGAGGTAAGCCTAATGCAAATTTTATCCCACCTCATCAAAGCCCACATGACCTCTAGCGTGACTGTATCCCCTCAGAGAGAGCAAGAGAACTCGATCACACCTTTCAACAACAAGGTGGCCCTGCAGGTCACAGCTGGTCCTCCTGGGAGTCTGATACCACGGAAGCTTAAAAGTTATCTTTTAAATCATCAGAACTCAGGGTATCCACTGAGCAGCTTCTCCTTAGGAAGGAAGATTTTTCAGAAAAAACAATGGATTTGATTTACAGGATATGGACCCCACAGTTTCTTAATTTTTCACTCAGCATGAGTAAGATCCAAAATAGTCCAATTAGAGACTGGATCACTGACCCAAATCAGACCAGACTACAGATTCAGCCTGTTTCCAGCATTCATCTTTGCATGGTTTTCTACAAACTGCACTAGAGCCATGCTTCTGGCAAAAGGAGTTTCACCCTGGCTATCTGCTCTTTAGCCAGTAGGGCTCTATGGACCCTAAAACCCTGGGACGGCATGTGATGGAATAGAAGAGCCTGGCCTCTCCTCCCCAATCAGCCCCAGGCAGACTCCCTACAGTACAGCCCAGCCTCAGTCCTACACTAGTTCAAAATACAGATGGAGAACAAACAGTGCAAAAAGCAAAAGATGAACAGAGTAATTCTTGACATGTACAATACAAAAATAAAAATAAAGCATGCCCCATTCCATCCCTTTAACCTAAACTTCATGTACCTTTATCCCTTGGAGGAGCAAAAAAAAAAAAAGCTTTCAAGTTCAGCAACATGAGCCAGCTGTTGCTAGCACTAGGGTGGGCTTGGTTTCAGGGGAGTCTATCCCAGCCCCTGCCATAATTCTCCCCATTTCCTCACTTCCCCTTTAATTTTGTCAGCCATAGAAAGATGTTCCTTCCTTTTGGATACAACCAGAGAGGAAAGCACCCATTCTGTCCCTGGGGGAAGGAGTAGGCTTCTGGAAACAGGCAGAGCAAAGCTGCTTGGCTTACAGTACCATTAGGAAATGGCCCCAGGAGTCAGGGTTTCCTTCTGAGACAATGAGTCACTAAAGAGATGGGCTGAGGTGAGGAGGCAGGACCCCTCCTTCCTCGGAGACCCAAGCAAACTAACAAACAAGGCAAAATAGAGGCAACAAGTCCTCCTTCATCTTGTCTAATCAATTGGCAGTGGCTCACACCTTTGGGAATTGTGAAAGAACAGAAACCAACACCACTGTCAGAAGCCCAATTAGTAAGGACATCCACTGTCCAGGAAGTTGGTCCCCAAGACTAAGGCTACAGTACCTCAACCTTTAGAAGGGGGCTTCAGGTGCACTCCAGGACCTCCTTGCTCCTCTGATTGCAACCTCAGGCCCCAGCCATCCAGCTGCCTGACTCAGTACCCTAAGACTGAGGCCCAAGTCACAATGAAAATAAAGGGCTATAATTCTCAAATGACTAAACGCTGGCCTGGAGTAATCATTAAGAGCCAAAGTCAGGACATGAACCCAAGAACCACTTACTTTTGTCACATAAGGAACAGTTCAAATATACGAAACTCTTAAAAAACATCTAGTAAGGCAAACTGAAAATCAAACATATTCTAAAAAGATGGGCCTGGCCTGAGATTCTGTACTGCTCCAGCTCAAGCTGAAGCTAATCCTGCTGCCTCCCACCCACAAAATTTCTTTTAGCTTAGCTGGGTCCTCCCTCATTGTTGCCCTAACAGAGAAATGAATGACAGTGATCAGAAAGGAGGAGAAAAGGGAAATTTCATTTTCTGCAGACATTTTTCTAGGGAATTCCAGACAGACACTTAGATGTTAAGGTTAACCTCAGAGCTGCCAGGACTAAGCTGACTGAGACTCTTTTAGCCCCATCACACCAAGAACCTGACTACAACTTGGATAGGGAAATGAAAAGATGGAGGGGCATAATATTAAGATTCATGAGAAAAATCACTGGGCCAATATGGTGAATCCATTTAGTTCCTTGAGGCAGCTCTGGGCAGAGGACATGGAGATAAATGAACACAAAATACTAAACACTCTAAACAGTGGTCAATCACTTAGTAGGGCTCAAGTCTCTGAGGTTGCTCTTAAGTTATGCTAACATAAGCCTTTTCTAATCCAAAGACCAGAAGAGACTTTTAAGGTCAAGTGTTCAGTTGCTGCAGGCTGGAAAGCATCCCTGTCCCCTGGCAGCAAGACCCTACAAAGGGGCCAGTAAAGAACTGCTGGGTCAGGTCCTCCTGGCTGCTGGCTCAGAGATCCAGGGAGGGAGGTACCAACAAGGTGAGGTGGTAGAAGATAAGACATTCAAGCACAGAGAATCCAAATCCCCATGTCTCCTTCCCTTCTTGGCAATAATTTAGTGAGGATGGTTGAAAGGGAGAAGAGATTCCAAATGAGCCAGATTAAGAAAAAAAAAAAAATTGAAAGCTCAAGTCCCCAACAGGCACTGAAATCAAAATGATTTGCTGTGGTGACAAGTCAGAGGCAATTTGAGGACCTGATATGAACTAATTGTCTTGGATACCAGACAGTCCTCTAACTGGCACATGTCAGGGAGATAAGCAATGACAAACTCAAATATTTGAGAAGGAACCATCATTGGATTAATCCAGAAAGGCTTCCAAGTAAGGAAGCGTTTACTTTTCTTTCTTTTTCAATTCCCCCATTTTTTGCCTTTACCATCTGATTTATACACCTTCACACACACATTCTTTCAATCCCAGGACATATGAAAACTTATCTGGACATGACTTCAGAACATACCCAACTCCCAGTGCTGGTCTTCTCAGGTAATTAGATGACATTTCCCTATTTGTTAATTTCTAACCTAAAAAACTATTCTGAGTTCAGAGTCCTTTTCACTCGTTATACAAATAAGGATCCTGGACAGGAAGGACCCGTTTGCCCCAAGTACCCCAGAGAGAAAAGTGACAGCTGGGGCCAGCCACAAAGAGAGGACTAGGACTGAAGCAGGCCTGGGACCAAGTAGTGGATGAGGGCTGCTCTCCACTCACTCTGCCTCTTTTTATCACCTTTACTTTTTGTGTGTGGGGGCTTTGTTTGTTTGTTGGATTTGTTTCATTTTGTTTTTTGTTTTTTATATCATTATGAAAAATACAGAAACCAAAATCAACATGTTTGGTTTCCCACTCCCCTCCACCCTGCTCAGGATGGTCATTTGTTCTCACAACCGGCAGAGGCAGAAGAGGGTTGGAATGAAGACTCCAAAGGCCACCAGGATGGGAAACATGAGGCTGCTGTTGTCTGAGGCATAGGGGTTGGGTGTGCGAGGACCAGACTGCACCCGGTTCTTATTGGTCTGTCTTTTGAGATTAGACCCTTCATCATATTCTTCTTCTTCTTCTTCCTCTTCTTTCTTCTCCAATCCTGGATGAGGCTGTAGCTTTGGTACATCTAACACAAGAAAGAAAATGCCTATTAAGTGAGACCCATAGCATGAAGTAAGACCCTAAGAACAGCAAATGAGCCACAATAAAGAAACTCCTGTGACCTAACTAGGGTCCACAGGAAGGAGAAGTAACACAGATGATCTCCAGCCTAAAGAACAACAGAGTGTCAATAACACTAGTCTTCAGATTTAACTAAAAAGTTGGAAAAGCCCTGCTCACAGAGAAGCTCACTATCTCCCTTCCTGTCCCACATCTTCAGAGCCCCAAGAAGTTTAGACTGGTCAGAGACAATGATCTCACACCCAAAATTTAACCTTTCAAATCCCTCCTTCTTTGCACAAGCCCACATTTCCTGTAGATTCACACAAAGACTAAAGAAAAAAGCTGATCTACAGCGTTCTGGGTTCTAGCTCACACTTCCCCTCTGTCCTACCTCTTCCTCAGGGACTCAAGCACAAAGCTGTCTGGTGTAAGATATCATCTTCCTAGATGCCATCACATCAGAATTTGGGAGGGGACACCAAGACAAGATGATAAGATGTGTACTCAAGACAACTTGGGTAAAGGCACAGAGATAGGATAGGGAAGAAAAATCACTAAGATACAAGTTTTCTCTGCAAACATCAGCTGGGAAGCTGGCAGCCAGGATAATCGAAACCCTAAGCAAGAGTCTGAATCCCAAAGACAAAGAGATATGAATAAATGGACTTTGGTCCCAGTGTACTCCAGCAACACTGGAGTTCTTCAGAACATACCAAAATCCTAACAAAGTCTTCCTTTTGCCTTTTTCTCCTAAGAAATAAATGTCAACAAGAATTGAAATGAGGACAAGTTTAAGGCAATAGCAAATTGGGGTCAGGCACCTCAATGGGAACCATTATTAATCCCAATTTATAGGAAACTTAAAAGAATTTGTCTAAGGTCAAACAGCTGATTAAATAGTAAACATAAGAACACAGATCTTATTTCAAAGCTTGTGGCTAGTACCATGAAATACTTCATCCTCATCCTTGTGACTCTGAATTCCCCACAATCTGGCTTTAAGTGTTTACAAATAATGATCAGCTAAATTATCTCCTGAGGGTTTCCTGAACCATATCTTTCAGCCAGAGTCAGAAAGCAAATCAAAAGCACAACTTACCATCCACTGTTCCAGCCATGATGTAGAGTGCACAGACTTTGGGATTGTCATAATACCCCTAGGAAATGGGGAAGAATGGTCAATCCACACAGCAGCCAATATGTTATCCTCACCCACTCTTCTGAGCCATTCCTCAACCATGAGACAGAATGGGGCATTACCTTGACAAACTCAATGTAGAGTTTCCCTGTGAAGGTGGACACTTCCCCCTGTACACTCAGCTTCCCCTTTCTGATGCTCATAGGGATGATTTCATCGTGAGCTGTGCTGTGTCCAACACGATCAAAGATATCCAAATCCTTCACCACGACGTGGCCATTTAATCGTACATCAAATACCTTCAAGGATTAGAAAAAGAGACTATGTCAAAACCATCAGCTTTGTACCTCTTCAAGGAATCGGACATTATGCACCTGCCTGGGCTTCAAGTTCAAAATTAATTTAAAAAATGATGGGTCTGGATATACTCTGGGGTGGCTAGAGTCCTTTACCCAAACCAAACCAAAACTATGTTCCATCATTGCCATGGCAGTAGCATATTTGCCTCAAGAAACAAAGAATAAAAACAAAAATCTCAGCATGCAAAGAAGGAAATTCACAGGAAAACACAGAGGAAAAGGAAAAGGCTAAAAACAAGAAGGCACTGAAAATCAAGGGAAGAGAAGTAACCAGGATGGGCTGGGGTTGTGGCTCAGTGGTAGAGCACTTGCCTCACATGTGCGAGACACTGGGTTCGTTCCTCAGCACCACATAGAAATAAATGAGTGAAGTATTGTGTTCAACTAAAAATAAATAAATATTAAAAAAAAAAAAAAAAAAAAGAGAGAAGTAACCAGGAGGACCTTAACAGGATCAGTCAGTTGCCAAGAACTAGGATTCTAGCAATGCTCTCTGTCACCAACCCCCAAGGCAAGTGTGGTCACACAGGCAATGGGACACAGCTTTCTCAGATGCAGAAAGAATCCGGCTTTTCCTCAAAGTTCATCTGTTCCTCCCTTCTGGGAGGCTCTGACACTCTGTGGCCCTATAGCAAAGGAATGTCCAAGAGTATCAATGTCTCACTAAGTTAAGACCTTACCTTCTGCTGGGACTGTGCAAAGTAGACCTCTGCAAATTTCAAGACCAGCACATAGTCCCCCTCCTCCTTGATGGGCACTTCATAGCCAAAGGTCTCTTCATTGTACCGCTCTGTTTGATACAGGATCTGGTCCTCTGGGTTGGAACGCAGAATTGGCAGTTTCATGCCATAGTCTGAAGCTGGGAACCAGACAGAAAGCACATCAGAGGCAAGATATAAAAGAGTAGAGACCCCAGAACTGTCAGAGGCATTTCTGAGGTAATGCTAATAACCCTTTCAGTAGGAGGAGCCACCTCCTCTGCACCTGGCTCCAAACAGAGCTCACACAAAAGCAAGAATCAGATAGCCATTGCCAAGGAAGAGCACATGAAAGAAACTCAATACTCATTCCAATAGCCCCTCTAACCTTCACAGGGGAAGGTTTCCCCTGGCTATCTGGAGAATGAGAACAAGTCTAACTCATTATGTGAAGAAAAATGCTATGCTGGAGGTGCCTGGTTCCGGAAGAGGGAGAGTTTCAGAAAAACCCCCTGAAACCAGGGGATGGCCAGGAACTCTAATCAAGGTGACTGAGTTCAAATGTTTTTTCTTAATCAGAAAAATTAATCATCTGGCTGGGTGCGGTGGAGTACACCTGTAATCCCAGTGGCTCTGGAGGCTGAGGCAGGAAGATTGTGAGTTTAAAGCCAGCTTCAGCAACTTATTGAGGCCCTAAGGAACTCAGTGGGACCCTGTCTCTAAAGGGCTGGGGATGTGACTCAGTGGCTAAGCGTCCCTGAGTTCCATCTCTGGTTCAAAAAAAAAAGAAAAGAAAACTAAGCATCTAAAACAAACTGGACGGGCTGGGGTTGTGGCTCAGCAGTAGATCACTTGCCTAGCATGTGCGAGGCCCTGGCTTCAACCCGCAGCACCACATAAAAATAAATAAATAAAGATAGTGTCCAACTAAAAAATAAATGTTAAAAAAAGAGAGAATTTAAAAAATAAATAAATAAATAAAACTGTGGACTATCTGGTTACAAAAGTCATTTTTTTTATCATCTTTACTATGAATAATATCCCAGCTTTACTTGTTTTTTCCCAAAATTTCATTCAAAAAGTTTTAATGCTGGCAAAAAAAAAAAAAAAAAGACTCACAAAAAAGAAGGATGGAACTCTCTAATTTCCAATAGGTTCAAGCACCTTGCTACCCACAGACTCATAAAACTCCAACTCTTAAACATTTCCTAAATTAAACCAACAGAAGAAAACAGTTCTACCAAAGCTCCAGCACCTACCACAGCACCTGACATAGTAGCCACTCAGACCAATATAGGTCTGTTTCCTCACCTATAAACTCAGTGTTGTTTGCTGAATGAACAAATGGCAACAAAGGAAGTACCTACAAAGCAGAGAAGTCATGCCCTGCTCACCAGGAGTCTAGAGCATCTGCAGGGAAGTCAATCTGCCAAGGTCCTACTGATACCTCTGGCTTAAGATGTCCAAGTCCTGGGGAGACACCATTTCCATTTCACAAAAAGAACAAGGAACAAGGTAGAGTAAACGTACAAAGTTTACCTTGGGGTCAGTATCAGAAAAGTCAAAAACCTCTATTGTCCCCAGGTCTCTCCCAACCTCGGTAGAAGATAAGTTGTGTATTCGCGTTTTTCCCACACACAACAAACTAAACTATTCCACAAAATATCACCTTCCAGCCCCCAAAGATAATACTTCTGTTTCCTCCTTCAGAGAGCAGCCTGATTCCTTTATCCTACAGATACTTTCCAGTGTCCCATAGTTTACTTTCCCAACTACAGACAGATAGTAGGGTAGGGTAATTTTTCCTCCAGCATGGAATTAAGACTTCAAGACTGGGGCTGGGGTTGTGGCTCAGCGATAGAGCATTCGCCTAGCACGGGCGAGGCCCTGGGTTCGATCCTCCACACCACATAAAAATAAATAAATAAAGACATTAAAAAAAAAACAAAACAGAATCATCTTTAAAAAAAAAAAAAAAGACTTCAAGACTGCCTTCCAATCTCACATGGTGACCCTGAAGTCATCTGCCAACTAGATCCTTTGGGAGATGCCAAGTGTCATCCCTAGAGCTGAATTACCAAAATTTCAAGGAAGAAGACCTGGCAAAAGGTAAAAGATTAACCAAAAGACCTAGTGGATGAGGTCAAGCTCTTAAAAAATAAACATAACTGTAACAATTCCTGTAAATGACATTAGCCATGAAATCAAAAGAACTGATGAGACAATGGAACAGGAAACTCATTGCATTTTTGTCTTCAGACATTTTTCTTCCTATTTCTCCTCAAGAAATTAAAGAAGGGGCTGGCTGGGTGGCACACGCCTGTTATCCCAGTGACTTGGGAGGCTGAGACAGGAGGATCACAAGTTCGAGGCCAACCTGGGAAAAATAAAAGTCACTCAGTGGTACAGTGCCCCTGGGTTCAATCCCCAGTACTACAATAAACCAAAAAAAAAAAGAGAAAGCCCCAAATGTTTCTCAGCCTCAAAGCACATTACCCCAGGACACAAACCTAAAAAGACTGAAAGACTGCTATTTCTCTTCCAACTAAGAATGTCCTCTTCCATGAGGACTGTGATCCTTACAAATTTGGAACATTAACTAGATTTGACTTATTCATGCACAGAAAAATTTGTGCATGTGTAGGGAATCTTTTTTTTTTCCCTTTGCCAAACAGAAAAAGTGAGAAACCAACAGTAATGTAATCTGTGGCAGTCTCAGTCTCACAGTTAAAAAAATTGCTATGTGAACAAAAATTATTTAATAACCTTGGAATTACCTTTAAGTGTTTTCCCTTTAAAGCCCAAGTGACTGTCCTAAGAGATTTGCCACATGCAAAGTTGCATTTGCCTAAGTCCCAAGAGATGCAGCAGCAAAAAGGAAATGTCTTCCCTCCTTAGCCTTCATGTCTTCATAGCTAAATAGATTTCTCTAAAATACAGTGGAGTGTACAGTCAGCACACTGCTAAAGTTGACAGAATACAGCTTAAGACAGTTAACCAAAAAGGAAGGAGGCCAAAGGGCCTACATTATGTCTGCTGCTTCTTAGTTCTACAAAATAGAGCAGCCAGGCTCCTTGGCAAATTCAGCTCAGGTTTTAGAATAAGGCAGGCCTGGATTTGAACCCTGGCTCTGCCACCTAAGAGAAGCTGAACAAGTTGTTTTTTCTAGGTCTGTTTCCTCACCTATAAAACAGAGTTGTGGTAAGAATAAAAGCACTTGTACCATTAAAATAAATAAAGTAAAAAATACCTGTAAAGAGTTTAATACAGTGCCTCACACAAAGAAAAGCATAGACAGACAAGAAGGTACACGAGCCAGGAAAGGATATGCACCCAATATGCCCTAAATAAATGTCTCTGCTCTATAGAGAATTTAGAAAATGGACTAAAAGGAAAAAAGAAGCAATCAAACTAATTGGAAAACTGCAGCTGGGAAGCACAGGAATTAAAAGCCAGAATGAGCAGAAACCTGTTCTACATGAGACCACCACCATGAAGCACTTCTTGGTGCTGCAAAAATCTCTCAGTACCTCAACACTAGGACTCCTGACCACTAGATTCTTTTGAATCACTTTCTTTGTCAAGTAAGACTAGTCCCTCAAGAATTCGTCTCAATGGGCAGAAGCAAGGAACTCAGTGATTCAGGGACTTAATTCTCTACCTGCAAACTTCCAGCACTCAGAGGGCCTGCAGATGAAGCATGCCTGTTAGGTAACAGTATAGGGAGACAATTCTAAACACATTCTACAAGAGAGAATTCTAAGCAAATCAAAGACAGCGGTCTGTCTCTCACCCTAACTTTCAAGCTCCTATCTTCCCAAGGCCAAATCCTTCCCCAGTCCAGGAAAGGGTCTTCCTTAGGAAAACAGAATTGGTAATTTGATAAGCTCAGCTCCTCAGCCAGCATCCCCCGCCCTCCAGCCATGTTCTGCCCTATTTTTAATTCCATGTAAAAGGTCATCAAGCAGGAAAAAAAAAAATAGTGACAGTTTACCCTACTACAGGAGGATTTGTAGAGTCATGTCAGAGATTTCTAAGGTATGAGAAGTATTATTAAGAGGGAAAACAAAGCTTAGAGAGGTAAAGTAAGTTCCTCAAGGTCATACAAGTTTAGTAAGTATCTTTCTATGAAGCGGAAATAGCCTCCCTCTATAACCAAGCCAAGTTCTGGGCCCTTAGGCCAAATAATCAGGTCTTTCCCTAGTCAGAGTCAAAAGGGATCCAGAATAACCAAGAAGAACCCGTATCGTGTAGCATGCCAAAACCCCAAGGTAAGCACTGCTGAACTACTTTCTATACTTCTATCTGTTGAAGCACACAGATTGAAATGCCTTTCCCAGGCTATGAGCACTAGTTATCCTCAAGGCAGAAATGAAATTCAATAAACATTATAAAGTGCCTTTGAATGCATAAGGCACCAGGTGCCCTGGGCCACTCAGTTACAAGAATGCTAAACTACAAAGAAATTACAGAGAAACAGCAAATTCAAAAGCAGGCCAAACCCTTATCTGGACAAACTTGGCAACAAGTACCTGAATTCATTTTACACAAAATGAACTTTCCTCAGCATGGTGAAAACAATATCACAAGCAAGTGGGAAAAGAAATAGGGCCTACGGCTCCTACAGCAATTAGTGTAAATAGCTGCACAAGGCAAGGGTCTCCAAATACCTGGCACACCCTTATCCAAACAGGGCCAAAGAAGGAAAGGCAGAGTGAACAGCTGCACTTCCCTTGTGGGGCTGACTCCTAAGTAAAGAAGAAATTAGAAAGATGATTCCTGAGTGGAAGCTTAAACACATCTCAGTCCCAGACCTAATGCCAGAAAAACGCTACTCTCAGGAATCTGGTAAGCCCAAAGTTGCAACAAGGTGGTCCAACTCTAACCCTTTTCCCCATCCATTCCTTAAAACTGTTCAATTCATACCCAGACTGGAAGACAGGGAACCTCCATTTGAAAAAAAGAAAAAATGTCCAAAGGTTCACATTGGAAACAGGACTCCAATATGCATGAGCTTTGGTAGGTCTCATGTAATTTCACCTGCTACAATAAACTCCAAAAGAACTGCAACCATGAGCCAATAACCCAAGGACAGCGAGCCTGGCTCACTGCTGACCAGACCGAAACAAAGACAAAAAAACACCTGCACCAGCAAACTAAAGCCAGAATTTCTGAATAAGATCAGTACCTGGGGATTAAACCTATGTGGTGTTGGTCAGCTTTATCCACTGCCCAAGAGACCTATTAGAACAATGTAACCAATGTAGAGCCTGGTATCTGCTAAGTGAGAGAAACCACTTACTCACTGTCCTCACTACAGTTATCTCAAGAGGCAAAGTCCACAAACTGTTTGTAGTTTCCTCAGACCTCCTTCCTCCCCGTCCAGACCACAGGGAAAGAGGAAGGGTCCAGGATAGAGATAGCAATGACCTCCTGCTATGAAGTCTGGCTTTGGCTGTGCAGGACTGAAGCCCTGACTCAGCTCAACCCAGGCTACTGGGATCTACATGCCAGGGCTAAACAAATTCCAAGACAAACACAGAACTTCAGAAAGAAGCCCTGTGTCCCAAGATCCTCAGATGTATGAAAGCAATAAACTTCTAATATAATAAACTTCCAGGAAACTGCAATTAACTTGTAGAAACTAAATGCAATCCCTTAGTAAAGGCAAGAGCCAGATATGGACATCATGGAAAAAGAAAAGTCTGTCTCCTAGGTTGTCTAGAGTGGCATATTGCCAGTTGGGCAGCCTCTTAACCCAGCGGATAGTATAAATCTCCTTCCAACACATGAAGCAAGGAACTTCCTTCTTAAGCCTGTTTTCCAATTCTACTTACAGAAGAAATAAAGAAATCTGAGAGCAGATTTCCCCCAAAGAGTGGTCTGCAAATGAAGTATCTCACAGCAACTGATACAGAAACCTAGATCTCAGCAGCGGGAGATCAATCTATTTGATCTGGAGTGAGGACCAGGAATCTTCATTTTTAACTACCTCTCCTAGCAATTCTTACACTCACTCTGAGAACTCTGCAGCTCTGTAAAAGCCACTGTTGCTCAACCAGTTTAGACACACTTTTCCTAAAAGCAGGAGTCAAACCTCTTAGGATCACCCCGGGTAGGTGGTACCACACTATAGATATTCAGATCTTACCCAGGATGACACAGTTGACACATTGCCCCCAGACTCACGTGCAAGATGGCTTCAATATAACTACTTCTACCTTTGAAGTACACATATTTGCTCCAAGGGAGGGCGGGGGAGAAGGCTACAATCAAACTTTCCTGGCCCATCCCCTTCAAAGATTCCTTGCTATTCTGGCTAAGAATCAAGCACGGCTCCTTTAGAAGGGGAGGAAAAGCAGCAGATATCTGGGTCGCAAGAATCTACCAAGAACTGTCTCGATAAGACAGCAGGAGTACTGATGAGTTATAACTCGCCTGGCCTCGAAGGGCAAGAGGCATCTCTGGTCTTTACTTTCCCAGTTTGGGTGGGGGTGAGGGGCTGAGAAAATCCAGGATGCGAGGTCCAAATATAACTTCTCGCCAACTCTCTGCCTCCATAGCTCTTGGTAGCTTCGAGCCAGTGCTAGGCCCTGGGCGTATGACCAGGTCCTTGAGGAAACTGCAAAGAAACTTCACTCCAGAGACGTGGCCCCTAGTCGAGGAACGGGATCAGGGCCCGCAGCCGTCCACCAGCTGCGCCCAGCACCGCAGGCCTGGAATCCCGCAGCGCGGGCGAAGGGCTCTCACCTCGGCCCACCCGGCCTTCCAAAGGGTCCTTGCGGAAGTGGATCCCGTGTACGTCCACATGAGCCTCTCCGCCCGCGTTGACCGCCCAAATGACGCTCTCGGGCAGCCCGGCACCAACCACGCCGGCCACGCCGAGTCTTGGCTCCCGGAGCGACGGCAGGAGCATCAGTAGCAGCAGTCGCAGAAGCGCCCCAGCGGCTCCTTCAACCACCCGGGGCCCCAGCATGGCGGCCACCACTGCGGGGGCAGCCCCCGCCGACCTTCGTCTTTGGCCGGCCGCCAGGCCGCCCCCGACTCAGTAAAACAGTGCCACTGGCCGCTCTGCCTCAGCCGCCGGGGACATGTCGCTCTCAGGCCTTTTTCTCAGCCACGGGTGCCGCCTCCCACCTCAGGAACAACCTACCCCGCCGCCCAGCCTCCCAGCCAAGACCCTGTAGCCAATCAGCGCCGATGCCTTATTAATTACCCACCACCCCGCCGGGAGCCGCCCGCCCATTGGCTATCAGACGCGAGAAAAGGCGTGGCCACTCCCAGGCTCCGGTCCAACCGTCGGGCACGAGATGGAGCGCGCGCAGAGGGAGGGAGTTCGGTTGAAGCAGCGGTCCGATGCGGAAGTGGCGGGTGCAGCGCCCAGGCGGCCCCGGAATCCCACAGCTGAATGGGAAAGGTGGCCTGGGGGGGTGGGGGGGAAGGTTTAGTATAGGGCGCACTGACACGTCGCCAGCACTTCCGGTGCTACAAATCTTGGGACCGAATAAGCTCTGGAGGGGGCGTTGCTGTCTTTCCCCCCTTTTTTTCTCAGGGAGAGGCATGAGCATAAGCTCAAGTAGGAGAAGCCGTGGACACTCTCCTGACCTAAGAGACTCAGCCTTTTCTCCGTGTGAGACAAAGGACCCAGCCTTTGCCAACGAGGCCACAGGAACACGACTGAAGCACACGAGTCCCACGAGGATAGGGTCCCGCCCCCACCCCTTAGCGGGCTCTGGGCGGGTGGTAGAGTCCAAGCGGCCGTCCAATCAGAAGGCTCCAACGCAGCGGAAACGCGTGGCTAGGTGAAGGAGGGGTCCGGGCTGCCCGCGTCTCCATGGCGACAGCCTCTGGCCTGACTCTGAACCTGGAGACTGGGCGGGGGCTTCCTCGGCCCTGGCCGGAGTAGAAGTCGCCAGTTCCCAGTTTGAGGACCTGGGTTACCTGGCACAGGCATGACCCCACTTCTCTTCCTACTCTGGCAGTTAACCCGGCGCTTTCCTACACTGGTGATCCCTGCACTTCAGTGACTGCTCCAAACTCCCACTTCTCCAATAGGAAGACAGGCGCAGAGAGAAGCTGTGTTGCCAACAAGGGGTCTCACCACAGGTGCAAAACCAAGGCAGAAAACTATTTAATAATTTCGTCCACAAGTACTTATCCAGTCCCTACTAATAAGGTTGTCAGATTTAGCGGATAAAACACAGGAAACCCCGCTTAATTTGAATTTTAGATAAACAAACGGAACATACTCATATTAAAAACCAATTTTCTAAAATTCAAACAACTGTACGCTTTGCATTTTATCTGACGACCCTACCTATTATGTGCTAGGCAATGAGCTTAGTGCTGCAAAAACACACCTGGGGCCCCACATGAGAATCATAGATGTTTAAGCAACCCATGACCCAATTAGTTAGAAAAGGGTGCCAATGGACAATATAAGGGGAAATTTAAATGCATCAGAATTCTTTTCTCAGACTCCACAGGTATAACTTTTGGGAGATTGTTGTGTGTGTTGCAGTGGGGTGGGGCTAGAACCCAGGGCCTCTGCGTGCTAAGCAAGCTCTCCATCACTGAGCAATATTCCCAGCCCCAGGGGTAGTTTTTGAATGTATTACCTCCTAGTCTCATTCTAGTATCTGCCCTTGATTCTTCCTGAATAGACTTGTTTCCTCTAGAGTCCTGCACTTGAATTTCTAATTCCATTCTCCTCTCTCAATTAAAAAAATTAAAAATGTTATTTTTGGAGGAACCTGTCAACACAGAGTCTTGAATAGTCCTTAGAGTAGGGGCATGATGCAAATAGGGAACAGAGTTACAGAAGTGATGCAGTTACCCCTCCAGGCAGGGGCTAACAGAGCCACTGTTCTAGCTGTATACTACACTACCTGCAGGAGCTCATGCTTATGTTATTTCCAGGCAGTCTCATCCAGAGAAGCAGTCACAAAAATGGGCTAAACATTTGAGAAAGCCTCAAAAGTTCTAAACTTCAGCCTTCTCTCAGTCCTCTAAATATTCAGTCACCTCAGAAGGTAAGTAAGATGTGTGACTACCCCTTAATGAGCTCTTCAAATTCCATTCCTGGTTGGGCTACCCTTATGCCAAGGAGCCTGGCCCCCTTTTTGAGATCCAGTCACTCATGAATTAGGCTGTCTTTTCTGTAAAACATAAATTATAAGACCCTGGAGGCAGGATGAGCATGGGATCTCAAGCTTCCTGGGTTTCACATCTAGGTCTACATTTACCCACTGTGTGGCCTTGAGCAAATGATAGTTCTCTGAGTTTGTTTCTTCAATTGTGAAACAGAGGTAATAATTGTTCCTATTCCAAGTGCAGGTGTGAGGATTAAAGAAGATAATGAGACCAAAGGAGGAAGAGGAGGAGGACCAGGGAGCAATGTACATAATAAAGTTGTTAGAATTGTTAAATAAAAATGCAGGCTACAATTTAGATACCTCAAGATCAGCCACTTCTAGCCCCAGAGCTGAAACTTAAGTCATCCTGATTTTCCCCCAGAAATGATAACTCTAAAAATAAAATGCATATGGGCAGGGGTTGGGTTATGGCTCAGTAGTAGAGTGCTTGCCTAGCATGTGTGAGGCAGTGGGTTCCATCGTCAGCACCACATATAAATAAATAAATGAAATAAAAGTCCATCAACAACTAAAAAATTATTTTAAAAATTTTAAAAATAGGGCTGGGGTTGTGGCTCAGTGGTAGAGTGCTAGCCTAGCACATGTGAGGCCCTGGGTTTGATCCTTAGCACCACATAAAATAAATAAACAAAATAAAGGTATTGTGCCAAACTACAACCAAAAATATATATATATTTTTTTAAATAAAATGCATAAAGATTTTTGTCCTTAATAGCAGGAGTCGATGAAATTAAACCAATAAGCTACAGACAAGTCACTTTAAACAGTTCTGTTTGTTTTAGAAAAAATATATGACAGTTAATCTAGCAAAAGGTCAAAAATACTCCCTCTTTTATACTTTATAAACTGTTTTAGCTGCTATAAACTGAAACTTGTCAATCTTGATTTGCAATGTACAGATTCATGGACTGTTCTTTTTGTATGCACAATAAACTCTTAACATTTTAACTTGATCTGATTTTATTTTTAACAATAGTGCCTTGCATAATAAACCAAGCAATCAACCAGTTATTATCCTGAAAATAAAAAGTTCTCTGGAGTTCCTGCTTACTTGACTTGGACCTCATTGTCCTTCATCTTATACTATAAAAGGTTACTAGATCTGTGCTTTTAGGTATGTCTGCTGCCCAGCCCCCCCTTTTTTTCTTTTTTCCCCAGCACTAGGGATTGAACCCAGGGGCACACTGTCACTGAGTGACATCCCCAACCCTTTTTATTATTATTTTTTTAATTTTGAGACAGGTCCCACTCAGTTGCCCAGGCTGTCTTCGAACTTGACAAGCTTCCGCCTCAGCCTCTCAAATAGCGGGGTTTACAGGCATGTGCCACCACACTTGGCACCCAGAGCTTTTGATAAGTAAAATTTCCAAAATTACCAACTTTCTCAAACCCCTGTCTCCTAAAGAACCCTGTGTTCTTTGAAGGAGACAGTTTCTCCTGTAGACTAGACACAATTGTCATGAGGCTAGTAAAATTTGTGGGATTTACTGACAGAAGTATTGGGTCCCCCCACTCACCAAATCTTTCTCTTTCCTTATCGTGTAAGATTCTCACATCATATGAAAGCCCCATAGTTTACTATCTGCATTTTATAATTAAGGAAATTGAAGCCCAGAAGTGTAGAGGCCAGCTGTTTGCGGAACATGGTCTCATCTGAGAGAGCCTGGTTCAAGGGCAATCTCTAGGGAATAAAGGGTGCTGGGTGGGGTAGTCAAATTTCTAGTAGCAGAAGCATCAGGCCCAAGATGAGGTTGGGGGAGAAGACAAAAGGGTTATGGTCTCAGCTGCCAAGCCAGACTGGAAGGTCTGACTTCAGAGCAGGATTATCTCCTAAAACACCAACCCAAAGGGGTCCTCAAATAGCCCCAGACCTCCTCTGGACTGATTGTTCAGAATACAAGAAGTCTGGGCCCTGGGAAAGCTAAGAAGAATGTTAGTATCCAGGTGGCCCTTGGCCCAGGCAATTATTTTATAGATGATGACCACCTTGGACGCCAGCTTACAGTGTTTCCTGCCTGCTATAGGTCATCTCCATCTGAGAGTTCAAGAACACTTTGAAGCCAAGCATGGTGGTCCACACTTGTAATCCTGGTAATTTAGGAGGCTGAGGCAGGAGGATCACAAGTTCAAGGACAGCCTTAGCAATTTAGTGAGACCCTAAGCAACTTAGTGAGACCCTGTCTCAAAATAAAAAGTGGGGGCTGGGGCTCAGCAGTAGCACACTTGCCTGGCATGTGTGAGGCACTGGATTCTATTCTCAGCACCATATATAAATAAAAAAGGTCTATCAACAACTTTAGAAATGTTTTTTAAAAATAGAAAGGCTGGGGATGTGGCTCCGTGGTCAAGTACCCCTGGGTTCAATCCCTGATACAAAAAAAAAAAAAATTACTTTGATCACTTTGATTAGCTGTATTTTCAACGCCTTCAGCTGTGGCTGGTTTTATGCAAAAATTTCATTTTCTTCAACTCCTCCAGCACCCTGTCAGGTTGGAGTACTTGCTCTCCGCAGAATGATAGAAAATACAGTTTTGGGGTGAAACAAATGCATTCAGTTTCTTTCTCAGTGGCTTCCCAGCCACATTACTCCCTTTCTCTGAGTTTCCTCTCACTTAAAATGCAAATGGGGGCTAGGGTTGTGGCTCAGCGACAGAGCGCTCGCCTAGCTCAATCCTCTGCACCACATAAAAATAAAATAAGTAAAATAAAAGTATTGTGTCCAACTACAACTGAAAAATAAATAGTAACAAAATAAAATAAAATGCAAATGGGATGGTCCACCTCACAAGACACATTTTTTGTAAAAAATGCAGACAGTATTGAAAGGAACTTTGAAAAGATAAAATTCACCATAATTCCACCCAAAACTGAGATAAGATTTATAAATCCAGTCAGGCTCTGACAGCAGGTTCTCTATAACCACTGGCTCTCAACCATATGATTTTCATAGCCACCTCAAGAAGCTGGAAGGATGTACACCTGTAATTCCAGTGGCTCAGGAGACCGAGACAGGAGGATTGCAAGTTCAAAGCCAGTTTCAGCAGCTTAATGAGGCCCTTACTGAGACCCTGTCTCAAAATAAAAAAGGACTAGGGCGGGGGGCAAGGGTGCACACCTGTAATCACATTGGCTCTGGAGGCTGAGGCAGGAGGATCGCAAGTTCAAAGCCAGCGTCAGCAAAAGTGAGGTGCTAAGCAACTCAGTGAGCCCTGTCTCTAAATAAAATACAAAATAGGGCTGGGGATGTGGCTCAGTTGTCGGTCGAGTGCCCCTGAGTTCAATCCCCAGTACCTCCCCAGCAAAAAAAAGACCAGGAATGTGACTCAGTGGTTAAGTGCCCCTAGGTTCAATCCCCAGTATCCCTCCCCCGCAAAAGCTGGAAAGACAGGTAGTGCCCCTATTTTGCAGATAAGAAACTAAAGCTCAGGAGAGTAAAATTTGTCCAAAGTCACACACTGAGAAGTTTTTTGGCTTATTTATTTATTTTCTTGTGTGCTGGCATTGAACCCAGAGGTGCTCTATCACTGAACCACTATACCCCTAGTTCTTTTTTGGGGGGTGGCAGGGTACTAGGGATTGAACTCAGGGGCATTTGACCACTGAGCCACATCCCTATTTTTATGTGGTGCTGAGGATCAAACCCAGTGCCTCACATATCCTAGGCAAGTGCTTTGCTTCTGAGCTACACACCCCCAGCCCTTTATTTAAGACAGGGTCTCACTAAGCTCCTGAGAGTCTTACAAAATTGCTGAGGCTGGCCTCAAAATTGCAATTCTCCAGCCTCAGCCTCCCTAGTTGCTGGGATTACAGATGTGTGCCATCATGCTCAACTAAAAGAACATATTTTTTTTTAATGAGCATTATGGAACCATTGAGCACAGAGTTAAGTGCTCAATAGATAATAGTCATAGGTGTTTGGGGGCATAGAGACCTAGATTTATAGCCTAGTTCTAAGTTGTCCACCCCCGACCACCCCCAACACCCCCTGCCCCTGTACTAGAGTTCTAGACCAGGGGTGCTTTACCACTGAGATACACCCCCCAGTCCTTTTTATTTTTCATTCTGAAACAAGGTCCTCAGGAAGTTGCTGAGACTGGCCTGGAACTTGCCTCTTGAACCATTGGGATTATGGGTGTGAGCCAGGGCACCCAGCTAGCCTAGTTGTACTTCTTAGAGCTGTATGGCCTCTGGAAAGTCATTTCTCCTCTTTGGGCTTTAGCTTCCTCATCTGTAGAATAAATATAATTCAAAGACTAATCCTGTGTGTGGGCTTCTGTAAGAAGCCCTTTACACAGTACCTGGCTTGTAGTAGGTCCATAGGGCACAGTAGCTGTTAATCACATGGGAAGAAATAATTTTAACATGTAATACAAACAATGTAATAAAAGCAAAGGCTAAAGAGTTGGGGAAAACCCTTTCATTCAAGGGAGGGAAAAGGCAAAAAGATCTAAAGTTCAAAAGTGGAAAATGGAGCAGCTGTTTATGAGCCCTTAGAGGCAAATTCACATTGACCCACAAAACTCAAAAGGGGTGTGTCTTCCTGTATAGATAAGAATCTGAAGAACAAAGCATGCTATTAATTAAGTCTTGCCTATTTTAAGCTAATGGGATATTTTTCCCCCTTAAGGATAAGCTTACAATAAAAGTTCAAAAGGTAAACACAGAGAAGCAGTGGGGGCCGGCCCGACAGTCTACACAGCCTGCCCTGTAGCCCCGAGACTCTAAGGTGGGTGGTCTCGTCCCAAAGCCAAGTTTCCTGGCCTCTGGAAGTTAAACCACAGGG
Source organism: Marmota marmota marmota (assembly GCF_001458135.2). Taxonomy (NCBI): domain Eukaryota; kingdom Metazoa; phylum Chordata; class Mammalia; order Rodentia; family Sciuridae; genus Marmota; species Marmota marmota. Next base: position 301,545 of record NW_026000139.1, read on the forward strand.
AGATCAGAGCCACCCAGAGAGGGAGGGAGCCTACGCATGGTGTCTCCTGGCCCTGCCCCCAGTGGGCAATCTGGCTGGGTCTCCAACTTCAGGGGAAGAAGAATGGACTTGGCATGTCTTTGCTTCCCCCAGAAGGATGTGAGTCACAGAGCCAGCCAGGCCTATGGTGGCTAAGCATGAGGACAGAAAAAGCAAGCACTTTCCCATCTGGGTAGGCAAGTCACTTCCTTTCTGCACCTTGGTTTCCTCATCTGTGACAAGGGAATGAAAATCTTTAAACCAGACAGCAGACTTCACCACATTGCAGCACTCTTTATATGTCACCTGAAAAGTCATCTCCCAGACTTTTTCCATGTGTTCAGGACACAATTCATGGGAGTCCGAAACACCAGGACAATCTTTATCATCTACTAGATGCATAAGCTTGGAGAATCATGTCCCCTCTGAACCTGTTCCTCAGCCAGGGACGGCAGATGATAGGAAAGTGGACAAATGTATACATATATATTTGTGTTTTCATGGATTGTGTTCATTCAGCCAATAAGCAATTGGGAAATATCTACTAGACAAGGAGATACTGCAGAGAACAAGATACAAATGGTTGCCACCAACATGAAGTTTACATTCTAGTGAGGAGCAGGGGCTATCAAACACTAAGCAGGTAGACATGTATTGAAATGGCTCTTTGTACCATCATTCCATACCACCATAATGGTGTGCATGAATGTCCTGGCTTGTTCTCTCAAGATCACCAACAATGCCTCAAAGTCATTGTTCAGTTTCTAACCATTTTGATGAAATATGGTTTCACTGGCAAATTTGAAATAACCAATGATAGTGGAACTGGGAAAGTTGTTATGAACCTGGAAGACAGGTTAAACGTGTGGAGTGATCAAGCTCTGATTTGGAGTGCAGCCCAAAGATCTAGAAAAATGGATGAAAAATCTGCCCCCATTTCATTATTTGGTTTCATTGGACTGATGACCTCAGTGGGCATCATGGACCACAAAGATACAGTATGAAAATCCTGGAATTCTTTTTCTATGAATGTGATACATATATTCAAATAAAATGCTTCAATGGACAAAGAGTTGAAATATAATCAGTACAACCTGGCGTGGTGGCACACTCCTGTGATCCCAGTGACTCAGGAGGCTAAGGCAGGAGGATCACAAGTTTGAGGTCAGCCTCAGCCACTTAGGAACACTCTGTCTCAAAATAAAAAATAAAAGGACTAGGGATGTAGCTCAGTGGTAAAGTTCCCCTGGGTTCAATCTCCAGACCAAAATAATAATAATAATAATTATTATTATTTTTTACTGACTTTCTTCAATAAGTCAAGAGCCCAGGTTGAAAAAATGAGAAGGATCTAGCTATTCCAAGAGTGTGGTAAAAACCATTGTAAGCAGAGGGATCAGCATGAAGGTCCTGAGCCAGGCCCTCTGCAAAGCATCATGCATGGGCTATTTCTTCACAACTACCCCCACTAGGTAGGTACAATTATTAGTACTAATAATAGAAAATAAGAGAACAAGAACTTGCTCAACACATACATCCTTTACCTTAAGTGGCAGAGCTGGGGTCAGACCCCAGGTCCCCGTTAACACCAAAGCCCATGGCTTGCTCATGGTATTCAGAACCCCTGTCCTCCCCCTAGGAAAACCAGCCATCGGCTGGAGAACAGGAGCAGGGGGTAGGCAAGTCCATGGGGGTGAAGGGATATTCCTGCCCTGCAACCAGAGTCACAGGCACAACAGGATCAGGGCCACCTTGCAGGACCATGCAGCATAGACATGGAGCCAAGTCAGAGTTAAGCTCTGATTAGCTTGTCATTGTCAATGAAAGGTTCTGGCACAGCCATTGAAGAATTCCAGGCCTGACTTTCCCTTCTGCTGTCCTTGAGAGAATCATGGAACACAAGGACATAAGAGGGGTGGGAGGCGACAGGGAATAGCAATAATGACAATAATAATACTGAGAGCTGTAATAATGCTTACTGTGTGTCACAGTATAACAGGCACAGTTCCAAGGTCTTCATGTATACAGTTGTCCCTTGGTACCGATGGTGAGCAGGTCTGATACCAAGGGTATGCAATGGGGATGGATTTGGTATCCACAGATACCAAAGTCCATGGGTGCTCAAGTCCTTTATGTAAAATGGCATTGTATCTGCATATAACCTACACACTAAATCATCTCTAGATCACTTGTAATACCTAATGTAAATGCTATGTCAATAGTGTTTATATTGTGTTGTTTAGGGAAGAATGACAAGAAAAAGTTTATACATATTTTTTCCCAATTTTTGATCCACAGTTGGATCTGCATGTTCCACATCCACGGAGAGCCAACTGTACTAACTTGTTTCATTTTCAGAATAACTCTGTAATAACATCCCTATTTTACAAGTGAGGAAACTGAGACCCAAAGGGGCTGATTACTCACCCAGATGACACAGCTCATAGACGGCAGAGCTGTGATCTGAACAGGCAGCTGGCTTCTGAGTCCACTCTTGCTTTTTTTTTTTTTTTAGTCTTTTTATTGTAAAACAAGACATAGAAAACAATATGAAGGAAGCAGACAACTTAGTGAACTTAATGAATTATTAGAAGTTATTACAAGATATACACCCTGTGATCAGCCTACTGGTCAAGAAATAGAACTTTGCCAGATACCCAAGAAGCCCCTGTCTGTGCCCTTCCTCCTAAAAGCAACTGCTATTCTTTTTAAAAAAAATTTTTTTAGTTGTGGATGGACACAATACCTTGATTTTTTTTATTTTTATGTCATGCTGAGGATCAAACCCAGTGCCTCACACATGCTAGGCAAGTGCTTTACCCCTGAGCTACATCCCCAGCCCCTTAAGTCTCTTTTATTCCACAAATTCCCCCTCCATTCCTTTTTGGTTTTTGTAATTGATCTGTTGAAGAACCAGGGCCAACTGACCTGTGGAGTTTTCTGGATTTTACTGATGGCAACATGTTCCTCTGCCCTAACATTTCCTGAAAATTGCCTGCTGCATCTCATGGAGTGATCAGACTCCAATGTGATCCTTTTGGCAAGGCCCCAGGTGATGGTGTGTTCTTCCATTGGAGTATATAATGTCTGCTTTTCTGTTTTATAGTCAGATCCACGCTCTAAAGCATATTGCTATGGATGCTTTCAGGCTATCTGCAGTCACTATGTTTTTTTTTTTAACCCGCTGGATAAATCTGTCCCCAAAGGCAAGCTCTTCACAGGCACCAGGGATTCTACTACTGTGGCCTGCAGAGATAACATGGCAGCTCCTCAGAGGTCCCGCCTGAGGCTTTCCACACTCCAAAGTCTACAGCGGGATTGGGTGCTGCCTTCTTGTTGAGAATCATCCCTCTCTCCTCCTCCTTCCAGCCACCCAGTACAACTGACAGATGGAATTTCACTTAGTTTTCTGAAGGGACCAGGCTCCCCCTTTCCTCTGGGCCTTGGCGCAGCTGTCCCCGCAACCAGAAACACTCTTCCTGACTACCTCTTCTGACTCAGCACTACTAACCCATCAGGTCCTAGCAAATCCGTCCGTTCAACACCATCCCACGACACACACAGGATTGGAACGGGTGCCTTTTATGTACTCCTGCAGCTCTGAGACTAGCCCAGTTAGTCACTAGATTACACTAGTTTATTTCCCCCACTACTGTCTTGAGAACAGAGACCCTGGCACAGGGTCTAGCACATGGTAGGAATTCAATAAGTATCAGTAGGGGGTTGGAGATGTAGCTCAGGGATAGAGCCCTTGCCTAGCAGGCACCAGGCCCCTGGGTTCTATGCCCATCACTGCAAAATGAATAAGTGAATGAATGAATATATAAAGAAATAAGTGAAAAATATCGGTTGAACACATGCAGGAATGAGTGCATAAATTAGACTTTACAAATCCCAAGGAGGCAAATCGGGGCTTAGACCGTGAGGGCTCTTCTAAGATGATCCACCAAGTATTAAAGCAGTGGTGTGGGGGAAGCAGAAGGAATTTCCATCTAGGAAAAGGCATCTCACTTCTTGAAAAGTCACAGAACCCTTTCTTCAGACGATCTTACTAGTAGCCCTAAAATACAAGGCAGGAGAAAGAGGAGTTCTAGTTTCTGCATCAGGGGCAGAAGCCTAGGCCCTGGGACTTCCTTATGCTAAGCACTAAGGTTCCTCTGAACAGTGGCCCTGATGGCTGACAGAGATGTCTACAGAAGCCATCTTTCTGCACATCGCCCTCCAAGGTCTTTGCCTTTCTGAAACAGTGCAGACCTGGAGCCTGGCAGAGCTAAGCTGGTATGGGACATGCAGGGCAGCAGGCCTGCCTTGCAGGGACCGGAGCCAAGGGCTTAGTCTCAGAATTGGATTATTAGAGTGAATTTGGAGCTCCTGGCTCAGGGACATGGGGATTACCCAGGCCTCTTGCTGGGGCCCACAGTCCTTCCCACATTCGCCGCCAGATCTGGGAACAGGTGTCCTCCCTCTGCTGCAGCACAGCAGACAGGGGATGCTCCATCTCCACCCAGCCAGCTCCAGCCTGCAGCCTGCCCCACCTGCCTCCCACGTGTCTTCAATGTACAGCAGTTTTTCAGACTGTGATCCATGGACTGGCAGCATCTGCGGCAGCATCTGCAGTCTCTGGGAATTTGTTAGAGATGCACATTCATGGAGCCCATCCCAAACAAAATCAGAACCACTGCAGGGTGGGGCGTTGGGAGGGGCATGGGGGCATGGTATAGGCAGATCTATGGCTTAACAAATCCTCCAGGTGATTCTTATGCATATTAAAGTACAAAATCAATGGCTCAGAGTACACCTGCTGCCAGGCTCTATCTCAAGTATGTGCCAAGCCTGCCAAACCCACAAATTTATTCCGATTACTTTAACCTTTCATTTGTAGAAATTCATTACAAATGATTAGAATGGATCTATTCCCTATCACCACATTGCACAAGTCCACCACAATCTGAGAGTGGCAGCTCCCAGAAATTCACAATGCAGGTCCTCTGGAATGCTCACCCGGTACTGACCCCATCCTTTATTATCCCCACATTACATATTAGGAAACTGAGGTCCAAAGAGGAGACCTAAGTGGCCCAAAGTCACATCACAAGCAAACTCGGGGCCTAACCACTAGACTTCCTGCTTCCTATCTCAGTGGAGAGGATGGCAGCTGTTTCAACATCTGTCTCCTCACACAGGCTAGGATTTCCTTCAGGGCAAAGCCCTTGTTGTCGCTTCCTCAGGAAAGCCCTCCCTGACCTCCTTAGAGTAGGCCAGGACCCCTGTACACCCTGCTGAAGGGCCTGTATGCTTCCTTCCAGCCACATCTCCATTCATATCGTGTCTGGGTATGTTTATGTCATGTCTACTTCCCTGACCAGCACCAAAGCTCCAGGAAGTCAGGAAATGGTACACCGGGCAGCCGCATACCCAGCTAAATGACCACATTCCTCAGTTTCCCCTATTAGGGAGAGGTACTAGGTTTTAACCTATGGGATGGGGACAGAAGTCACCGGGTATATACGAGTTACTGAATAAATGCATGTTGAACGCAGGAAAGTTCAGCCAGTTCCATGCAAGTGGCCCGCAGGAAATTTGTGCATCATCTAACGAGGACCAAGAACTAAAGACCACCCGGGCCATCTGTCTCTTGGAAATATTTTTATTGGTTCTGAGATCACAGGGCTAGGCGAGCTGGGATGGGCATAGAGCGAAGGAGGGCAGCGACAGGCTTTGCCCCGGGGCAGACATGCTGTGTGGGGTCTGCTGGCGGGCTCCCTGGCCCACCCAGCCAGCAGCGGCTGGGTACATGGCACTTGGCGCCTGGCGTGACCTCTGCCGGCTTGGCACTGTGGCCTCCTCGTCGTCGTCGGGCGCCCCCTTTTCCAGTTGCAGGAGTTGTGAGTCTTTCACAGTGCGGAGGGGTGGGGGTCACTG
>NW_026000139.1:307505-329699 GCF_001458135.2 Marmota marmota marmota
CCTCCCCGGGGTGCAGGCAGGCCCCATCCGCCAGTACATCCTGGGCTCTCGGCAGCTACGGCGGGGGCGGGGCGAGGCGAGCTCTGGCTCCTCTTCTCCCCTCCCCCCCTGTGGGAGCTTGGCAGTCCTGGAGGGGCCCTTGCGGCCTCAGCGGGACATCATCCGGACAAACTCTGCAAAGGGGCAGGAACAGACAGGGAGACAGCGACAGTCAGGGCGCGGCCCAGGAGGCTGCCTCCACGCCCCTCTTCCCATCACACTGCCCTGACTCTGCGCTGATCCCCCACATCCACTCTGCCCCCTCCAAACGACGTCCTGCACAGCAACCAGGGTGAGCCTCTAATCTGCACACGTGACCCCTGATTAAACCTCTATGGTTCCACAGAGGTGATGTCCAGTGTCCTGCCGCAGCCCCAGGGCCCTCGCTGAGCTGGCCTGGCTGCTGACATCTCCCTTCCCATTGCTCCCCTTCTCCTCCAGTCTCCAAGCTCCAACCCCACCTGCCCATCAGAACGCAGATGGCTCTCGCTTACTACTGTATGCTCTCTCCCCCTGCCCCTCCCTTTCTCCTGTCCCCCACCTCTCAGTTTTCTACAACCTGTCCCCAAGCCTTTCTTTTCTTTCCTATACGTAATTTTTCAGACTAGTTTTAGGTTTATAGCAAAATTGATTGGAAAGTACAGAAATTCCCCTTCTAACCTCTGTTCCACTCATGCATAGCTTCCTCTACCATCAACATGTCCCATGGGAATAGGACATTTCAACAGATGAACCCACTTTGATACCTCCTTATCACCCAACATCCATAGCTGACATCCCCGATTTGTTCTTGGTGTGGCACATTCTTTGGGTTTGGATACACATACAATGACAAGTATCTATTATTATGGCATCTGGAGTAGTTTCACTGCCCAACCGGTGATCTTTTTACTGTCTATGGAGACAGTTTGGCCTTTTCCAGTAGATCATATAGCCCGGAATCATACAGTACATATGTAGCCTTTTCAGATTGGCTTCTTTCACATAGTAATATGCATTTAAGGTCCATCTATGTTTTTCTGTGGCTTGATAGCTCATTCCTTTTTAGTGATGAAAAAATATTCCATCTTCTGGATTACCACAGTTTATTTATCCATTCACCTATTGAGGGACACCTTGGTTGCTTCCAAGATTTGGCAGTTATGAACAAACCTGCTACAAACACTGGTGTGCAGGTTTCCATGTGGACAGAAGTGTCAATTCATTACGATCAATATCTTTCTTTTTCATCGGGTGGCTTCTACCCATCTTTCAGGTCTCCATTCATTTATAACCTCCTTCCCTAATCCTTCCCCCTGGCTTGGCATAGGGGTCCCCTCTGTGCCTGCTCTGCTTCCTTCAACATAGCACGCACTACACTGCTTTTCTGTTTTTCTGCTTCCAAAGGCAGTGACCAGGTCTCAGTCCACGGCAGGTGAACAACACATCTTGACAGAACGAATGGGCAATGCCAGGCTCTTGAAGATGGGCCGTCATCTGCAATGGGTGCTACCTAGACACAGGGCAACCTGAGATTTTCAGAGCTGATGCAAGCAAACCTTCAATCCATCTGTGCACACTCTCACCTCCCTTGAAAGCCAATTACTCCCCAGAGAAGACCTCCCAAGACTTTGTGTCCTGGACACATACACTGACACATGCTTATCCTGTCTTTCTGCTCAGCATGCAAGGTTCTGAGTACAGGGTCATGTTACTTTTCTCTCCCACATGGCTTTGTGCTTGGAAAGGTATCTTGTGTGGGAGTACACAGTAGTTGGGATTCCAGGCCTGGGTTTGTGCCCCAGCTCTGCCTCCTAATAGTTAGCCAATTCTTGAGCAAGTTATTTACTTCTCTGAGCCTCAGTTTCCTCGTGTGAGGAAATAATAGTGAGATGTATAGAGTCGTTGCAAGAATTAAATGAGATAATATATATAAAGCTACTTAGTATGACTGGCACATGATAAGTGTACATAAGTGATAACTATTATTACTATTGATTCCTTTAAAAACTGTTCCCTGAACATTAGGTATGTGTCAGGTGCTGAGTTATGTAGGAAATGCAGAGATCAAGAAAACAGGGTTCCTTTTCTTTCAAGTTTCAGAGTCAAGTAGGGTGATGACTATAAGCAGCAGTTGGGGGACAGTGTGAGGAATGGGGGTGAACCTGAAGTGCTATAAAAGCCCAGAAAAGAGAAAGTTCAGTCTGAAGGACAGGAAAGAAGTACTGGAGGAAGTGGCCTCACTTCTGGGCCTTGAAGGGAGAATAAAATTTAGCCCGAGTGGAGAACAGAAAAAAAGGCATCCTAGCAAAAAGAACAAGAGGGCCTCGTAGGTTCATGGACCATGAGTATTTTGGAGGAGATGAGTGAAGGCATGGTAGAAAGTGAACTACGGTCAGATATCACAGGACTGAGGTCAGATTGAGAAATGTGGTGTTCAGAAAGTAACCACCATGCGGGCACAATGGTGCACGCCTGTAATCCTAGCGGCTGAGGAGGCTGAGGCAGGAAGATCATGAGTTCAAAGCCAGCCTCAGCAAAAGTGAGGTGCTAAGCAACTCAGTGAGACCCTGTTTCTAAATAAAATACAAAATAGGGCTGGGGATGGGGCTCAGTGGTCGAGTGCCCCTGAGTTCAATCCCCGGCACCAAAAAAAAGAAAGAAAGGAACCACCATGGATGGATGCATGAGATGGGCAGATGGATAGAGATGGATGGAGGCACCCAGACACAGGGACACAGAGATGGGTGGATGGATGAATAGATGGAGATAGGTGGGTAAATGACTGAACAGACAGATGGAGAGATCAATGCAATATGAATAGAAGTCCAGGCAGATGCATAGAGATATATGAATGTAGGAGCAGAAGAACAGAAGTGGGAGAAATGAATGAGCATTTAGATACTTAATGAATGCAAGGTGAAGGTAAAGGTATAGAAGAATTAATAGATGCATGAATGGAGAGGTAAATGTGTGGGTAAATGGCTGTATGGATGATTATTTAGAGGTGACTTATGGATACCTAGGCATCTAGACAGATGAAGAGATGAATGTAGGAAATGATAGAGATAAATATGGAGAGATGAAGAGGTGAAGGGACAGGTAGATGGATGAATGATGGATAGATGGATGCAGGTAAGGATGGGAGTGGTCTAGAGGGGCAACTGGACAGTGGGATGAGAGAATGGAAGGACAGGATGATAGAAAGTTGGGCTGGATGGCTGCTTGTATGGTGGATACACAGTTGGAGGACTCTGTGGCCGGCCACGGCTGGCTGGCTTCTCTCCTGTGTTCAAGTGCCACCTACCTTCAAAGTCCACTCGTCCATCCCCATTGAGGTCCACATCTCGGATAATTTCCTCTATGTCTCGGTGTCCCACCTGATGACCCAGGAGCTTCCTCATGGCCTCTCGCAACTCACTGGTGCTTATCTCCCCGTCACCGTTGGTGTCAAACTAGAGAGGGCAGAAGGAGGGAGACGGAGCAGCAGGTCCCAAGGCCATGCTCCTTCTTCAGACCCAGTGTCCCCCCTTCCCTGGAGTCACTCTTCTGTCCAAGTTCCACACTGGTCTGAAACCCGGGTCGCAGCCTTCTTCTCTCTTTTTTCTTTCTTTGTTTTGTTTTGTGTTTTGTTCCGAGGTACTAGGGATTGAGCCCAGGGCACTGTACCTCTGAGCTACACTCTCAGCCCTTTTTATTTTTTTAATTTTGAGACAGGGTCCTCCTGCCTCAGCCTCCTGAGTTGCTAGGATTACAGGCGTGTGCCACTGCGCCTGGCTCCCAATCTTCTTTTCAAGCAGCCATCCTGGGATCCCGGCTCTAACGGCCTGTCATGGCCTGTCACTCACCTCTCGAAAGGCATCTCTCAGTTCCTTTACTCCAATCATGTCGGCCGTCTCTGCCAGGAGTTTAGGCCCCATTAGCTCCACGAAGTCATCAAAATCCACATGGCCACCCACTGGAGCAAGAAGAAAGGGGCCAGGTCACCCTCAAGCCACACATTCCCCATCTCCAACTTGGAAGGAGAGCACTGCCAACCCCTCGTTGGTTCTGCCTGTGTCTGGCTCCAGGTGACAAGCAAAGGCCAAACAAGGACAGAGAGGTGACCATAGACAGGTGGTTTGTCAAGGAATGGCTCGGGGGAGTGGCCAGAGGTTGAATAAGGGAGCCAATCAGGAAGCAGATAGAGGTAGATATGGAAGAGAGAACGAGGTATTGGCTCAGAGTCAGGCAAAGCATTTCAAAAATGGAAAGAGTGGGACACTCATAGAAAGACGGAGAGAAACAAAAGTTATGTGTGCCCAAGCCTTGCCCTCGTTGTGCCAATGCAGACTCAACTTCCAAGTGGATACGTAGAAGGACCAGAGGACTGGTACCCACTGCCTGCTCACAACAGCTCTCAACAAAGACCCACAGGAGTAGGGGATAAATACCCAGCTGGAGAGGTAGGGAGGGATGCGGGGGGACACTCTTAGGTAGCCATTCTTTATTATCCCCAACAGGCTGAGCCCAGCCCCTCCGTGGTAGCTGGCACGAGAGTCAGCCCTGGGTGGGTTCCTTCCCTACACTACCTCACTTCCTCACTGCCTACCAATCCTTTCCTTCACCTACCAAATACACCCCTTGCACTCAGATCACTATCTCAGAAGAACCCTGACTAAGACAGAGAAAAACAACCATAGCATTCCTCTGATCATTTCTTGCTGTAAGCCAGGTATTAGACTGTTTTGCATATATTCCCTAATTTACTTCTTCAGTTCCACTCCCCTGTTACACTCTTATTTTATAGATGAGGAAACTGAGGCTCAGAGAGGGTAGGTGCTTTGTACCAGGTCACACAGCTGGAAAAAAAGCGGATGTAGCCTTTGAACCCAGGCCTGTCTGATGAGAAGGGATGGAGGTGCCGTGTGGAGGGACTCACGGTTCATGTTGATCTGCTGGGATAGCTCAATGAGCTCCATCTCGGTGGGCATGTAGCCCATGGTGCGCATACAGTTGCCCAGGTCTCGACAGTTGATGTAGCCGTCCTTGTCCTTGTCAAATTCTCGGAAGGCCTCTCGTAGCTCTGGGGAAAGGAACAAAGGCAGGGGGGTAGGACCCACAGAGCCTTGGGGAACAAAGTCAGCCTCTAGGAACAGGGCCCACCAGATAGATGGGCCCTGGGGTCCCCCCGGACTCTGGGCTTCTCTCAGGCTCCTTCCTCCAATGGCTGGGTCCCCAGCAGATGCCCTGCTCTGTAGCAGGCCCTGTTCCCAGGAGGCCAGGAGGCCCTGACTCTCTTCCCACCATCTCCCTCCCATACCCTCCTGGAGGCTGAACAGCCCTTTCCCCCGAGGTCCAAGTTTTACCTTCGATCTCCTCTGGTCGCAGTGATCTGTCCTGAAACAAAAGAGCAAGTCCTGTTAGAGGCAGCAGGGGACCTGGGAGTTATAAGATGCCCATCCAGAGGGGGCCCTCCAAGGGGCAGCTGGCTCTGGGTGGAAGGTGATAGGAATGGCGCAGAGGTTTGTCTGGACCACGTCCTTGGAGCCCCCACAATGAGCCACAGACACAGAAGCCCCTGGGCCTCTCAGAGAAGCCCAAGGATCCACCGAACCCTGAGCCTGGGCACAGAACCGCTGAGGTCCTTATTCCAGATACAAGAGTAGGTCAGGAACAGAGCTGGCGCAGAGGCAAATACCTGTAAATAAAGCAGGGCCAGGGGAGGTCACCGGAGAGAGGAGAGCAACACCCAGTGACACCAGGGAAGGGGGCAGAATCCCACAAGGCAATCAGAAGCAGGGCTGCAAGGCAAGAGGAAGCAGGGACCATACAGGGAGCCCCAGAGGGCGGAGGAGGAGCCAGGGGAAGGGGAGGCAGAATTGGGACTATGCCCTGCTGCCCCCAATTTGCCCCCATCCTTACACTTGCCCTGTTACAGGACACAGTATAGGACCCTGCCGGCCACCAGTGCCTCTGACGGCTGCCAGGGTCCAAAGCACACATCTCCAGCCTCCAGCAGGGCCCAGGTCTCCTTGGGGAGTCAAGGAAACCCGGGTCCAAGCGTCAGAACAGATGGCAGAGAAGTCTCCAAAGAGCAGGCCCCAGAGGAGGCACGGGGCAGGCGCTGGATGGTGAGGTCTGCCCAGGAGGAAGACAGACTGGCACATAATGGATATGGGTGCCCAGGTGGGCCTGGTTAGGAGACTCCCACCCGCCCCCCCAGCACTCTAGCTCTCTGCCTTTGGGCAGGGAGAACATGAGGCAGGCTGACCTGAGAAGGCTCATGACAGGGTGGGCACCGTGTCACGAACCCAGGCACACAGGCAGGCCACAGTGAGCAGGGGGCATCTCGGCTGCGCACATAGGCCATCCCGGCTGCGCACATAGGCCATCCCAGCCAGCAGAGCCAGGGTGGGTGGAGACTGTGGCTGCCACCCACTCCATACTGGCTCCAGGGTGAGGGACAGGCAGTAGGAAGCCTGAGGCTCCTGGTGAAGGGGGTGCTGGTGATGAGAGTGTAGAGGAGCTGGGAACCGGCAGCCTGGGGGCAGCCAGAGTCTCCAGGCAGGAGGAGTCGCCTGAAGGGATGTCAGTCTCTGGGTGACGGTCCTGTGGACTCACCTACAAGGCTTGTCAGCGTGCAAGGTGCAAGGGTATGTCGACTTTGTCCCTAGACAGACCCACAGATATTTTTGGGTTTACAAATTGTTTTTTTCATTTGTACAAATGAAAGTGAGTACAGACATCCTTTGGTCTCAGTGGGGCATTGATTCCAGGAACCCCCGTAGATACCTCAATCCAAGGATGCTCAAGTCCCTTATATAAAAAGACATAGCATTGGGGCTGGGGTTGTGACTCAGAGGTAGAGCGCTTGCCTAGCATGCGTTAGGCACTGGGTTCAATCCTCAGCACCACATAAAAATAAATAAAAAATAAAGGTATTGTGTCCAACTACAACTAAAAAAAAATTAAAAATATATAAAAAAGATAATGTGTCCACCTATAACCAAAAAATAAATAGTTTTTTAAAAAGATGTAGTATTTGGGGGCTGGGGTTGTGGCTCAGGGGTACTGTGCTTGACTAGCATGTCCAAGGCCCTGGGTTCGATCCTCAGCACCACATAAAAACAAATGGAGGTACTGTGTCCATCTATAACTAAAAAATAAATATTAAAAAAGATGTAGTATTTGCACATAGCCCATGCACATCTTCCTTTTTCTTGATATTTATTATTTAGTTTTAGGTGGGCACAATATCTTTATGTTATTTTTTTTATGTGGTGCCGAGAATTGAACCCAGTGCCTCACACATGCTAGGCAAGCGTGCTACCACTTGAGCCACATCCCCATCCCCCTTCCCACATCTTTTAAATCATCTCTAGATGACTTGTAATACCTAATCCAATGTAAGTGCTATGTAAATAGTTACACTGTCCATATTCAGTACAGATGCAACTGGGGGGGAGTACCAGGGATTGAACCCAAGGGCACTTAACCACTGAGCCACATCCCCAGCCCTATTTTTATATTTTATTTAGAGACAGGGTCTTGCTGAGTTATTTAGGGCCTCACTAAGTTGCTGAGGCTGGCTTTGAACTTGCAATCCTCCTGCCTCAGCCTCCCAAGCTGCTGGGATTATAGGTGTGCATCACCACACCCAGACAGATACAATTTTTTTTAAATATGTTTTTAGTTGCAGATGGACATAATACCTTTATTTTATTTTTACGTAGTGCTGAGGATTGAACCCAGTACCTTCCACATGCAAGGCAAGTACTCTACCACTGAGCTACAACCCCAGCCCCATATACAATTTTTGAAAAATATCTTTTTTTTTTTAATATTTATTTATTTATTTTAGTTTTTTTCGGCAGACACAACATCTTTGTTTGTATGTGGTGCTGAGGATCGAACCTGGGCCGCACGCATGCCAGGCGGGCGTGCTACCGCTTGAGCCACATCCCCAGCCCCGAAAAATATCTTTGATCTGCATTTAGCGGAATCAACTCTTCCACTGAGATGGAACCCATAGAAACAGAGGGCCGACTTAAGTGTGCATATACACCTGCAAAAGTGTACTCACTGGGACCAGTTATTGAGCTATAAAAGGAATCCTTCCCACCCATCATGTTTCAAACAACTAGCCACTTCTCCAGGGCCCCACTCTGCAGGACTCGGGGTAGATGGTTGCTGCTGGCCCCCACTGCAGCCCCTTCTATACCTCTTGTATGCCTAGAACTCAAGGAGCAGCAAACCCAGTACCCATTCAAAGTGTGCCTGCAGCAGAGCCCTGGTGACTGGTCCATGGCTCACACACTGTTCCTCATGCCGAGCAGTGAAGGCATGTGTGCTGTGTTCTGGAGTGGAGCTGCGGATGCCCACCCATATGGGGGGGAACTACGTGCACCAACGCAGGGGGCCAGGTAGAAGAAAGCACGTATCTGCTCATTTCTGTCCAGTTTATATAGTTAGGGGAGAAGAGCTTGGACCCTAAAGTCAGACTGACCTGAGTACAGAGCCCAGATCTGCTACTTCCTAACTGTGGGACCTTGAGCAGGTCAATTCCACTCTCTGAGCCACAGTCTCCCCATCTGTGTTATAGGTTAATATCAGTCCTTACCTCCCAGGGCCTTTATGAACATTGTATGAGACAAGACAAGGACAGTATTCAGCATGTAGTATTCAATAAATGCAACTTACAAATGCTTGTATCTGAAACATCTTCTTTTCCTTACTCCTGTGACTATTCATAGGATGCTGTCAAGTAGAGTAGCCACTAGTTGCATGCAGCTATTTCAATTTTACTTACAATGAAATAAGATAGATAATTCAGTTCCTTCATTGCACCAGCCACATTTCAAGTGGTCAAGAGCCACATGCTACTAGCAGCTACTATATTGAGCAGCAATACATTTTAGACTATTCCCATCACCATAGAAAATTCTACTGGATGAAGCTGTATATACAGAACTGTTAAAAGCACAGGAGGCTCTTAGGTCACACTACCTGATTGTCATACTACCACCTATGAGCTGTTACCTCAGCATGTTACCTCTCTGACTCAGTCTTCTCATCTGTGAAATGGGGGTGATAAAAGCACCTACCTCTCGGAGTTGCTGAGGCTTAAAGGAGGGAATCCATTAACACACTTAACACAGGTCCTGGTACATCCGAAGTGCTCCAAAGAACTGTATCTGCTATCATTACTTTTTTTTTTTTCCATTTTTTTGGTACCATGGATTGAACCCAGAGGCACTTAACTATGAGCCACATCCCAGCCCCTTTTTGTATTTTATAATCTTGCTGAGTTGCTTAGGGCCTCATTAAGTTGCTGAGGCTGGCTTTGAACTCATGATCTTCCTACCTCAGCCTCCCAAGCCGCTGGGATTCCAGGAGTGCGCCTCCATGCCCAGCTTACCATTACTTCTTGCTGGTAGAAATGGACAAGTCACTTTGTAGCCACAAGTGGGAAACTGGAAGTCAGACTGACAAGCTGGGGGACTATCCACTGGAGGACAGGGGCAGCTAGCTGGGTACAGAATCCCTCTTCCTCCCAGCACCTCCCTATGCCCTGGGAAGCCAAGTTCATCGAGCTCCACTGGGCCAACTTACGTACAGGCTGCCTGTTCTCGGCGAAACCCTTGCGCAGAAAAATACAAGCAGGGCCCAGCAGGTTGTGCATGACGGCGCAGTTTTGGGCCAGCATCAGGAGCGGTCCGGGGAGCTCATCACTGGCTGCCAGCCCCTCCTCGCTTGTCTGCACCACCATGTAGCTGGTCTTCTCCTCCTGGCGCATCTTCAGCCAGAACCAAGTAAATACAAAAGAGAGGCAGGGTATCACTTCCTTGCCCACTTAGCTCTTCCGGCCCCAGCTTGGCTCCTGGTCCTAGAGGGACATCTCCTTCCGAGAAGATCCTCCAGAGTCAAGTGGTAGGGTTCAGAGGGCCTCAGGGTCATGTCTCAAATAGATGGAGACGCCAATGGTTCAATAGATGGAGACGCCAATCCTTGACTGACACAGTTGTCCAGGGACAGCTGGGTGTGATGCTCGCTGTGTGGCCCATGCACACGCACACGTGCACACACATACACACACACATCTATACACAGAATCACATGCTCATGCTCATATGCACACAGAAGCTCAGGCTAAGAAGCAATCAGAGGACAGTTTCTGTCCTGATCAATGGGAAGTGTTCTCTTCGAGCGTAATGGAACAGTGTCCTTTCTCCAAATGCTTCCAATGGCCAAGCTCAATACTCAAGCTATGTCATGTCTCCCAGCTTACTGATGGGCTCTGATCCTATCCCAGCCAGATCCCCGCTGAAAGGCTGGGGGGTGCCATCAGAGTCGACAACATGGACAACAGTTTCCTTTAGTCTGCTGGACTAGAGGCTGCAAATGTAGGTGCCATCACTGCCGTTAATGAAGCAGGCAGGGATCAAGAGGTGGGGATGGGCGGGGTGCAAAATGGATGCTACGCGCCCCCTTTAAATGGGCAGTCCCACCTAACTCCAGCCACTCTCTTGATTTAAAGCACCAGGTGGGCCAAACAACAAACAAGACACCTCTGTGCTTGGATTCCACTCGGTTTACAACCTCAAGATTAGACAGACTCCCCGCCGCTCTCCTCTCCCTCCCTCCCGCCTTCCCTGGCTTCCTGCCTGGCCCAGCCTGCTGGACCTCTAGAGGCTAAGGCAGGGGCCTTGTCTGCTGACCAAATATAGCTGTGCTCCCAGGCCCTGGCCAAGCCATTCTCCCCCCTGCAGGTTCCCATGCAGCTATAAAAAGCCAGCACTGCCCACAGACCTTCCCTTAGGACAACAGCAGCATCTAGACACAACATTCGGTTCCACCCCGGTCTCCCCAACCTGCCAGCCCCTCTCCAGAATTCAGGTCACAGCACTCTGCCCTCAGCCTGGTGCTGGGCGGTCTCCTCTCAGTGTGGGGATTTGGAGCAGAAACTTCCCAAGAAGAGGCAGAGTGGCTGAACCCCTGAAGGCTGTCCTTGTGTGAGAAGCCCAGGGCTGTGCCCCTATCCTCTCATCCCATTGCACTTCTGAGCAGCTGCCTCCATGGCCTAGGAGAAGATCCCAAGACCCAGGGGCAGCCTGTACCACCAGGCTGAGAAGCAGAACCACCCGTCCCTTGTCCTCTCATGCTTCTCCCCAAAGTCCCCCACTGTGGGGCTACAGAGGCACCCTTCCAATGTCCTAAGCCAATTCCAGGCTTATAGAGAGAAGGAGCAGTATTCTGATCCCTTAAAGGGAAAGGAGACACTCAGAATCAAGGTGAAGGAACCCAGTCCAAGGCTCAAGTTTGGTAAGTCCAAGAAGGGTCAGTTTTAGGAAATCTCAGAAATCGGGGGATGTCAGACAGACTAAGGGCCCATCCTGGCTTGATGCCCCTCAGAGGCAAGAGTCAGAATCTCTGCTGCATGCAGGAGCCAGACTGGTGCTGGCAGAGACCAACACAGACCTTCCCAACTGGGAGTGGGAACCAAAGGAAGCCTGGGAGTGGACAGTGACATAACACCAAGAAACCACCTCACAAGATGTTTGCAGAAAATCAGATTTTTTTTTTGTTTCTAGCTGAATCTCGTGTACTTGATTCAGAATGAGCACAACTGAGGACGGAGGAGGCAGCAGGTGGCACAGAACTCTGAGAGGCAGTTTGGTATGCTGGCTTTGGACATGGTCTTGGGAACAAGTTTGGGCTCTGATGCTTGTTTGCTGTGTGACCTTGGGCAGGTCGCTTTCCCTCTCAGTACTCCAGTTTCTTTCCCAGGGATAATCATGTCTCTTCACAGGATTCTTGTGAGAAATAATGAGCGATTGCATAGAAAGTGCTTTGCATAGTGCCTAGAACATGGTAAGAGCAAATAAATGGAGTTGCCATAGTAATGACAATCAGGATGATGGTGGTGGTGGTGATATAACTTAAGAGATTCTGTGTGCCAGAAGGCATTTACTTCTGGCTCCAGAGGAAGTGGGGGAACATCTGCCAATCAGGAAAGAAATGAGAAGGATGGAGAGGAATTCGCTCCCACAAAGAATGAAGCAGTGGTGTCTGGGGAATTTCCATTGCATCTCTTAATGATAATGCTGTCTGGCACCAAGTTGCCCTGGAGGCTGCAGCCCTTCTCCAGCCAGTGATGGCACCTGACAGCCTGGTCCTGCCCAGCTCAGAGCTCTAGGCGTGCCACCTCTCCTCTTTACCAGCTCTCCAGCTACCACTCAAGCCAAGCCACAAGCTGACAAGGTCTCCCTGGCACTCAATGGACATGTCCTGGGTGTGACCTGGCAGCAGGAGGGGCCACCGAGCCTCATAACCTTTACAGCTTTCTAACAACACAAGCGTGCAGGTCAGAATTCCCTCTCCCTGCAGGAGTTCCAGAATTTAAACAATGCATGCTTGGTGAGAAGGTATGGCTACACTGAGTGGGAATTTGGACTAGATGACTTCTAAGGTCAGATCCAGGAATCTAGGTAGAACATTTCTGACAGCAGGAGAAATTTAGACAGGCAGCCTCTCCCAGAGGGAAAAATATAAAATAAAAATAAAACCCAACCCTGACTTCACACATCCAGGGTCTAAATCCCAGCCCTGATTGAGACCTTTGAGACCTTAAGAAAGCTCTTATCTCTGTGTCCAGCAGCTTTCTCTGCAAACTAGCCAAGAAAACTACTTTGTGGAAAAGAGCAAGCGAGATAGCAGATGTTAGATATGTTGTAAATAAGAAAAAGCAATCATTACTAACTTTCTGAGGAACATGACATTGAATGAAGCCCATTTTAATGATCTTTTGACTTATTCCATTGGCTCAGAACCTCCTGGCCTGGAGGTGTGAGTCAAGAGCAGAGCATGAGCTTAGTATGCAGAGGCCTGGGGTTCTGTCCCAGCACCAATAATAACATCAAACTCTTCATTTTTCCTTTTTCTCCTCCATCCCTCTTCTCTAAAATACAGAGTGGGAAAAATATGATTACAATGACAATAATACTAATATTGATTACTATATGTCAGACACTGTGCCTGACACTATTTAGTTTTCACAATTGCCTTAAGAGATAGACATTAGAACTGAGGTTATAGCTCAGTGGTCACTTGCTTAGCATGCATAAGGCCCTGGGGTTTGATCCCCAGCACTGCAAGAAAGAGAGGGACCCCAAGAGAGGGATAAATTGATGGCTACGGGAACTGAGGTACAGAGAGGTTAATTTGCTAAGGTCACAAGATGTGGGAGAATTGTGTGACTCTTAAGCACTCTACTGTGTAAGGGCAGATGGGCGAGGGGGACAGAAAGACAGTTCTTGTTCCTAACTTCACCCCCTCAAACTCTGGACAGAACCCACTGCGAGGGTGTTCGCCTGTGGTCCTCTAGACGAATTCAGATCAGTTTCTGCTTCTCTGATTCAGCACCGAGGCCACCTCTGGTGTGGCAGATTCCTCTAAGAAGATGACAGATTATGGTGGGGGGGGGGTCGGAAACACGCAGACGCAACCATCCATCCTCAGAAGGATCCAAGGAACGGCAAAGATTAAATGGAATTTGATGTGAGCAGCTTAGCTGAATGAAGAAGTTGACAGGCAGAAAAGCCCAAAATGTCCTAAATGGAGAAGCCATCACACTGACGGAGGATGGAGGAGGGGGCTGGTATAAAGGTGCCATTAGCTGACCTGAGACCCTAGGTGTGTCTCTAAACCCTTCTGAGTGGCCATCGAGTTCCTTTGGAAAATGGAAGAATTGGAGGAAGATATCCCTATGTCTCCTTTTTCCTTTAAATAATGTCTGAGTTTGGCCTGACTACAGAGGGCTAGAAATACAGAGAGAGCCCACCTGAAGCAAAACCCGGTAGATACCCAGGACCTGCATGAAAGATGCCTTAAGAGTGATTATTTCCTTCCCCAACAGAATTCTTGCAAAAGAATATTATCCTAGTGTATAAGCATTAGATCCAATCCAGAAAGTGATTGATGGACACACCTGCTCAACATATCTCTTGGGCATCCTGTTTCTTAAGGGAACCTATCCTGGGCCAGAAGCTAGTCTGGTCATTCTTGAGATTCTGTGATGGGACTTGGGAATTATTGAAGGTAGAAGGAAGGAGATAGTCTGCTTGGTGCTTTTCAGCAGCAATGGGTTCTACTTCAAAACTCACACTTCTGAAGACTTAGAGACCACCAGAGAGGCACACAGACCCCAGAAGGTTATGAATGAGCCCCCGAGCATGCTGCTGCGAAGGATCTTCCAATCCTGCCTGATTCAAAGGTGTCTGTGCACTGATATCCTAAGAATCCACACTTTTCATTTTACGTGATTTAAAGCTACATGATGTAAAGCTAACTCCTGTGCAAATTCCCAAACACAGACTCCCCCACTCTCCACCAACCCCCCAGCATGCAGCTCTAGGACCCAACTTCAGCTTGGGGTCTGAGACATAAGCATCTGTGATTGGAGGGTATCTGGAGGTAAGAACAGGGAAGCAACCCTAGACGGAACCTCTGGGAAAAAACAGCAAGCTCAGATGCCCACCCGCTCCATGCCCAACCTCTGGGGCAGGTGGCAAGACGCCCCATCCCCAACCCCAGCGCTTGGGAGCTCCGGAAACATACCTTCCTGGAGAGATGTCTCAGTGGCGACTTGACACAGTTGCCCATCCTAAGCTGAGGCAGCCCCTCTTGGGATCCTCGGGTCCATGAAGGAGGCTCCTTGGGGGCTAGGAGACCTCGGTCTGGGTCACTGCCAACCCCAGCCTCCCTCTGCCTGTGTCGCTCTTCCTCCAAGACCAAGCTGAGCCCTCTTTCTGGCGCGCGTGCTCTCTTACCCGTCTGCCTGCTCCTGCTCTCTTGATTTTTTTTTTTTGGTGGATTGTGTGTGTGTGTGTTTGTGTGTCTGTGTTTAACTTTCTGGCCACTTTCTTAAGGAGATGAAGGCAGAAGGGGAGAGTGCAGGGCACAGAGAAAATCGCCCGGAGAGATGATGGCACAGGGCAGCCGAGCTGGGCAGCCTGCCGGATCATCTACATCAGATTAGAGCTGAGTCCTCTTTCTCTGCTTCTCTCCCCTTCCCTCACCCCCCTCCTTTTCTCTGCTGCAGGGAGATTGCTTCAGGGAGGAGACCCAGGGTGGCAGCTGCAGCTGGGAATTAGGCCAGCAGATCCAGAAGGAGAAGCTGGCTAGTTTGGACCCCCAATGCCAGGATGCCTTAGAGCTCACAGCCCTGCACGCACAGACACTCACCACACATACGCCACACATATGCACACATACACAAGCCCCCAGGGAGATGCATGCCTTTTCCAAAGAGCAGTGAGCTGGACAAGCACGCATCCTCATCGCCCCTGGCAGATCCAGATGGATGGAGAGCAGGCGGCTCCAGTTGGGGGCCCTGGGAGATCTTGTGACGTCTCCATTACGCTCCATTTTTCACACTTGCCTCATCAGTGAAATGGGATGAGGCTCCAGGGCTGGCAGCACAGCTGAGCCGACAGCTGAGATCAGCTCCTCCTGCCCCCGTTGCTGTGTGCAAGCTCTCCGATCCAAGGGAAGCCAAGAGGTGGCCCCCAGCGGGGAGCACAATGAAGGCAGCACTGGCACAGAGGGCACTGGCAAGGTCCCCAGACTTTCTCCTCATCCTCTGCCTGATCCTGAATGAAGATCTTTCATGGTTTTCCTTGGGGAGCAGAGCACAGAAGCCGCCCTTTACAAATGGTCTCCGAGGTCCCGCAGCTGGAACTTTATAGGTTCTTCTTCGCTCCTACAGGTTCTGGCTTGATGTGAATTCATCTCAAGTCTCAGATGTCCCATTTGAGACCTTCAGCCTGAGCCAGAAGGAAGAGAGGAAGCATCCCTGCTTCCCCGCATCTGACTTTCTCCAGCAGGGGGCACCAGAGATAGATCGGGAGGCAGGACTCCTCCCAGGTCCCGGGGGGATGCAAGCGGGTCTCTCGCACAGAGCTCAAAAGAGTTTCAGGTCCAGCTTGGGTGACCAGTCGGAAATCCTGTTAGGGAAGATGGCTGGGGCCACCGCCCAGAGTGTGACACTGACTCACTCCTAGAGGCCTGGGAAGGAGGCCCGTTGCTGGCCTCTGATGGTCACGGTGCTGTGCTGCTCGTCAGGGAATGGCTTAATCAGAGCGGATATTCAGCAGACTTGTTTAGGCCAAACCTCTGGAGGAGACCATGGAGGAGGAGGGACCGCCCCATAAGGTCTAAGGGAGGAGGCTGAGGTGGGGGTCCGGTGTGGATGCCTAAAGGGCAGGAAAGAGGGTGAAGATGCCAGGCAGCAGGGGCAGGAAGAGTGAGCAGCCAACATAAATGCCATCTTCAAAGCTGCTTCCTGTGGAAACAGCATGAAGGAAGCACTCCGTGGGCCTGGTCAGAGGGGTCAGGCTCAATAGACTCCAATGAAGGGGCAGGATGGGGCAGGATGGGGCAGATGGCGTTGAGTCCTGGCATTCCCAGAGTCCTTCCATTCCTGAGCTTCAGATTCCTCCACTTGAAAATGGGGCTTCCCCTGCCTTGCTGATAAAGCACACACATTAAGAAGTGTGGCACATAGTAGGGGCTCAATAAGTAATTATTCAAACAGAAGGAAGAAGTATCATGTGCTTGGTGTTTCTGTGCCAGGCACATGATACCTCTGGGAGCTTATATTCTATTCTAGCTGGTGGGCAAGAGGTAGTAAGGAGCTCTGAGCAGTCATTTACTTACATTTCAGATAAATGCTCTGAAGGGAGAAAGACAAGAACTCTGTGAACTGGGCCCAATGGCGCATGCCTATAATCCCAGTAGCTCAGGAGACTGAAGCAGGAGGATCACAGGTTCGAAGCCATCCTCAGCAACTTAGGGAGACCCTAAGCAACTTAGCAAGACCCAGTCTCAAAATTAAAAAATGAAAAGGGCTGGGGATGGGACTCAGTGGTTAGCACCTCTGGGTTCAATCCCTGGTACCAAAAAACAAAACAAAACAAAAAAACCCCCAAAACTCTGTGAATGTAAGACAGACAGGGAATCCAACTTAGTCTAGGGGAATCAGGAAAAACTTACAGACAAAATTATAGAAAAAGGACCATCTGCAAACTTGGAGACAAGGCTCACCAGTGGAGCTTGGGTTAGGCTCCAGGTACAATCCCAATTCATACCAACTAAACCAGAGAAAGCATATAAAGGCAGCACAGGACAAGGCAGGATTCTCAGTCCTGGCTCCAGGCTAGAATTGCCAGGGAACTTCCCCAGAAATTCTGGTTTACGTAGGTTTAGGTGGGCTCGGGACATTGGAGTTGTTTTAGTCTGTTCTTCAGGGAATTCAAACCTGCATCCTTTGTGGAGAACCACTGGGGTAAAGCTTCAGAGCTTGGAATGCAGAATGATACTGACCTGGGTTCAAACCTTGTCCTGCTACTTAGTAACCATGTGACCTTGAGGAAATGTTGGTCTCTCTGAACTTCCATTTCTTTTATTTTTAAAATGGGGATTCTAATAACACCTCCCTTAAGGCTCTTATGAGGGGTTAATGAGGTAATATGTGCAAAAGGCTTGGCACAGTGCCAGGCACCTAGAAAGTGCCTCCTTCCCCTCCCTGCCTGGCCTTGGTTTTAAAGGGCCATTCATCCAACATCCACTAGTGACTCCTGCCCCCTGCAGGCCAGCTCAGGGCACAACACCCACTTGTCGACCTTGGGACAGGCCTCTGTCCTTGGAAACAGTAGATAGAAGACAGCAAAATCAGGCCCTTATGGAAAAGTCAGGCTCTTGAAGGAAGCTCACCCTGCTGTGTGGGTCGGGGCGAGAGTAACACTAGTTTGAGGTTTGGGGGCAGCAAGGGATACAGGAGCTTCCTTAAACCTGAGCTGGGCAGTGGGCAGATAAATGGTTTGATCTTCTAAAGGAAATCAAAAAGGGCTGAGGGGTGAGGGCTTCCTCTGGGGAGTGAAGCACATTGTGTGTCCCCCACTATCCTCATTCACAAAGCTGCAGTCCCTGGGCCTTCCAGAAGCCACGCTTCGAGTTCTGGAATGGAATAATAGGATCAGAGGGATGAGAAGGATAAACCCGTTGCTGATTATTCCTGATTAGGGGGGAGGCTGGCCTCCCTTCCTGATCAGTTCTATCACTAGCATTTGAACTTGGACGCCAGCCCAGTGGTAAAATGCCTGGGGAAAGCTGGGTCGTAACCTGAGAGGTGCTCTGTGGATTCTTCCGACAACCAGGGAACACGGATAAGTGACTTTCCACCCTGCCAGCATGGTACAGCACAGGCAGGTGTGTTTGGAGACAGGCAGTCCTGCCATTTATTTACTGTGTCACTTTGGACAAGTCACTCCCCTCTCTTGAGCCCTTTCCTCATCTCTAAAGAGGGGGATGACAATACCAACCTTCTCAGGTTGCTGTGAAGATAATGACAACACACTTTGACAATGGTTTGGTGGGATCTAGACTGAGGCCTCAAGTACTCTTGTTTCTCGCAGCAACATCCAGAAACAAATGCAGATACCGTGGAGGACTCTCACCCAACTGATGGAGGCCACTCCTAGCATCAGTGATGGATGCTAACCACAAACTGACCTTCTCTTTCCCCATCCTCAGGCACCAGAGGAAAGGCAACAGAGGACACTCAATCTGGGCAGGAATGAGGAACACTCACAGCCCTCATTCTAGGACTATAGGCCTGTTGTGGTTGAATCCATTAGAACACAAATCACATGACCTCTCTCCCCATCTAAACCAGAGGAACTAAGAAACCTCTGAAGTCCAGAGGCTTATGACACCATTCATTCATTCATTGATTCACTCATAAAATTACTGTGATCTAGTTATGTGTAAAGCAGTATGGAAACTCAGTCAGCCTTCCCAAATCAGCTATGGGCTTGATTCACATCTGCTTCCTCTACAAGGGTTTTTCTTCTCAGGCTTAAGAGTAAGAACAGAAGGTCTGTACATGAAATAATCTTCCAAGACCCAAAGCCCTAGGTCATGCTTATTCTGAGCTAATTTCTGACACCCACATCTTCTCTTTAGGCAGCTAGGTGGCATGTCCTTAGCAGGCAACAGAGAGGAAATCTGGGAAGGACACTCTGCTCCTCTCTTAATAGGCTTTCCTCACCCAGCTCAGAGGCAGCTTTCAAAACACCTTACATAGACCCTTATTCAATTAGTCTATTAAAAAGAGCAATAACAGGGCTGGGATTGTGGCTCAGCGGTAGAGTGCTCACCTAGTGCGTATGAGGACCTGGGTTTGATCCTCAGCACAATAAACATATTGTGTCTAACTACAACTAAAAAAATAAATATTTTAAAAAAGAAAAGAAAAAAGAGCAATAACATTAATAGAGGCTGCCCTTGATCCAGCACCCGCTAGGAGCCAGGCATTTGCTGCCCTTAATCCTGTGTAAGCTTCACAATAACTCACAAGGGAGTTTTTGTCAATCTCATTTCTGGATGAAGAAACCTTGGAGAGATAAAATGACATGCTAAGGTCACAGAGCTGGGACTGGAGCCTTCAGCTCTACTATCTTCCAAACCACACTTTGACACCTTAGCCCCAAATCTACACTGTCTCCCTGCAGACAGTAAGAATGCTCCATGAGGTCTTTGGAAGAATCTTAATTCCTATTTCCCCAAATGTAGGAGTCTACCTCCATTGTCACGTTGAACCTGGCTCTCAGAAAGAAAATGCCCTTGGTAGTTAATTAACAATAATAATAATAACTAACACAGAGAGTTTATGCACTGGACCATGCTCCATACAAAGCTCATATCTCATTTAACCTTCCAAACGTCTCCTTGAGGCACTATGAGTATTCTCTATTTTTCAGGCAAGCAAAGAGCCTTAGTAAGATTACAAGTTACAGAATGAAAAAACAAACCAACAAAAAAAAATTAGAACTTGAGAGACATGAAAAATAAACTTCTCCAAATATATTTTGCCCTAAGTAGATCCTATCTGAAAGTTTGTATTCAGAACCTTCCCCCCATTTACCTTCTCTGGGCCCCCACCCTGTCTCAAAGGACAGAAATCTCAACACAGACAGAGCCGGGAAAGAAAGACTAATTCCTCTCTGTCACAGGAGGCTGGAGGCTCTGACACCAAAGTCCCAGCCTGGGTGTGCTGTGCTGTTACTGTTGTTATTCAAACAGATGCCTTTGAGGTGCCAGCAGGAAGCCCAAACTGAATGTGCTGGGCTTTAAAAGAAAAAGCCCACATCTCTAAGAGGCAGGAGCTTCCAAAGGAAGGTAGTAAATATTTGATGGGACCTTCCTGCTCCTCCTGACTCAGATGACCCTGGTGACATTTCAGAACATGGGGCTGGAGAATGTTCTTCATTTAATGACTGGGGAATTAGAAGGAGGAACTAAAGCATGTAGCTGCAGTGCTCTGAGCTCAGAATGGGCTCATGTGGGCAAAATTCTGCAAAGCTGGGAAGCAAGGGTTCTTTTTCCAGGAGCTGAGTCAGATCACCAGCAAACTGAATAACCAGGAAGTGTATGATTCCAGGCCTTCCAAACTGCTAGATCATAAGCCCCCAGATAGCCAGAATCCTGGCTCTCTCGTTCACTGTTGTCTCCCTAGTGTTCCGTAAACGCCTGGGCAAAGTAGGTGCTCAAAAGATATTTGATAAATGAATGAATTTTTATTGAACAACACACAGCTTTTGTGTTGCAAGCCAGTCCCAATCCACAGACCACTCCTGACTTAATACCCCACACCTCCTAAAACAAAAGCCACTGCAGTGAACTTCTCCTTCAGTCTGTCACTGCTCTAACTCTTCATGGCTCTGCATCCAGATCTGTACTCCAGAGAACTGTTCCCAGCTCACTTGACTAATGAGGGCTCCCTGCAGGAACAAAGCCACACGCTGCTGCCCCATCACACCACCAGAGCAGGCCCGCGCAACCTGAATCCATGTGCAGCTGCCTTCATGTCAGACCTCAGACCGGCATCAGCCACGTCGGAGTAGTATTTTGAAAAGAAATGTGCAGATCTGAAGCAAAACACACACACGGCCTCCTTAGAATGTTGATCCAGCATGACAAGCCAGGAGCTTGAGGCGGCTTCTTTGCTCTAGATCCTAGCACACACCCCAGTGTCCCCAACAAACTAAGCAAACGCTTTGATCAGACCTCTGCATTACACCTCTTGGCTGCCGCAGAACTGTCTCAATGCCCTGCCAGTGAGTTCGACTTGATTACAGACTCAGAACTAGAGGAAATTCTGGCTTTGTTCAGGAGTTCAGAGGTTCCTGTCTCCCCAGCCACACAATCACAAACTGTAGGCCTGAATTGTGACCACAAAGCTTTTAAAGGGCAGATGTCCAGCTCCCTAGGGCCCTTGAGGAAACCAAAGAGCCACTGGTGACCTCTTAGTGGCTTTTCTGACCTTAAGATGCACCCCAACTCATGCTAGAGTTCTCTGAGTGTTATTCCACATCCTACAAATCCACAACTGCCCAACTGCCGTCCTAGTGGCATCCTGGAGTGACAACCTCCTTAAAACACCTCAAAGTTCCAGTTTGAGCCATAGCTCTAGACCCCCGCCCCCATGTCTACCCAGACACCTCTTCTCTTTCCTCATATTTTTGATTTTCCTAACTTTTCCCAGGCCTTTGAAGACACTATAGGCAATGGCTAGAGTCCCTCATCTCCAAACAAGCCTGTGTGACCCAAGCCTCCCTCCCCTTGCTCCAAATCCCTTGCTCTCTTGGGTTGCTCCCTGGCGATACTGGCCAGAGGCCGGAGCAGTGGGTTTGGCGCCACCTGCTCGGAGCGCTCCTCTGTGACCCCACAGATCTCCAGGAGGGTTGTGGAGGTCTCTTCCTTCCAGGACTAGCGGTTCGGGCAGGTGTGAGGAAGGCTAAGTGGCGGTGCCTCGCCCACAAGAGACCCGGAGCGTGGACAGCGCACAGGGTGCTGAATCAGGCACGGGGGTGGAAGAGTGCCGGCCAGCAAGGGCGCCGGGCCGCGGGATGACAGCGGGAGCCGAGGCGTGACCTGGGGACCACGGGCAGCGGGAGTAGGGTCGTGGACGCGCCGCAGCAGCAGGGTCCCGAGCGCCTTTCCCCGGAGTGCGAGCGGGAGGCGCGGCCCTTACCTGGCCGAAGGCGGAGCTGAGCATGGGGTGCAGCCGGTGGAGGAAGCGGGTCCGCCTCAGGTCGCTGCGGCGGAGCGGAGTCCCGCGACCGGGGCTCGCCA
>NW_026000139.1:331077-387832 GCF_001458135.2 Marmota marmota marmota
CTGCGGCGCGCAGCGGCGCGCAGCGGAGAGCGCAAGGAAAGGGGCTTGGCGAACCGCCCCAAAGAGGCCGAGACCCTAGTCGCGTCCGCAGCAATCCTTATCACGCCCGGAAGCTTCCACAGTACCCCGAACCACCCGAACCCCAAAGTGTAGGCAGGATACACTCTTCAGGGGGTACAACTTTGGCAAGAGGATGAAAGAGGCGCAGGGAACCAAAGAGCCAAGGAGGATGAAGGCACCCTGTGACACCACTGCGTATAAACGCAGGAGCCAGAATGGCATGGAAGGACATGCTGTAAGGAAAGGCTTCACTCCGTGGGGCGCAATACCATTCGGTGGGACTTCGATGGCCTTGGTAAGTCAGCTATAGAAATTTCAATTCTAAGAACAGAACACAAGTCAGGTGGCACCTGCTAAAGTACCTGTCTAGGAGGTGCATGATGATGATCAAGTCTCAGGTGGGACCCATTTGCAGCCTCTCTTGCCCACCCCTCTTCCCACCCTTGTATCTGCTAGGGAGATTCTTGCTCTTCGTAGACAACCAGGAGTCAAGCAGGGCTGGTTTGAATCTCAAGTCCCAGCTGAGGCTTACCATCTGAGTATGTTGGGCAAGTGTCATCAACTCCTCTAAGCCTTGTTTTCCTCTTCTATAAAGTGCAGATGATAATCATAACTAACTTCCTTGTGACATCAGATGACATCTTGAACTAGTCCAGTGCTTGGACAAAGCACACATTCAGTCAGCCTGTTCTCTTTTCTCTGCACTTCCTCAGGCCCCATCTACAACTCTTGTTTAGTAATGAGATGCTTGAGATTCAGGGATTGGGAAACCTCCCCAGCTCTCCCTGTTCTGGTTTCTGGCCCAAACGCTATCCACAGTCTGATCACTGCTTAGCCTCTTAGAAGGATCCATGGACTGGCAGGGTGGTGCAAACCTGTAATTTAGCTACTCAGGAGGCTGAGGCAGGAGGATCACAAGTTGAAGACCAGCCTGGGCAACTTAGTGAGTCTCAAATTTTAAAAAAGGTCAGGGATGTAGCCCAGTGGTAGAATGCCCTTACTAGTTCCATCCCCAGTACCCCACCCCAAAAAGCCAAAAGATAGATATGTAGGCTGCCCATATTACATATGCTTCATTTGTGCCACGGGATCCCTAGTCTCTGCACTGTCTGCTTCCTTCACTCATGCATATGCCAGAAATTAAGAAAAATGGAATGGGCAGGGTAAATAACTACCCAGAGGCCAAAATGAAAAAGGAAAGTATGGCAAATTGCTCCCCATTTCACCTACTATAAGGGACTGAATTGCCATCAAAGCCATTTGGTTCTTAATCACAAGTAACTGAGGCAGGCTGGGGGTGGAGGGAGCAGCCCTAAAGACTCACTGCAATGTCCCCTCAGATATGCGGGGTGTAAAGGGTCCAGCCTCTCAGAGTTTGGGGTCAGTTAATGTCTTGACCTGTTCCAGCCCTCAGAATAATCAGTGTTAAGCAGGATTAAAAACAAATGTACATTCAATATAAATCACAGGAGATAAAGTACCTTAGCAGAATCCCTCAGAAGCTGATGAGAGGCAGTGGGCTGATGGGTAGTCTAAATCCTTGCTCTGCCATTCTTTGGGTACCTTTCTGAAATCCCCTAAATATTCTTGGGCAACACCTCTGTCAATGACTCGTTTCTGGAAGGTAAAGAACCTGGCTAGATCACCTGTGATTATTAGAGCAAATGCCAGAAATCAAAATTATCTTCACAGAGCAAATGAATCGAACATCTACACTTGTATCCCAGATGATCCTGGATGTATGCTAGAATTCCATTTCACTTACAAAATTTATTAATTTGATCATTTATTTATCCAATATTTGTGCAACCAGGCACTGTGCTAGGTACCTGACTTCCAAAATTCATCCCAGCCAGGCATGGTGGCACACACCTGTAATCCCAGCTGCTAGGGAGGCTGAGGCAGGAGGACTGCAAGTTCAAAGCCAGCCTCAGCATCTTAGCAAGGCCCTTAGCTCAGTGGTAGAGCACTTGCCTAGCATGTGTGGGGCACTGGGTTTGAATACCAGCACCAAATTGAAATTAATTAATTAATTAAAGGTCCATCAACAACTAAAAAAAAAAAAGAAAGAAAGAAAGAAACTAGCCTTTAAAACAGAGGGTGCTGGGGATGTGGCTCAGTGGTTAAGGGCCCCTGGGTTCTATCCCTTGTACAAAAAATAAAATAAAATATTTTAAAAATCATCCATTTATTCAACAGATATATACTTGAGTGCTTGTTATTTACCAGGCACTATTTCTTTCTCTCTTTCTCCCCGGCCCCCTCTGTCCCCTCGCTTTATCCTGGCAGAGCTCGGGATAGGAGCAAGGGATAGAACTCAGGGTCTCATGCATGCTACATAAGCACTCTACCACTAAGGTATATCCCCCAGCCATGACAGGCGCTATTCTAAGGAAGATGGATATGGTGACAAACAAAATAAGTTGTAGGAAATTAATGGTGGCAAATTGATAGTATGCAGTGCCACAAAAAGGAATAAAGCAGGTAACAAGACAGAACTTAGAGCCAGGCGCAGTGGTGCACACCTGTAATCCCTGTGGCTTGGCAAGAAGATTGAAAGTTCAAAGCCAGCTTCAGCAACTTAGTGAAGCCCTAAACAACTTAGTGAGACCCTGTCTCAAAAATAAAATAAAATAAAAAGAGCTGGGGATATGGCTCAGTGGTTAAGTCCCCTTGGGTTTAATCCCCAGTACTTAAAAAAAAAAAAAGAAGAAGAAGAAGAAGAAAAAAAGAACTTAAACTGGGCATGGTGGTATACACCTGTGATCCCAGCAACTTGGGAGAATGAGGCAGCTGTAGAATCACAAGTTCTAGGCCAGCCTCAGCAATTTAGCAAGACCCTGTCAAAATAAAATAAAAAGGTCTAGGAATGTAGCTGAGTGGTAAAATGCCCTTGTGATCTATCCCTAGTACTATAAAAAACAGACCAACAACACTGAGCTTAAATGGACTGTCCGAGTTTTTTTTATTTATTTAATGGTGCCAGGAATCCCCTCCCACATGCTGGACAAGCACTCTACCACTGAGCCACACCCACAGCCCAGACAGTGCTAGTTTAGACCTTGTCTAAGGAAGGAAGGTCTCTGCAGAGAGATCATTTGAGCAGAAACTAAAACGAAGTGAAGAAGCAAGTCATGTATATACAGCTGGGGGAAGAGCTTTCCTGGCAGAGGGAAGACATTCAAATGTCCTGAGGAGGAAACAGCTTGGTATTTTCAAGGAGCTGCAAGGAGGGTTGGAGTGAGCAAGGAGGTGGGAGAGAAGGAGCTGAAGAGGAAGGCCGGGGCCAGAAACACAAGGGCTCTGGGTTTCTTTCCGACCCGATAGCAAGCCACTAGTGGGTTTGTATAGAGGAGTGGTACATGGTTGTGTATGTTATTAAAATCTCATTGGCTGCTTTGCAGAGGTCATTTGTTGGACGGCAAGCATGGAACCTCAGAGCCAGTCAGGTATTGAACCCAAGGTATGGGTTAACTACTATGGCACCTGCAAAAGGAATTGTAAAGAGAGAAAAAGGAAGAGGAAAAAAACCAACTCTAATAAGACAGGAAAACACACAGTAAGGGTGTTAGGTTATATGAGAGCAGGTTACCTTATAGGAGAACACAAAACAGAACCTTCAGGGAGTTAGAGAAGGCAGCAGAGGAAGTGACATTTGAGCTGCTTTCTGAAGAAGTGGATTCTATCAGATGAATAAGGAGGGTCAGAGGAAGGTCGTTCCAAGCAGAGGGAACTGCCTAAGCAAAGGCTTGGGACTGTGAACCCGCCTGGTGTGCTTGGGGATCATTGTTGAAGGGAGGAGGGAGAATAAGGGCTAGGAGATGGGCCTGGAAAAGTGCTTAGGAACTAGACTGCGAAGGATCTGGAACGTGCCATTCAGGAGTTTGCACTTTATTTTACAGGCAATGGAGAATCCTTGAAGGTCTGTAGCTCATATCATATGCAGGCAGGACTGTGTGCGTTTGTTTTTGTGGTACTGGGATTGAACCCAGGGGTGCTCTGCCATTGAGCTACGTCCAATCCTTTTTAATTTTAATTTTTTAAAAAATATTTTTTCAGTTGTTGATGGACCTTTATTTATTTATTAATTTATATGTGGTGCTAAGAATCGAACTCAGTGCCTCACACATGCTAGGCAAGTGCTCTCCAACTGAGCCACCACCTCAGCCCTAATTTTTTTTTTTTTTGAGACAGAGGCTGACTTTGACCTTGTGATCCTCCTGCCTCAGCCTCCTGAATCACTGGGATATAAGGTACGCACCATAGCACCCTTCTTAGACCTGGTTTTGAAGATAATGCTGATATATTTGGGGGCAGATTAGAAGGACACTGAAGGCAAGGCCAAGTAGGTTTATTCAATTAATAGCAATTATTGAATACCCTTCATGTGCTAAATTTTGGAATAGAGTAATAAATAAGTGAATATCATGCCTTCAAGGACTTTTAAGTCTGGAGGGGAGGTAATGAGGGCTAAATGTAGAAGCTGGGTCAGATTCAGGAAATATTTCAGAAATATCATCATTAAGACATCTGGAAAATCTCGGATACAGAAAATGAAAATAGCTAGCCTCACTGACGGTGAGATATAATGGCACCGTAATTCCTACAAAGTATCCTACCATGTAGAAATAATTTTAAAATAATCCTTCTGGATTGTACATACCTTGCTAGCTTCGAAGCACTTTCACATGAAGCCTCACACTCACCTTTAGGTGATACACAAATTGTAATTATTAACTAATTTCATGTTGTTATACTATTTGTTTAACAGTCGGGTGAAAATTATGCCAAAGGAGAGTTATTCTGGAGCACGAAAAAGACATCTTCGCAGAATGCAAGGGCAATTAAATCGAGATGGGACCACAGCATCAGTCTAGCAAGGGCTGCATATAATTGTCTTTATGTCTCATTTTTAGGGAGAATCCGTTCAGAAGGAGTAAGCCAGGGTTGGGGGCCACATTCATAATAGGTGTATGGATCTCTCATTTAACAGTTCCAATAATGCCATGTCCCTGTAGCAAACTCCTTTAAAAACTCTTCCTTCCTGACTGAGACTTTATGTCATGTGCAGAGTCTTGGAAAAGGTGATGGAGCAGTCACACTTGGAACTTGAATTAATTCTCTGTGACGTCCCTTGTCTAATTCATTCCTTTCTGCCGTTGTCAGAATCAAAAATCTGCAGTTAATCCTCCCTTGTTTTCAGATGACAAAATCTCTCTGTTAGGTTTCAGAAAGCGAGGATTACAAAATGTTCTTATGGTTTTATGTCCTCTGTGGTGATTGGAGAATACAGGAAAGGATTGAAGGAGAATTTTCTTTTGGGGGGTGAGGGGACAGTCAGCATACTAAATAGAAGATTCCTTTCCAAAAATCTGCCTTTGGACCTACATGTTCATCACTTAAGAGGATTCCAAGAATTTTCAAATAAAATAAAAAGACATGGAGGTTACAAAATATGCATGGGTCAAAATTGAATGGCACACTTAAGACTGTATATCTCGCTGTGTATAAATAATAATAAAAAGAAAAACAAGCAAGACAGATGGATCAAAAATAATTAATACCGACAAGTATGACCAACTACTAGACTGTCCTAGGGGCATGATTAATGATTTTCAAAATAGTGGCTACAGAACTCACTTGGTTACAAGGGTGAAGGAGAGAAAAAGCATAGATGAGGGAAATTCTACTCCCTACAGACGACTGATTGGTCAGAAGTTATATCTTCTTTTTTTTTAATGTATATATATATTTTTAGTCATAGATGGACACAATACCTTCATTTTATTTATTTATTTTTAAGTGGTGCTGAGGATCGAACCCAGTGCCTCACATGTGCTAGGCAAATGATCTACCACTGAGCTACAACCACAGCCCAGAAATTATATCTTCAGCACACTTTGCTGGGTGTGATGGCCCACACCAATGATCCCAGCAGCCTGGGAGGCTGAGGCAGGAGGATCACAAGTTCAAGGCCAGCCTCAGCAACATAGTGAGGCCCTAAGCAACTTAGTAAGACCTTGTCTCAAAATAAAAAATAAAAAAGGGCTTGGGAGGGTTAGGGCTGTAGCTCAGTGTCAGAGCGCTTGCCTAGCGTGTGGGAGGCACTGGTTTGATCCTCAGCACCACATAAAAATAAACAAACAAAGGTATTCTGCCCATTTACAACTCCAAATTTTTTTTTTTTTTTAAAAAGGGCTTGGGATGTGGTTCAGTGGTTGAGAGCCCCTGGATTCAATCCCTGATCCAAAAACAAACAAACAAAAAACCATCACATCTGGACTAGCGTGTAGCTCAGTGGTAGAGCACTTGTCTAGTATACACAAGGTCCTGGGTTCAATCTCTAGCACCATCAAGAAACAAAACAAAAACAAAACAGCACACCTGATCTCCAGCTACTAGAACATACCAACACCACCATTTCTCATTCAGAACATTCCCCCTTTCCTTTCCCTAATACAGAGCAGTTCTCAGCCTCTCTGGAATCTTGGCTGGTACAGGAAATGACCCCCCCACCACTGTCTTGACTTTTTAATACTGATTCCATATACCCCAGGACTCTAGCAATGAGATACATATGATAACTGTGCAAAACAGCGAAAGTCGACCATTACATCTACACAGTTTCCATTAGATGAAATTCAACCCAGTTCAGATGACCTAACGTCACTCCACAGTGGCCTCCTTTACTGTTTCCCCCTCTAGACTGTATGTTCCATGAAAGCAGAGATAAGGTCTGTTTTATTCACTACTGGATATCCTACACCCAGCCCAGTGGTGAACACTAATACCATAATAGGTGCTCATCTAACATTTAGCAAAAGGATAGCAAATGAAAAGAAGCAAAACATTATTGTTTTTATAGAAATTAGTCCCCTGTGTGGACTCACTTTAGAGGTAGGAATTCAAAGGATATTCAATATGGGTTGTTTTTCTCCTTTAGAACTCAGGGCCTAGGTCATTTCTGCTGTATAAACCTAGCCCCTGAGTGACCAGCAAGCATAAAGGTGTAGGTGACCTTTAAGGACCAGCCATGGTTTTGCCACAGGCAGGAGGGTTCTGTGTTTTAATTGCCTGGAGATTCCATCCAAAATCAGAGTCAGCCGACAGTGCAGTCTGTGAGCAGGGCGGTTACATCTGTGGCACTTGGAAACGTGCCTGGCCCTGCACCAAGCAGACCTACTGGTACTGCATGACTAGAAACAAAATACGTTCAGCAAAGGAAGCTCTCAGGCTGCTGCACAGAAAGGTAGAGCCACTCACGAAATCACCTAAAATAAGATTCTGTCAACACTTAAGAATTAGCAGAGGAGCCGCGTGTAGTGGCGCGTGCCTGTAAGATGGTGAGTTCAAAGCCAGCTTCATCAACTTAGCGAGGCCCTAAGCAACTTAGCGAGACCCTGACTCACAATAAGAATATAAAAGGACTGGGGATGTGGCTCAGTGGTTAAGACCCCTAGATTCAACCCCAGGTATTTAAAAAAAAAAAAATAGCAGAGGATTGGGAGGCAGTGGGAAGCTCATATATTTACCAATGAGTATGGAAGTATTTCAGTGTTTTAACAACTCAAAGGTAGTGCAGAGCATGTCAGCTGACTTCTGGGCCTCAGAATTGTTAGGATTAGACCAATCACAAAATGTCCAGGATGCCTTGGCTTCCCCGAAGGCTGCCACTTGAGCGCATGCGTGTAATCTTTGCAACTTGGGAGGCTGAAGTAGGAGGATCCCAGACTCAAGGCCAGCCTCAGCAACTTAGCAAGACCCTGACTTAAAATTTTAAAAATAAAAATAAAAAGGGCTGGGGATGTAGCTCAGTGGTAGAGTGACCCTGACTTCAATCCTCTTTACTGAAAAAAGAAAAAGAAAAGGTAAAATAAAACTGCCATTTGCAGGCATTATTTATTTATTCATTTATTTTTAATGAGTTGTAGAGGCAGTGACTTTGCAAAGACACCTAAATATTGGAGTTCTGTCTGACGAGGCTCCTCACGTTACAGTCCTGACATAATCTTCCCTTAGTGAAGGTGACATCACTGACGTAAAGGTGGATTCCAGGCAGCTGCCTATCTGGGGAACAATCGATTCTGCAGGTATGTGACTCACTTTTAGAGACAGGAGTCCAAGTCCTCATCAAGCAGATCTCTCCTTTCCTGTCTCTGACACAGCCAGCCCTGTCCCTGTACTTATGTGTAACCCAGCAACAAGGATGTACACAAGGGCCAAGCTGAATGAAGAAGTCAGAGTCTGCACTATGATCTCCAGAGACACTCAGCTTTGAATGGAGGAGGGTTTTTAGACAAAAATCCCACCAATTCTCTGCCCTTTCAACTTCACTCTCTGTTCTCTTTTTATCTGCTTTCAGCCTTTCCAATTAATCTTGGAATGAGAGCCCAAGGCAAGAAGCCAGCAGTGCCCGAGGAATGCTAAAGAGCAAACTGATCCAGAGAAACAAATGCCAGCGAGGGACCCCACAGCAGAGAGACAGACACTGTGAGCAACGCTCCCGTTACCATGAGGCTTGCGAGGCGTGTGCGCGGGTCTCCGCATTGGCACCATCTGCCAATTCCTCAGGAGGACAGAACAAACCAGCGAGGCATGAAGATTAGATTATGTAACGCTCGAGGATTGCTGTTTTCAAAGAGGAAACAAATGGAACGAATTGATTTGCTTGTCAAAGTCATGTCACTGAAAGAGACCCGTTCCCTCCTTTTCTGAAGGACCTCATTAAACAGGGGAATGATTTCCCAGACTCACAACGCGAGAGACCAAAATCCACCCCATTCATAAGAGCAGGTGCAATTTCCAGAGTTGCAGGGATGAATCCTATTCTGGTCTTCCTGCTTGAAAAAAAAAAAAAATGACCATGCAGCTGCTACCTAAAGGGCACCAACATGGCAGGGAACATAACTGGCAGTTGCTAGCCAGAAGATCCAGAACCCGTGTGCTTTGCCTCTATTCTCTTACTTCCAGGGAAGCAGCATCTAATTTTGAGACCAGTGGGGACATATTTACTATTCAGAGCTCTAAACAAGTGCTTTGATAGACTGGGGACGCGTTCTTAAAAATACAAGCAGGAAGGAGAATGAGATGCTTTTTCTGGGACCCCTCTGTCATTGCTGGGCTTCTCAGAATTGCTTTGTGTAGTGTATGCAGTAGAAACAAATCAATGCAAACCCCAAGCTTGCTGCCATGGTCCTATCCCCCCCAGGTTTCCCTGCCTTGCTAAGACACAAAGATTGAAATATCAAGTCTTTATTCAACATGTAAATGAAACCTGTTGTACTGGATATTTTCCATTTGCTCCTCCAGACCTACTTGTCTAACCTTCTCTGTCCTGCCCTTTGCCCTGGGGTGCTGACCTATATGAATGACACCAACTTGCTGCACTGCCCTCTAGCTTTGTTGGGTATAGCCAAGGGGAGACAGCAGCAGGAAACTGAAAGACACAAGGAATATGAGGTTAGCTGGGCATGATGACACACACCTGTCATCCCTGTGGCTCGGGAGGCTGATGCAGGAAAATCTCGAGTTCAAAGCCAGCCTCAGCAAAAGTGAGGCGCTAAACAACTCAGTGAGACCCTGTCTCTAAATAAAATACAAAATAGGGCTGGGGATGTGGCTCAGTGATCCAGTGCCCCTGAGTTCAATCCCCAGTACTCCCTACCCCCCCAAAAAGGAGGATAAGGTTGACATAACTCTTCCCCCAACTCCCTCCCTGCCAGATCATCTTAGGTTGGTTGTGTCTTTTGATAAAAGATCACCCCTTCTTCTCAAGGTTGTCCTTCCCACACAACCCTCTTTTAATGGATTCTATAAATCTCTCCCTCCCCTCAACCTTCAGATCTAGGAGTGGTAAAGGCTATTACTAGTCCCCTGGGTACTACACATAACCTTATGGTTTCCCTGTGCCCTGCCCAAAACTTGCAGATAGTCTCTTTATTAAATCCTCCTCTAATTATCTACTTTGAGTGTGCCATCTGTTTCTTATACAGACCCTGCCTGATATACCTACCACACGTATCAGTATGTTGTAGGCCCAACACCATGGTAAAAAAAAAAAGGAACAAAATTAATACAATATGCTACCACTTTATGTAGTTATTCTGCATGTTCACCTCTTCCCAAAGCTATAATAACAACTTAAAGATAAAACCTAATTCCTCTTTACAACATAATTGTGCAGTAGAGTTTGTATGAACTAAATATAACTCAGAGAACAAGCTTTCTCATGCCATCAAAATTCATGTTAACAACTATAAAGAGAAAACTCCAGAACTGATTCCCCTGACTTGAAATTTAGCAGAAATATCTTCCAGTATTTAAATCAACCCAACAACTATTTGAAAGTCTACTATTGTGGCCAGCAANAAAATCCTTCACACGGCCCTGTTCCCTCCACCGTCCCTTCTCTGCACCATCCAGGCTGTTCCCCACTTGAGAACCTCCATGCTCCAACGTCCCCTGGGGTCTGCAGGTTCTTCTGGTCTTCTCCAGATTGACTCAGACTCATTTCTACTCAGTTTACATTTCCTAGGGGAATGTATCTCTCCCCAGATGGCCCCATGTCACTGAAGCCCTGAATACAAATAAAATACAAAATACAAATTAGGGCTGGTGATGTGGCTCAGTGATCCAGTGCCCCTGAACGCTCATTTGCTGATTGACTGAACAAAAGAGAAGGGCTGCCCCTTGGGACGGTTCTACCTGAGAGTGTCCACATCCCACGCAGCTGGCAATGCCTCCCCTCGGACATGGCAAGGTCTAAAAAACCCTCCCTTGAGCTTCTAGAAGCTCTTCGCTGCCTCCTTCTCCCTATCAAGCTACACCAGGTCCTCCAGGACGGAGAGCTTTAATTTAAAGGAGAGCATAGCGGTCCTAAGAATCGCAGGCGAGCTCGGTACCAGGGAAGGACGCTCCCCAGGCTTCGCACCTGCGGACCAAGGGACTTGCTGCGAGTGCGCATGCGCAGGACTACTCTGCTAGAGCGCTTCTCCAGCTCCGGATCGAGTTTCAATCTGGCCATTTTGAGCACCGGAGGAGGTGAACGTTGATTGAGAGCAGGGCTCCTGCACTGCCTGGCAGGTCAGGATGGAGTTGGAGTGTATGGAGCACCGCCCAGTGGCAGGCATTGAACTGCATTGTCCAGCTGAATACAGTACTCCCAGTGACTTGGTATAGGAGAGAGGAGTGTGTCGGTTTTACAGATGGGAAAACAGAGCCCTGTGGTTTTTAGAATTTATCCAAAGATAGATAATGAGAGTGCTGGGATATGACTCAACATCTCTGGCTTCCAAATGCCCAAGCTCTCTCCCTCCTTTTGAATTTTTCAAAAGAAATTTTCCCAAAATGTGAAAGCCAAGTGGGAGGAAGTTAACTTTCCTAGTAATCCTGGGCCAGCTGCCTGCCTGGATTCATGTGTCTGTGTGACCTTGGGCAAGTCATGTCCCCACGGAGCACCAGTTTCATCATCTGTAAAATGAAGATCATATTGCCTGCCTTTCATCATTGACGAAGATTCGCTCTTCTGACACAAAGGTAGTGATGCCTACCAGACGCCAGGTACTGTGTACTGTTGCAGGCCCAGGGGTATGCCAAAACAGAAGAGATCTTGTAAGGAGCTGAGATAGGGTGAGAACACACTAATAAACTCCAGAGCCCCGTCAGAGATGGTTCTAGAAACCTGGGCAATGTTGGACCCATTGCCCAGTAAGAACAGATGAAATCTATCAACATGGGCCTGGCATACTACAGGCTTCCCTCCATGGAAGGTGGGCATTTCTCACACAGTGGTGTGAGTTTCTCACCACTGGCTCCTGGGGAAGTAGAGACTGTTACAGGCATGGGAATTCACAACACACAGGTTCTTCCCTTGTGCTTCCAGAGCGGTGGGTGTTTCCATTGGTATGCTGTGCCTTGGAAAATTTCTACATTTTGCTTCACTGAAAACAGAGAAGCAGAAGGAATGCAGACCTGTGCTGACATTTTGCTGGAATGCCCCATCTCAGCCAGGTCCCCAAACACATGCAAAAGTCCATTCACTCTAATGCATCAGTTCAAGGCTCCTAAAGCAGTCAAGGCTCGCTGGCACATGTCCACTCACAAGCTGGAACACTTTGCCCAGAGAAGTCTAGTCCAGTCTGGGAGACAAACATCAAGCCAGGCCGTGGCCATCTCTCCTTTTAGTGGATATTTTGAGAAGAGAAATCTCAAGAACCAGGATGCAGGGACAGAACTATTAAAGACTGGCCAAACTGGAAGTCTACTCACCTGACAAACTGAAGCCCAGAGACATAAGTTTAGCTGCCCAAGATTACACAGCAAGCTTGTGAAAATCTCCATGAATTCATACAGACACCAGATATTTATTAAGTGCCAGCTAGGTGCCAGGCACTGTTCTAGGCCCTAGGGATACAAGAGTGTCAAAATAGACAACAATTTCTATCCTCTTGGAGCTGGAATTCTAGTCAAAGGAGAGAGGCAGGGCTGGGTTTGTGGCTCAGCGGTAGAGCACTCGCCTAGCACTGGTGAAGCATTGGGTTTGATCCTCAGCATCACATAAAGATACATGAATAAAGGTATTGTGTCCATCTACAACTAAAAAACATTTTTTAAACAAAGGAGAGGCAATAAAAAGATGAGTTAGTAATATATATGACATGCAAGATGATGGTAAATGCTTTGAAGAAAAATGAAGCAGAAAAAGGGAATAAGAAGTATATTATACTGCTGGGCACAGCGCAGTGGTGCGCGCCTATAATCCCAGCGGCTCAGGAAGCTGAGGCAGGAAGGTTCCCAAGTTCAAAGCCAGCCTGAGCAACTTAGGGAGGCCCTAAGCAACTTAGCAAAGCCCTGCCTCAAAATAAAATATAAAAAGGGTTGGGGATGTGGCTCAGTGGTTAAGCATCCTGGGGTTCAATCCCTGGCACACCTCCCCCCCCACACACTCCATACAAAGAAAAAGTGTATTGCAAGAGTATCGCATGGGTGCAATCTGAAATAGAATAGCCAGGGAAGACCTCACTGATAAACTGGTGTTTGAGCAAAGATCTAAAGATGAGAAAGGAAAACATGCCAGTGTGTGGGGAAAGAGTGCCCCGAGGGGCGACAGTCACAGCCAAGCCCACGAGGCAGGTATGTACCTACTGTGTTCCAGGGTCAGCAAGGAGGCCATTGGAGGAAGGAGTGAGGAGGAGGATGGGAGGCAAGTATGAGCCTGCGGGCCACCGTAAGTACTTTGGCTTTTATTCCAAATGAGATGAGGAACCACTGGAGATTCTGGGGTGGAGAAATGATTTGATCTAACTGAATAGAAAAGGCTGAAGCTCCTTCCATCCATTCATACACTCATGGAGCCTCTTAGGTGCCACCTGTTCTGTGGATGACAAGCTAGACACCCCCAGAGTGACGCAGTGGGTACTTAAGTGTGCATTTTGTGCTGTTTGGAGAGTCCAGAGCAAAGAGGAGGCTCAGCCATGACCTTCCTCTCGCTGGCTCTCACTGCTTTCCCTCTTTGTCCTGCGTCCCAGGGAGACTGGCCCCAGGTAGCTGCAGGGCAATGTACTCAGGAGGCTGCTGGAACCTGCCAGTTATAAATAGCAACTCCCGTGGCAGGGAATGGAGCTGCTCCCTCCGAATGAGTCAGAGGCACAGAGCCACAGCCCCCCAAACTGCACTGTCACTCTCCACTCTGCCAACTCACCCCAGAGCCCTCTCTGACCTTTAAACCAAGGCCAGGTCTCTGTTTCTCACCATGACCCTTTCTGGCCCTGTCACTTCCCCGCTTTCCCAGGTGCTCACTACCCCCCAGGAATGCCAGAAAACCCACTAGTCTGTTAGTTCCAAGGGTCAGAATTGCATAATATATAAATGCCTGGGATCCAACGTCAGATCCAGATGTGCCACTTCCTGTGACCTTGGGCAAGCCACCTCTCTGAGGGCAGACCCATCTTTCTCATTCATAAATGGGAATAATAATAATAGAACCTTCTCCATGGAACTGGTATGAGGATTCACAGCCCAGCTGGGCTCAGTGGTGCACACCTGAAATCCCAGCTACTTCTATAATCAGCCTCCTCTGGAGACAGGTGGGAAGATCGCTTGAGCTCACGAGTTTGAGACCAGCCTGGGCAACATAGCCGGACTCCCATTTCAAAAAGAAAATCAACAACAACATGGTACATAAGTCTAGAGCTTGGCATATAGTAGCTGCTCACTTAATGGAGTGAATGCCCCTATGTTCAATTACATTATAATCCTGAGAGAGATAATAATAAATAAGAAAATAATCGCTTTCATCTATTCTTTTGTGCATCTAACCATATCCTTGAAGTACAGTTTCCTGACATAGAACATGGTATCTCTGATTTTCAAAAATCAAGCAAGCTTCACCATCCACATAGGACACGGGAAGAAAATGAGACTCAAAGTGAACCATGTGGCTTTACCAAGGCCACTCTGAGCCTGGTAAAGCAGAAGCACTTCACCAGAGGCCTGGGAGGCACATGCACCTCACACCAAAAGAATATGGGGGATGGGGCAGGAGACGGGCACATCTCTGCTTGCTCCGGCCATCATTCCTTCCAGTTCCCGAGGAGAGAAGCCCTCGGCCACCTCACCAAGCCTCGGCTAGTCCTTCTGTGGGTAAAATGGAGTAAAACTCTATGTAATGGTTCCCCAAAAGATGTTTTGCCATTTCTGTCATGCCCATTGTGTAAGGATGAGGTGATGGTGACGACTTGGTCTTACTGCCTTCTTTGATTTCCAGGCTTGTGTCTGGTCACCTCCCCTAACCCCAAGTTCCAGATTGATCCCCTTGATTTCCCTCCTCCACCACAGTGGAAACCTTTAAAAACAGCAGAAAGGGCATGCATTTGGGGGTCAGACAAATGTGGGCTCCCTCCTGGCTCTGCTGTTTCCTAGCTCTGTGACTTGAAGCAAATCCCTTCACCTCTCTGAGCATCATTCATTTAGCAAATACATATTAGTCCATGTCTACAACGTGCCAGGCTCTGCTCTGGTGCCACTGCGGTAGACGAAAGAGACACAGTAAACAATGAAACTAATAATTTCAGAAGTGATACGTCAATGAAGAAAATGAAACAGGGAGATGTGATTGTGACTGGGATGGGGTGGAGGGGAGCGCTGTCTTTGGTAAGGTGGTCGAGAAGAAAGTGACCTTCACTCTGTGACTTCAGTGATGGGATAGGACTGGTTATGAGACCTAAGGGTACACAGACCTTGAGCAGAAAATGGGTTTGGTGCATGGAGACCAGGGTGGTGGGAGTGCAGACTGCCATCGAGAGGGGAGATGAGGTCAGAGAGGTAGGCAGGGGCTGGATCCCAAAGCATCGAATGACAAGATCCCAGCCGCATTTGATAAGATGCAGAAATCTAGCACGGGA
This sequence comes from Marmota marmota marmota, assembly GCF_001458135.2. NCBI lineage: Eukaryota > Metazoa > Chordata > Mammalia > Rodentia > Sciuridae > Marmota > Marmota marmota. The sequence continues at coordinate 346,539 of NW_026000139.1, forward strand.
CTTAGCATACAGTGGGCGCTCAATCTGCAGTAACTATGATGATTTGGAGTCCTCCTCCTCCTCCTCTCAGGGACCCTCATGTCCCTCCCCTGCCCCTTGGTCCCTCTCTGAGATGCCACTGTCCCTCCCTGGGGGGTGGAGGGACTTGGATTCTCAGCAGAAAGAAGGAAGCATCCCCCTCCCTTCTCCTCCCCTCCCCTTCCTCCTCCAAACCCTCCCACCGCAGCCCAGTGATTTTCCTGCCTCTCACAAGGCGATTTTATTAAACATCTCGAAAAAATATTCTCTCACTCCCTCTCTCTTTATTTATAAAAATCAACTTAACACCCTGCTCCTTTGTTCTATTTGGAAACTGGAACAGCCTGGTTTATATTTAGCCGAAATCCTGCTCCTTTCCCCACAGATTCCGGCAGAGCCCAATGAGCTAGAGGGGCTACAGGAGGAGGAGGGGGGCAGAGGGCTGGGGGGTGCCGGGGGTGCTTCAAAGGACTGTCCCCGGGAGCCCCAGGGCTCATCAAGTCCAAAGGACCTAGAAGGGTAGGAGGTGAGGAGCTATTTCCCACAGCATCGGGGTATCCCAAGACCAGGCTTTGCCACGATGTACATCATTCTATCACCTTCTAGTCCCATACGGATTCCAGAAGAGAGACAGAGGAGATGGCAATCAGAGTAGAAGGACCCAAGCCCTCATCTGGAACCTGGCTTGGAGGGGCAGTATGGGGCAGGCATCGGGACATGGGGCTGGGTTCAAATCCCATCTCTTCTCTGCCGATCACTAGCTGGTTGATGAGGGGAGGTCAACATGTGCCTCATAGTCCTCATAGTGCCTGGGACATGAATGTGTGTGCGGACAGTGGCTGTGAGCTGTGAGTTGAAGGCAACTGCTTGGCTACTATAATTCAGGGCTCCACTCCAAAGTTGCTTCCTCCACGAAGCCTTCCCAGATTAAAACTCATCGATTTGGCTACCAGCACTGGGCTACCCTGGGACTGTGGAGATGAAAGAACAGACCCTCACAGGACCCCAGTGGGATCACAGGTGGATATATAATAATTGCCACAGACAGTCCTAGTTCCAGAAGAGGCTTAGGCTCCATTTGTTTACACAGATATGCAAAACCAGTTCCCCTCTGCATCTGTAGAGCTAAATACAGCAGCTGGCACCTGGAGAGACAGTATAGAATAGTGGTTAAGAATACATCTGGGGGGCTGGGGCTGGGGCTCAGTGGCAGAGCACTTGCCTTGCACATGAGTTCGATCCTCAGCACCTCATAAAAATAAATAAATAAAATAAAGGTATTGTGTCCATTTACAACTAAAAAATATAAATAAAAATATTTTTTAAAAAAGAATACATCAGGGAGCCAGAGGCAGTGGCCCGTGCCTACAATCCCAAAAGCTCAGGAGGCTGAGGCAGGATTGTGAGTTCAAAGCCAGCTTCAAAAACAGTGAGGCCAATAATGGAGTATTACTCAGCACTAAAAACTGACAAAATCATGGAATTTGCAGGGAAATGGATGGCATTATTATGCTAAGTGAAGCTAGCCAATTCCTAAAAAACAAATGCCAAATGTCTTCTTTGATATAAGGAGAGCAACTAAAAACAGAGCAGGGAGGAAGAGCGTGAGAAGAAGATTAACATTAAACAGGGATGAGAGGTGGGAGGGAAAGGGAGAGAGAAGGGAAATTGCATGGAAATGGAAGGAGACCCTCATTGTTACACAAAATTACATATAAGAGGATGTGAGGGGAAAGGGAAAAAAAATCAAGGGAGAGAAATGAATTACAGTAGATGGGGTAGAGATAGAAGATGGGAGGGGAGGGGAGGGGGGATAGTAGAGGATAGGAAAGATAGTAGAATACACTAGTATGGCAATATGTAAAAATGTGGATGTGTAATCAATGTGATTCTGCAATCTGTATACGGGGTAAAAATGGGAGTTCACAACCCACTTGAATCAAACGTATGAAAAATGATATGTCAAGAGCTTTGTAATGTTTTGAACCAATAAAAAAAAGAAAGAAAGAAAACACAAACACACACCAAAAAAAAAAAAAGAAAAAAACCAGTGAGGCCAATGGTCAAGTGCTACTGAGTTCAATCCCTGGCACACCCCACAAAAAGAAATACATCTGGGAGCTGGGCATGGCGGTACACACCTTTAAGCCCACACCTCGAGAGGCTGAGCAGAAGGATCATATTCAAAGACAGCCTCAGCAACTTAGTGAGACCTTGTCTCAAAATTTTAAAAAAGGTCCAGAAGTGTAGCTTGGTGGTAAAGTGCCCCTGGGTTCAGTCCCCAGTACCAAAATACATACATAACCATTACGCTAAGTGAAAGAAGCCAGACATAGAAGGTACATTCCATTTACGAGAGGTGTCCAGACTAGGCAAATCCGTAGAGACAGAGTACAGATTAGAGGCGGCCAAGGCTGGGTTTCCTTTTGGGGTGATGAAGATATTTTGGAACTAGACAGAAAAGATGGTCGTGCAATGCCATTGAATTGGTCGCTTTTAAATGTTAATTGCATGTTATATTAATGTCACCTCAATTTTTTTTTCTCCCAGTGCTGGGGTTGGAACCCAGGACCTTGTAAAAACTAGGCAAGCATTCTACCATTAAACTACATTCCCAGCCCTCACCTCAACTTTTATAAAAAGTGTATCTGAATTCACTTTGTGGCCATATTAATTGATGTGGAAAGAAAAAACATTTGATAAAATTAACACCTAGTTATGAATTAGAAACAAACTGACAGTGCAGAAATAGAAGGGAACTTCTTCAACCTGTTAAAAGCTGCTTCAAAATACCTACAGGTAACACATTTAGTGCTGAATGTCTAAACACTTAAATGTTTTCGGGTTGTTTTTTTTTTTTGCCATAAGTTTGGGAACAAGGCAAAAATATCTGTTCTCACCACATTTATGCAATATTGTACTGGAGGCCTAGCCAAGGCAATAAGACAAGAAAGTCGGGAGAAAATCCCAAGGAAATTAAAAATAGACCAAAACTATTAGAGCTAATAATTTTATTTAGCAAGATCAAAGGACACAAAGCTAACATGTCAAAATTCTCTATATTAGCAACAAACAATTAAATGTTTGAAGACACAATAGCATTAAAAAAACATAAAATAGGGGCAATGATGCACACTTATAATCTCAGCTATTTGGGAAGCTGAAGCAGATGATCACAAGTTCATGGCCAGCCTTGGCAACTTAGTAAGACCCTGTCTCAGGGGCTGGGAATGTGGCTCAAGCGGTAATGCGCTCGCCTGGCATGCACGGAGCGCTGGGTTCGATCCTCAGCACCACATACAATAAAATAAAGATGTGTCCACCGAAAACTGAAAAATAAATATTAAAAAAAATTCTCTTCTGAAAAAAAAAAAAGACCCTGTCTCAAAATAAAATAAAAAAGTGCTGGGGATGTAGCTCAGTGGTAGAGTGGTAGAACACCTGTGTGTAGCATGTTCAAAAGGGCCTGGGTTCAATCTCTAATACCGCCCCACCACCACCACCACCCCACCTCCCCACCCCGGCCCCGGCAACATTCCATAAAACACTTAGGTACATTTTTCAAAATGTGAAAAATTTGTACACTGAAAACTATAAAATGTTGCTGAGATAAATTAAAGAACACCTACAAAAAAATTAAAGAACACTTAGTTAAATATTATATAACAGGTTTATGTATAAAATGCCAATTCTTCTGATATTGATCTATAGATTTAACACAAGCCTGATCAAAATTCCCACAGGCTTTTTTTTTTTTTTTTTGGTAGAAATTGTCAAATAGATTCTACATTGAAGTGCAAATAAACTACAACATTATAGAAGTGCAAATAAACTACAACAGCCAAAACCATTTTGAAAAACATGACAGAGCACTTCTGCTATTCGATTTTGACACATACTATAAATCTGCAAGAGAGTGTGGTATTAGCAGAAGGATAGAGGAATAGATTAAATAGAAGAGAGTCCAAAATAGATCCACCCACACACCAACAATTGATTTTTGACAAACTTGCCAAGGGATTCAGTGTGGAAAGGAAACTGGCACTGAAACATATCTGCATGAAAAAAAAAAAAGAACCATGATCCCTACCTCACACCACACTCAAAAGCTAACCTGAAATGGATCAGAGACCTAAGTTTAAAAACTGAACCCATAAAACTTCTGGGAGAAAATGAGAGAATTTTTTTTTGGCCAGGGATAAAGATTTCTAGAACACTGGGCTGGGGTTGTAGCTCAGTGGTAGAGTGCTTGCCTCACATGTGTGAAGCACTGGATTCAATTCTCAGCACTGCATATAAATAAATGTATAAAATAAAGGTCCTTCAACACTAAAAAATATTTTAAAAAAAAGATTTCTAGGACACAAAAAGTACAAAAAATACATTGATAAGTCTTCATCAAAATTTTATACTTCTATTCTTCAAAAGCCACTCCTTTTTTTAATTTTAAAATTAGGGTCTTGCTAAATTTCTGAGGCTTAACCTTAAATTATAAGTGTTCCTACCTCAAGCTCAAGAATTGCTGAGGTTACAGGCATGCACCACTGCACCTGGCTGAAAGACACTTTTTTTTTGGGGGGGGGTACTGGATATTGAACTCAGGGGCACTCAGCCACTGAGCCACCTCTCCAGCCCTATTTTGTATTTTATTTAGATACAGGATCTCACTGAGTTGCTTAACACCTCACTTTTGCTAAGGATGGCTTTGAACTTGCGATCCTCCTGTCTCAGCCTCCTGAGCTGCTGGAATGGCAGACATGCACCACAGTGCTCAGCTGAATGACACTCTTAATAAACAAACTGTAAGTTAAAGGTTAAGAGAAAACAAAAGATACACACATGTACCATACATACACAAACACACATGACAAAGGGCTTATATCCAGAATACATAAAGAATTTATAACTAAAATAATCATAAGATAAATAACCCTATTTAAAAAATTAAGCAAGGGCTGGGGCTGGGGCTCAGTGGCAGAGCACTTTCCTAGCATGTGTGAGACACTAGGTTCAATCCTCAGCACCACATAAAAAAAATAAATCAAGGCATGCTGTCCATCTACAACTATAAAAAGAAATTAAGCAAAATAGTTGAACAAATACTTCACAAAAGAAGACATACAAATGGATAATAAGCACATGAATATATGCTCAGTATCTTTAATTGGCAGGGAAGTATAAATTAAAACCACAATAAAACATCACTACTCAAAATGGAACGGCTAAAATTAACAAGACTGACAATACAAAGTGTTGATAATGATAATGGAGCAACTGGAGCGCTCTTACGCTGCTGGTGGGAGTGTAAAACACCCAGTCACACAGGAAGAGCTTTTGCATACAAAGATAAATATATATGTCCCATATGATCTCTTAATTTTACTCCTGGCTGTTTATCTGAGATAAATGAAAATGTCCAAAACAAAAGGCTTATGCATGAATTTCATAGCAACTTTATTCACAATAGCTCCTAACTGGAAATAAACCAAATGACACTCAATAGAATTGGAGAAATGAGTCACGCTCTGTCTATACAGTGGAATACTACTCAGCAAAAAAAAAAAAAAAAAAAAAAAAAAATTACAAGCATATGTGAAAATGTGGAGGAACCTCATAAATATTTTGGCTCAGCAAATACTACTTCCCTCATACAGGTGTTTCTGTTTTTAAGAGGTAGGGTCTTGTTAGGTTGCCCAGGCTGGCCTCAAACTCCTGGGCTCAAGCGATCCTCCCATTTCAACCTCCTGAGTAGCTGGAACTTCAGGGGCATGCCACCATGCCTGGTCCTTCATAGGGTTCTGGTTTTTGTTTTTGTAATGTTTTAGATAATCTAAGGGAGGGGTTGACATTTTTTAATGAGTTAATTTATTGAGAATTAAGGTAGCTGACCCCTCCACAGTGAGTAGGGTTGTGAGTATGGAGAAGGAGGATATTATGGAAATGACAGTCTGTGGAGACCATCAAGCACCCTGAGGGATCTGCTCTTGGACCACTCTTTCTGGGGGAATCCAGCCACCATGTCATAGAGACACTTGAGCGGTCCTGTGGAAAGCTTGGGATGGCAAGGAACTGAGGTCCCCTGGCAGTATCCAGGGCTAGCTTGCCAGCCATAGGAATGAACCAACTGAATCCCAGAGTCCCAGTCAAGCCTTTAGATGACAGGCCAACCTCTTGACCTCATGAGCCAGAGCCACCCAGCTATGCTACTCCTAACCCTGGCCCACAGGAACCATGCAACACAGTAAACAGTAGTGCGTAAGCCAGGCACAGTGGTGCACACCTGTGGTCCCAGCTTCTCAGGAGGCTGAGGCAGGAGGATCGCTGGAGCCCAGGAGTTGAACCCGGTTTGGGCAACATAGCAAGACTCCCATCTCAATAAACAAACAAAAAAATAAGTGTTATTGCTAAGAGCCATACATTTGGGGGGTGATTTGTTACAGAGCAGTAATCATTAATAGGAGCACTGCTACTAATCACTAACATTCATTTATCGTGTGACTTACTATGACCACTAGTAGGCAGTGAGCTGGCTGTCCTCAGCCTGTCTGGAACCACTGTACCTCTTTTCCACCCTCCTCTGGGCTCCAAAAGTCTGACCTGCTCAGATTCAACCACCTCCCATATCCTCTGGCTTCTCATCAGGGTTAGCCAAGGTGAGGGAGAGGGTCCCCCCAGGAGGAGGAAGGGAGAAGGAAAAATGGGTCAGAATGTATATAGCTCTGTTCCTTCCTGCAGGGCACCTCAGCCTAGCTATGTCCCTCAACCGGAGGCCACAGCATCTCTTAAGGTGTTTCTGTCCACACAACTCTTTCTGGGTTAACAGCAGGCCTAAGGAGGTAAGCACCTGTCTAGCCCAGCCCTGCACTCTCCCTGGTGAGTAGAGGGGACTCCCTCCTTCCAATTACCAATTTGAGCCTGCCATCTCTTTCCTTCTGAGATTGAGTGGCCACCCCAATTTAAGAACCCCTACTTCAGAGAAGGAAGTAGGAACTCAAAGAGGATCAGGGAAAAAAAACCTCAAAACCAAATGAGGAACTACCAGAGGCCACCCTAAAGTGTGCCCTGCAGGCAACCGGCCCTATTAGATGCTTCTTGACTGACTGAATGAATGCATGACTTAGTGGGTACAGGGGAAGGCCCACCTGTTCTGCCTTCTTCTTCTTCCTCTTCTTATTTTTGAATCCTGCCTTCTTAAAGGGTCAGCATCTTGACTCCTTCAGCCAGACACGGATGGCCAGTTCCCCAGCCCAGGTCAAAGTAGAAGTTTCTGGAAGTTTTGCCTTAGAAAGATGAACACAGAGCCCGGCATACCCAGGAAGCAGCCCCCAACCTCAGTGAGAGACTCAAGAGTTATTTTTGAAAAGCAAGCGAGGCCTGCAGGCGGCCCTGGCAGAGCACAGAGCTGGAAGATGGGCGAGCCAGGAGCAGAGGGAGAACAGACAGCTACCGCAGAACCTACGCCCTGTCCCTATGACGTCAGCCCCACGCACTGTGACATAATATGCTGGCGGGTGGGGGGAGGGGAGACATCCTGCGCTCCCTTGAGAAACTTTTATAAATCGTGGTAAAATACACACCATAAAAAAATATATATGTATTTTTGAAAGTTTTTTAACTACTCCTTCCCCAGGCTGAATGACACTGGGGACTGAGTTCCCACAGGACCAGGGAGTAGGAACATCAGCCAAAAATATGGGCCACCGAATGATGTGTGAGGTTTTTGCACTCGCCAGGGGGAAATCCTAAAATAGGAGGAAGGGCTGTGAGTTGAAGTTGGGGGGCCAAGGATCAGGGAAGAGCTGGCATCCTCCATCTCTGCCAAATAAGGGAAGGCGGAAGGGGGTGGGGGTAGGGCAGGGAGGAGGGGGCAGGGAGCAGGTGTTGGGGCTCAGGTTGGAACTGAGAGCTGCAGGGGGCAGAAGGCAGGCAAGCAGCGAATGCAGAATGCGCCTAATGAACCAAGCAGAAGAATGGAGAGGTGTTTGCAACTGGGCAGGGGGGTCACAGGCAGCCAGAGGGAGCCATCAAGGTCCCAAAATAACTCCTGCTTCTGCAGGAGAGACTGGAACTAATCAAGGTCGGATTTATCCAAGACTCCATCAGGGAGAGGCTGCGGAGAGGCTGTGTGTCTCCAAGCAGGGACTGCAGGAGAGGAAAATAAACAAAAGATGTGATTCGCAGCTTCGAGGGGCTGTCGTCTTGGAAAACGGTGCCAAGCATAGAAGCGAGTCTTTCTAGGTGCTCATTCGGAGTGGCGCCTGTAGCCAGCATTTATCATGTGCCTACAGTGTGCCCTGGACTGCAACGTATGGCTAAGATTGGGCTCCAGAGTCGGCCTGCTTGGATCAGAATCCCTGCTCTATTTTTTGCTGTGGGTCCCTGGTGAAGTCAATGGCCTACTCTGAGCCTGAGGATCCTTACCTGGAAAGTGGGGATGATTCAAACCTGCCCCAGAAGGGAGTTGAGAACAGCAGCTCAATGTATGCAAACCTTTATCATGGATCTTCCCAGCAGAGCTTGGAGAAGACTGTTAGGTTTCTTTCCTTCCTTTCCTTCCTTTCCTCCTTTCTTTCTTCCTTTCTTCCTTTCTTTCCTTCCTCTCTCTCTCTCTCTCTCTCTCTCTCTTTCTTTCTTTCTACCAGGGATTGAACTCAGGATCACTTGACCACTGAGCCCCATCCCCAGCCCTATTTTGTGTTTTATTTAGAGACAGGGTCTCACTGAGTTGCTTAGCACCTCGCTTTTGCTGAGGCTGGCTTTGAACCCATGATCCTCCTGCCTCAGCCTCCCAAGCCACTGGGATTATAGGCATCTGCCACTACTCCCAGAAAGTGTTAGATTTCTGTCTCCCTATCTGAGGCTCAGAGAGCTCAAGGGGAAATGCCACCATTGGGGTTCAGGTGAGTCTGAGCCAGAAGCATGAGGAGCCAGGCAAGGGTTGCCCGCTGTCATTCCAGCAGCTGGGGAGGCCATGTCAGGAGGATTGCGAGTTCAAAGCCAGACTCAGCAACTTAGCGAGGCCCTAAGCAACTCATCAAGACCCTGTCTCTAAATAAAATATTTTAAAAAGGGCTGAGGATATAGCTCAGTGGTTAAGCACCACTGGGTTCGATCCATGGTACCAAAAAATAATAATAATAATAAAGAAGAAGAAGAAGAGGGTCACTGCAGGCAGCCTCCCTTCCTTGCAGAATAATCCAGTAACCTGGTTTATACACTCACTGGATTATCCCACCACTGCTGATCACTGTGTGCCAGGCTCCAATCTAGGAGCTGGATGCAGCGGTGGACAAAATAGACCAAACCACCATCTTCCTGGGGCTCTCGTTCTCATTGGGGGAAATGGAAAAAAACTGAGTAAAGAACTCATAACCAGGATAACTTCAGAATGGGATAAGTGCTATGTGAACAACAAAACAAAACAACAACAGGAAAAAACCTTTAGGACTGGGCATGGAGCTCAGGGGTAGAGTGCTTACCTACATGGTGAGACTCCCTAGTAGGGCAACAATAACAACTAAATCCTTATAAAGCATCTACTGTGGGCCAAACATTGCTAACAAATGTGGAATAATTTAACCCTTACTACAACCCTATAAGATATATGCTATTATCATCACCCCAAACTTGTAGCTAAGGGAACTAAAGCACAGAGAGGTTAAGGAACTTGCCCAGGCCACACAGCTAACAATGAGGGGCAGAGCCGAGTTTCATTCCCAGGCCATCTGGCTCCACGGTGCTGGCTGGTGGGGAGAGCATTAAGTAGGGCAGTTTGTCCAGGGAAGAGATGTCTAGAGAGGTGACATTTGAGCTGAGACACGATGTTAAGACATGGGAAGTCCAGGAGGCAGAGAGTTCCAGATGGAGAGAACATTGAGTGCAAAGGCCCTGAGGCAGGTAGGGCTTGGCAGCTTGGGAAAAGAGCAAGGAGGCTAGTTGGAGCTGTGGCAGAGGACACATGACAGCAACAGAGTGCTCAGCACAGACACGTGGGGGTGAGAAGGAGCTTGCTTTGTCCTCTAGGACGTTTCAGATCCCTGCTGCTTGTCCCACTGATGCTCAGGAAGCCTGGCCTAAACCAGTTCTGACAGACGCAGGCCCCTTCTCTCCCAGAATCAGGCCGATTAGGCTCAGGCAAAGCTGATTTCCACCCTGGGCTGGGAAATAGCCCAGGCTGGGCCACTCAACCTCTTTTAGCCTCCACCCACAGCGCCCCCAGGCTGGTGGGCCAGGGAAGGGCTCCCCTCCTTCCTCACCCTAAATCTCCATCCTCCCTGGCCAGAGCCACAGAGGAGAGACTGCGGTCCTCACCTGAGACAGGACCTCCTAGCTCCTGCCCCTGGGCTCCAGTCCTATCCAGGACAGAAGAGGGATGCCATGTTCCCCAGACTGGTCTCTGTGGGTCTGAGAGAGAAACCTAAAGGGGCGGATGATGGGTAGGGCTCCATGTTCCTATTAGATTCCAGATTCCTTCCCTTTGTGGTCCTGGGAATGTGGCTTCACCTCACCAAATCTCAGTTTATTTCTCTGAAAAATGAGGATAATAATAATAACTAGCTCACAGAGTTGCTATGCAAATTGAATATAACATGCCCAAGAGGGAGATTTCTGGGGCCTCAAAATGTTCTAAGTCTCTCCCTGAGCAGTGTACATAAAAATGCAATGAATTATACATTTTAGATGTGGGCATGCATGTATACATTCTATACATTATAGCCCAATCATTTATTTATTTATCTATCTATCTTTTTATTTATTTATTTTTGGTACCAGGGATTGAACTCAGGGGCACTCAACCACTGAGCCCCATCCCCAGCCCTATTTTTTTTTTTTTAAAGAAAGAGTGAGAGAGGAGAGAGAGAGAGAGAGAGAGAGAGAATTTTTTTTTAATATTTTTATTTTTTAGTTATCGGCGGACACAACATCTTTGTTTGTATGTGGTGCTGAGGATCGAACCCGGGCCGCACGCATGCCAGGCGAGCGCGCTACCGCTTGAGCCACATCCCCAGCCCCCCAGCCCTATTTTGAATTTTATTTAGAGACAGGGTCTCACTGAGTTGCTGAGCACCTCACCATTGCTGAGGCTGGTTTTGAACTCACGATCCTCCTGCCTCAGCCTCCTGAGCTGCTGGGATTACAGGTGTGTGCCATGGTACCAGTTTTTTTTAAAGGGTAAAGTAGGACTGAATGGATGTAGCCCAGTGGTAGAGCACCTGCCTAGCATATGCAGAGGCTTGGCTTCAATCCCTAGCACTGAGTAACATAAAAAATAAAAAAGCAAAGTGTGGCCTTGTTCATGGTTAGTACCGCATAGATGTTTGCTAGGAATAATAGTATACGAAACATTCCATAAATATTTGTTGAATATATTTGTTGAGAAGGCCCTAGTACCCTTCCATACTTATTTATTTGATTTTTCAGTGCCTAAGGCAGCTCAAATTCAAAAGGTCCATGATTGAGTTCTTCCCTCACCTTGGTCTTGCTCCACTCCCAGATTTCCTAGCTGCCCAGGGGCTCAGTTGAGAAATGTAGATGTCACCCTGTCTGCCTTTTCCCTGCTCTTGTGCCTAATAGCTCACTGCCAACTTACTATTATTTCAGTAGTGGACTGTCCTCAGAGATGGCACCCAACACCCTTCCTATGAGGGCATGCTGACCCCATCAAAAAGTCATGGACATGATGGCCCTTGCCTGTAATCCCAGCAACTCAGGAGGCTGAGGCAGGAGGATGACAAGTTTGAGGCCAGACTCAGCAACTTAATGAGGCTCTATCTCAACAACAACAAAAGGCCAGCATGTAGCTCAGTGGTGGAGTGGGCTCCTGAGTATCAGGGAGGTGGGTACAGTTTAACCGCTTGCAAAAAAATGAAATCAAATCCTTACCTCACTCCACAAATGAAAACGAACTCAAGCCAGGCGTGGTGGCACACGCCTGTTATCCCAAGTAACTCAGGAGGCTGAAGCAGGAGGATCACAAATTCAAAGCCAGCCTCAGCAATTAAGCAACTCAGTGAGATCCTGTCTCTAAATAAAATACAAAAAGGGCTGGGATGTGGCTCAGTGGTTAAGCACCACTGGGTTCAATCCTCCATACAGAAAAATAAAAAGCCAACAACAAAAACTAACTCAAATTGGATCAAGAACTTAAATATAAGAGCTAACAGTATAAAACAATTAGAAGAAAACATAGGGGTGGATCTTCATTAAGCTGGATGTGGTGGTATAATATAATATAATCCCAGCAGTTTGGGAGGCTGAGACAGGAAGATCGTGAGTTCAAAGCCAGCCTCAGCAAAAGCAAGGCACTAAGCAACTCAGTGAGACCCTGTCTCTAAATAAAATACAAAATAGGGCTGGGGAGGGGCTCAGTGGTTGATTGAGTGCCTCTGAGTTCAACCCTAATTCTCCCCCCGCCAAAAAAAAAAAAATCTACATGACCTTAGATTTGGCAATNATATATATATATATATATATATATATATATATATAAAACTTTATTTTACTTGTTTATTTTTTTATGTGGTACTAAGGATCAAACCCTGTGCCTCATACATGCCAGGCAAGTGCTCCACCACTGAGCCACAACCCCAGCCCCTTGGCAATGCATTCTTGATTTGATATCAAAAGCAAGAACAATAAAAGAAAAAAAATGTTGGACAACAAAGTAAAAGTAAAAATGTATGTGAATCAACAGATGCTATCAAGAAAGTGAAAAAAAAAGCTCACATACTGATAAGAGTCTTAGTGTCCGCATGAATGAAGAACTCTTACAGCTCAACAACAAAAAAGACAAACAAACCAACTAAAAAATGGGCAAAGTAATTGAATAGACATTTCTCCAAAGACTAGATGCAAATATATGCCAAAAAGCACATGAAAAGAAGCTCAATATTATCGGTTATATGGTAATTGAAAAACAAAACTACAATGAGATACCACCTCACACCGGCTAGAGATGGCCTTAACTCTTTTTTTTTTTTTTTTTTGGTGGTACTGGGACTTGAACCCAGGCGCACTTATCCACTGAGCCACATCCCCAGCCTCTTAAATATTTTTTTTTAAAAGAGAGAGAGAGGAAGAGAGAATTTTAATATTTATTTTTCAGTTTTTGGCGGACACAACATCTTTGTATATATGTGGTGCCGAGGATCGAACCTGGGCCGCACGCATGCCAGGCGACCGCTTGAGCCACATCCCCAGCCCTTAATATTTTCTTTAAAGAGATGGTCTCACCGAATTGGTTAGGGCCTCACTGAGTTGCTGAGTCTGGTTTTGAACTTGAGATCCTTCTGCCTCAGCCTCCCAAGCTGCTGGGATGACAGGTGTGCACTATCATAACCAGCGCCTTAACTTTTTTTAAAAAAGATGGTGGCAAAATAGGGATTTTTTGTAGTCTTAGCAAGTTAGGTTTGTCTTAACAAAGTACCATTTAGGCACAACAACCTATGCCTGTGATCCTAGCTTCTTGGGAGGCTGAGGCAGAAGGATCTCAAGTTCAAGGCCAGTCTGGGCAATTTAGCAAAAAAATAAAAAACTTTTTTTTAAGTAAAAAAACTTTTTAGAAGTATTGTAGGGGCTGGGGTTGTGGCTCAGTGGTAGAGCGCTCGCCTAGTATGTATGAGGCACTGGGTTTGATCCTCAGCACCACATAAATGTAAAATAAAGATATTGTGTCCACCTAAAACTTAAAAAAAAAATATTGTAGACTGGATGGCTTATAAACAACAGAAATATATCTCTCACAGTTGTGGAGACTAGAAGTCCAAATCAAGATGCCACCCGAGCTATTTTCAGACCCTGTCTGAAAGTAAAAAATGAAAAGAGCTGATGATGTAGCTCAGAGGTAAAGACCCTGGGTTCAATCCCCAACACACACACACACACAGACACACACACACACACACAAAGCCAGCATGATCCAGTTCTGGTGAGGGCCCTCTTCTGAATTGCAGACTGCTGATTTCTCATTAGATCCTCACATGGCATAGAAAGAGCAGAATTGCTTTCTGGGGTCCCCTTTATAAGGGCTGCACCCTCATGATCTCATTAACTCCCAAGATCCCACCTCCTGATGGTATCATGTTGGGGGTTAGGATTGCCACAAATGAATTTTGGGAAGACACAAACATTCAATCCATGACACTCGTACTTTGCCAGCAGGAGTGTAAAATGGTGCAGCCGCTGTGGAAAACGGTTTGGCGGTTCCTCAAAAAGTTAAACATAGAGCTACCATATGACACAGTAATTTCATTCCTAAAAGAATTGAAAGCAGGGACTCAGACAGATACTTGTTCACCAATGTTCACAGCAGCACTATTCACGATAGCCAAAAGGTGGGAACAACCCAGATGTCCATCTGCAGATGAGTGGATAAACAAATTGTAGTGTGTATAGACACAATGGAATATTATTCAGCCACAAAAAAGGAATGAGGGGCAGGAATATCCCACAACTTGGATAGTCCTTGACAATACTATGTTAGGTGAAAAAACACAGATACAGAGAGTCACATATTGTATGAATCCTTTTATATGAAGTGTCCAGAACAGATCTACCTGATGAGATAGAAAGTGAATTAATGGTTGTCAGGGGCTGAAGGAAAAGAGCATGGGGAACAATTGCTCAAAGGATATGGAGGGTACAAATGTTTTGAAACTAGGAAGAAGTGATTGTTGCACGTTGTGAATGTGTATAAATGTTACCATATTGTACACATAATTATATGTATATAGACTAATCACTGTAATAAAAGAGGTTGAGCTTGTTTACCCTCCCCTTGAATCAGACTGGTCTTGAGACTGATGTTGACCATTAGGCTGCAGCAGAAGGAATGTTCTGGAACTTCTGTGGCCAAGCCTTAAGAAGGCTGCTTCTGCTTTTTGGAAGTCAGTTGCCATACTGTGAGCAGTCCTGCCCACAGAATCCTAAGAAATTAAAAAGATAGTTGTTTAAAGCCACAAAGTTGTGGGGAGATTTATTATGCAATAACACGTAAACAATTCTACCTCTAAAAACTTCTCAAGGCCAGCCGGGCACAGTGGAACACACCTGTAATCCCAGCAACTTGGGAGGCTGAGGCCGGAGGATTGCTCAAAGCCAGCCTCAGCGATTTAGCGAGGCCGTAAGCAATCTAGCAAGACCCTGTCTCTAAATAAAAAGGGCTGAGGATGTGGCTCAGCGGTAAAGCACCCCTGGGCTACATCTCCAGTACCTCAAAGAATAAAAAAATAAGAACTTCACAAGGCCACCTATTTCTCTGTCTCCCCACCACCCTAGTCTGAGTCTCTCTTCTCCCTCCAGACAGCAGACTCCAGCTAGAGTTCCGGATCTCAGTCCAGTTCTGGAACTTCACCTTCCCTTGTAGCCAAAGGGAAGCTTCTAGGCCCATCTCATTCTCTCAGTCCTCCAGATAGTAACCGGGCTCTTTGTTGTGAGCTGCAAGGCGAATGCCCCGTCCCTGCCCATCTCCCCAAGCCCAGCGCCTCACCCACCTCCACCCCCTACCTTTTGCAGTTCCTGGACTCAGCACTTCCCCTCCTCAGCAAAGGCTGTTCCCTCCACCAGAACGTTCCTACCGCCTTTCTTCCTTCCGGCTCACTCTTTCTCCTTTGGGAGGAGCTCAGCTCAGACACCAGTCGCTCCAGGAAGCCCTCCCTGACCCCCAAGCAGAGTTAGGTTCCTCCTCTGGGCAGCCGTTGGCCGTTTTTATTCCTATCCTCACAGCAGCTGCTTCTGGATGGTTCTTGCCTTTTAGAACCCGTCTGTTTCACCATGCCACGAATGATTTCAGGACAGGGAGAGACTAGTGTGGGGCCGGCACCCAGAGGTACTTATGGAAACTCAGGGAAAGGAAGAGAGAGGTCTGTGGTGTGGGTTGGGGCTGTCTAACTTCTCAGGTGGGACTGTTGTGTGAGGGCTGGGCTTCCCCCACCCCACCTGGCCCTGGCCACCTGGAGAGGCCTGGAGAAGAGGTCATGGAGGAACTGCTAGGGGCTTGAGTGATAAATGACAAGGTGTTGGGAGTGGAGTGCTCTTCTATGTGCTCAGCATCTCCTACCCAACCCCTGTACTGCAGCAACCCAAGGGCTTATCCATCTCCCCAATAAAGAGTGTCATGCAGAGCTTATTTGCATAGGCTCTGCAGGTAGGCAGACCAGCTTTCAAATCCTGCCTCCGCTAGCTCCCAGCTGTGTGAGCCTGGAGGATCGCTTCATCTCTCTGATCCATTCTCCCTTCATCTGTAATAAAGGGCATGATAATGGCACCTCATACATAGGTTGTCATGAGGATTAATGAGATAATGTGTCTAAAAACCACTTGTCACAGTTGCTGGCACACTGGCAGGTTCCCTGAAACGTTAATGAGATCGCTTCCTGTCACCCTGTGAGCTGTACTCACCTAGGTCCAGCACTGTGCCTGGCGTGTGAGAGGTGATCAGCCAATGCCTTAGGAATGAAGGAGTGAGGATTCCAGAGGGAACACAGGAGCGATCATAACTGCATGTAAATACCCACTCATTCATTCAGTCTTTACAACCTCTAAAGGACTTGGGTGGTATTATTGTACCTTCTTTATTGGAAAGGAAACTGAGGCTTAAGGGAGTGCAGGAACTAGGGCGTGGAGGATGGATTTAAGCCTGGCATTGCAAGTCCTTAGTCCTTGAGCCACCAACCCGTGCTGTGCTGCCCCACTAAGCACCACGTTCACCTCTCCTGTCAGTGCGGACTCTATCCCAATCTGTGACCTCAACCATGTGCACCTCTCGCTGGGCCAGTCACCCAGGGTACCAAAAGAGGACTGGAGGAGTCAGGGTTGAGGGCGCTTCCTACCAGTTTAATAATCTAGGCCTTGGCTGGCGCCTGCCCTTGCTAGTAACCTGATGACAGGTGGGTTCATGGGCTGGACTGTCACCAGGGGGTCATTGCAGGTGGACGGCTGCACTGTCCACACATACACACTAGGGGAGGGGTCTAGCCTCTGCCTCTTCCTAGCCCCCTGAAGGCCCTGAGAGAGGCTGAGACAGCCACCCCCAGATGTCTATTCCTGTCCCTGGCCTAGTGCCGCGCTGGGGAAGCAACAGCTATTTTGAGGCCCTTCTCCCTCCAAGCGTGAGTGGTGGGAAGGCGCTGGGAACATCCCGAACTAGGAGGCTGCCCATCGCAGCCTTGCCCTGGATCTTGGCCACCCCAGGCCTCCGTGGCTCTGCCTCAATTTTTCAGCAAAGGCATTATGACCATCTCTGAACAGAGCCACCACACTGGGATAGCCCAGGGGAACTGATCCCAGGGGACTTCTGGTGTCTAGAGCACAGGGTGACTGGGCCTGGCTCTTTGGGGAAAGGACTGCAGCAGCTATAGCTGGACCCACCCAGCTGGTCTGAGCTTGACATTGGGAAACAGAATTATCAGAACAATGGCATAAAAATACCTGACGTTTCTTGAGTGCTCACAATGAGGCAGGCTCTGTTCTAAGCACTTGACACAGAAGTGATTTAACCTTTGCATAGAGGAAACTGAGGTTCAGAGAAGGAAAGCAACTTGCCTGAGGTCAAACAGCTGATGAGTGGCTGAGTCGGGACTAGAACCTAGGCAAGCTGGTTCCAGAGTCCATGTTATAACCACTTTTCTTCCCTTGAGCCCTCCAGGCCCAGGGAACTAATGTGAATAAAGAGAACGAGGCACTGGCTCCAGAATCAGTTCCCCTTTTCAGGTTTCCACCCACAGCACTGCTCCCTCATCTGGAAAATGGAGATAAGGATAGCGCCCACTTCCAGAGTGGAGGTAAACATTAGTAATATCATACTTTTAAGCTGGGGCTCAGTAACTTCTTAAAAATTGTGGAATTAACATGTATGTGCCCATTCATTTGTCCAGGCTGTCATAACAAAAACACTACAAACTGGGTGGCTTGCACAACAATTTATTGTTCATGGTTCTGGACACCCGGCAGTCCAGAATCAAGGCACCAGCAGATTGAGTGTGTGATGATGGCCCACTTCTTGGTCCATAGGTGGTGTCTTCCTCCTGTGCGCTCACATGGCAGGAAAGGGTGAGAGAGCAATTGGCATCTCTTCCATAAGGGCACGAATCCTATTCTTGAGGGCTGCACCCTTATAACCTGATCCCTTCCAAAGGCCCCACCTCCTGATACCATCATGTTGAGGGTTAGGATTTCAACACAAGGATTTGGTGGGAGCTGGAAGATACAAACATTCAGTGCATAACAATGTGGTAAAATAAAATGGTACAAAAGGTACCAGGGATTAAACACGGGGCACTCAAACACTGAGCTCCATCCCCAGCCCTATTTTGCATTTTATTTAGAGACAGGGTCTCACTGAGTTGCTTAGCGACTAGCTTTTGCTGAGGCTGGCTGTGAACTCAAGATCCTCCTGCCTCAGCCTCCTAAGCTCCTGGGGTTATAGGCATGTACCACTTCGCCTGGCAAGTCCCTCTTCTTAATGCACATTTTTAAATTTCTCTCCCCAGAGGTAACCACCATCAACAATTTCTTGTGTCACCTTTTGGAAATGTTCTATGCAAAAAAATTCAGAAAAGCTCTATAGAATAATAGTTACAAACACAGTCTTCCTGGTCAAACCATGGCCCTGAGCTTCTAGCTTCAAGAAGCTTGGGCAACTTACTTCTTCTGAGTCTTTGTTTCCTCATATGTAAAATGGAATTAGTAAAATTAAGTACAGACTCGAGTGTGGCTCAGTGGTAGAATGCTTGTGTAGCATGTGCAAGGCCCTAGGTTTGATTCCCAGGACTACAGTGAAATAAGTATGTACTTTATAGGTAGCTGCAAGGACAAATGTATCAATCTTTGCAAAGTGTCTACAACACTCTCTGGCACATAGCTGTCCAATCACTACACATTCTGATAAACATTGAGGTGACTTTTTGCCATTGCAAACAATGCTGCAAGATACATCCTTGCTCACCTGTCCTCTGGCATGTGCAAGAATCCTGTGGGATAAATTCCTGGTGGAGAAATTGCTGGGTCAAACAACAGTGCCCTTGCATTCTCAATTAGTTTTTGGATGAGCCAATCTCACAGGACACAGGGGTGGGATTGAGTGAGATGCAATGTTCTATCTCTGAGGTTCAGGGAGGGCTGTGTCTGCTCCAGCAACCTGGAGGAGGTGGTGGCTCCCCAGGCCCCCGGCCAAACAGATGGAGGGTTTAATTTTATCTAGATTGTCCCCATAAGTCTTTACAGGAAATTGGTTGATAGGATTAGAGGAGCAGGAGCCCCTAATGAGCAGGGGTTGCTTTCCAAAATGCTGAAGCAGATACAATTTTCCTTTGCCACCAATTTTCCAAGGCAGCATCCAGATGCTGGTTGGGACTTCCTAGATGCCAAAGGCACCTTAGAATGGCACCAGATCAGACTTTCCTTCCTTGAACATCCTTCTAGTTCCTGGACATCCCAGAGTTGGGAGTAGAGAATAAGGGGATAAGAGCACAGGTTTGGGGGTAAGAGAGAAGTTGTCCCAAATTACAGTGACCTTGGGCAAATCACTTCCCTTTCTAACCCTCATGGGTATGGAGTCACACCCAGAACAGAAAGTATTTATTTATTTATTTATTTTTAAAGAGAGAGTGAGAGACAGAGAGAGAGTGAGAGAGAATTTTTTAATATTTATTTTTTAGTTCTCGGCAGACACAACATCTTTGTTTGTATGTGGTGCTGAGGATCGAACCCGGGCTGCACGCATGCCAGGTGAGAGCGCTACCGCTTGAGCCACATCCCCAGCCCACCCAGAAAGTATTTAATGCAGTGCCTGGTACATGTGAGAGCCTAGTAAATGGCCCTGCAGGAGACAAGCATGAAGAACAGCAGCTACTCTGGATCCCGCATCAGAAGACCCAGGGAACATCCCTGCCCCCTGGTAGCCTCCTACCCTCACCTAACTGCAGCTGCCCCAACCGCCTCCTAGGGAATGCTCCAGATTTTCCAGACTATGAAAATGGGTTGTGTGAGTTGTAAGGAGCTAACATTTTGTTCTGTGTCTGATCCAAAAGGGTAAATGGGAGCAGGAACCCTCAGACAGGCAGGAGGGGAGGAATCCAAAGGAAGTTTTCCAAGCCCCAGCTCCGCCCCCCACCATTTATCTGATCTGATTTAGGATCTACGACTGTAATAAAGACAGTAATAATAGCAACTACCCCATTGATCCAGGCGGCAGATGAATCTGTTAAGGGCACAAGCTCCGGCTCAGGCTCAGACTGACCTATTCTGGAGTGAATCATGCTCAAGTTCACTTCTCTAAGCCTCAGCCCCTTTCCTCACCCTAATGCGGGGTAAAGGGATGGGAACCAGGAGGAGGCAGACTGGCGCATTGGGGACCAGGAGGCCGCCGCCCCTCCACGCCTCCGCAGGCGGAGTCCCCAGCGGCCTCCCGCGCCGCGCGGCGGGGACCCGGGTGATTGCAAACAGCCGCCGGCCTCATTAGGAGACGTGTAATTAGCGGCTGATGGAACCCGAGCCGCGCAGGCTAATTATCCTGGGAGAGGCTGCTCCGCCGCCGCGCATCTGCACCCCAGCGGGGCCGGACCTGGTTCAGAACCAAAGACCGAACCCTCGTTTGCTCCCCGGGCCGTGCTGTGCATCAGGAGTAAATCGTTCATTCAAAACAGCGTTTACTATGCGTTCACGGTGCCGGGCACAGTGCCCGTGTAATCCCGCTTGAACTTCCATTCTAATAATTACTAATAATAGACACCATTATTAACCTATTGCAGAGATGGGGAAACTGAGATCTAGAGACGTGAATTAACCTCCTCGACAGCACCTGGCTAGTAAGTGAAAGAGGGGCTAGAACCTAAGATGCCATCGCTCCATTTTATTACACCAAGTGGACCGTGAAACGGGGCACCGGAGGACAACAGTCGCGTAGATGGGATTAGAGACACTGGAGTTGGAAGATTTGGGGTTCGAATTCTGCGCCTGCTCCTTATTGAATACTTGACTCTATTCTGGACCCCAATTGCATCTATAAAATAAACGCGGCGTTAGGATTAAAGGAACGAAGGCTGAGAAGGGTTAAGGATGGGTATTTTTAGGGAGGTAGGAAGCTAGACACTCAGGCTGAGTCAGGCTGGGTCTTGAGCTCTCCGCAGAGGGCCTCTGGCGCCCCCTGCTGGCCAGAGGACGCTGGAGATCGTGTTTCTGGATCATGAGGTAGTTCTACAGTCATTGATCCCTACACAGCGCCACCACCTACCCTCCCGTTTTTCCTCCTGGTGGAAAAAAGAGTAGGGAATGATTGTCAATTATCAGTTGTGAAACCTGTCTCTCTTCTTGAACCGCACAGAATGAGCGTCATGACAAATAGGGGTGGACGTAAAGACCTAGCTAGCTACACGGCTATCCATCCAAGCATTGGGTGTAACCAAAAAATCTGGAGATGTTTTAAACGTCCATCAAGGGGATATTGACTAACTTATCAGTGATTCATTCAGACAATGTAATAATGCATAAGAATATTGTAACAGAACAACTGATATGATAAGTCAAACAACAACGAGTCTTACAATGATGTTGGATGAAATAAGCCAGACACAAAACATGCTGTAAATTATTTATATAAAGTTCAAGAACAAGCAAAACTAATCTATTGTAATAGAAGGCAGTAGTTCCTTCCTAGTAAGGGCTTTGACTGGGAAGAAGTCTACACACACATAGAAATTCATTTAGTTGTACATGTAAGAATATGCCATATACATTTTTTTTACATGAAAAGGAAAGAAATAGTATGATCCTCTATTCTTCAGTGTTTTATTTGTCTCAGGATTCCTATAGAGTCTTACTGAGGATTCCAAAGGATTTTTTTTTTTTTTTTTGCGGGCTATTTCTATCAATATTTACCACGAACATTGGACTTTTTGTGTGTGTGGTGCTGGGGATTGAACCTAGAGCCTTGTGCATGCAAGACAAGCACTCTGCCAAATGAGCTATATCCTCCTCTCCTAAAACTGAGAAATGTTTAAAATAAATACACAATTCCATTAGATGTCAGAGCAATGGTGTCATCACATGTCACTCAACCTCTGGAAAAAACTTCACTGTCCATTTTGAGAGAATGAAAAAGGCAAATGACATCTTAATGTTATTATGAAAGTAATTTTGAAGCTGGGGACTCCTTGAGCGGTCTCAGTGGTCCTTGATCCATACTTTGAAAATCCCTGGCATAGGGGGAAAATGATGAGAAAGAAAACACTTCATGGCAGTTATTTTCTCTCCGTGCTGGGACTATAGTTTATTTTATTTGCTTCTCTGTGTATAGTTAAAAAAAAAAAAAAATCCTGAAAAATGGGCTGGAGTTGTGGCTCAGCGGTAGAGCGCTCATCTAGTATGCTCGAGGCTCTGTGTTCGATCCTCAGCACCACATAAAAATAAATACAGGAATTATTTTTAACTAAAAAATAAATATTTTAAAAATCCGGAAAATACAATGACTATATATTGTTTTTTTGCTAACAAAAAATGTTACTAAAGCATCCACCTTCATAAGACTGCTGAAAAGCCCAAATAGTAACAGAACTTTTAATTGTACCGAAGAAAAATCGAGCTCTAACCTGAAAATAAGAGTCCGATTTCCCGAGTGTTAATCCCTGGGCCTCAAGATTTTGGCCTCAAAAGTTCCACCGTCCGTTTGGGGGACAGAATATAATGGCATACATAACTGAACCGGAGGGTTCCAAGGGCACCAAATAGGGCGGCTGACACCAAAACTGTAAATCCCGGTGTGGAGCAAAACCACCCATCAAGGCCACAAGCCACTCAGTTGCCGAGTCCTGCCCCCAAACTAATTTAGGAAGGCTCCGAGGACGCACGCGCTCTCACAAGCGCAAGGGAAGGCGGGGCTTTGAGGAGACTGACACAGAACTCGGCCTCTCAAGGGCCTGGTCCCGCCCCCGTCCTGCCTCCCTCTCAGAGTGGCTGCGAGGCCGAGAAGGCCAACTTCCCATTGGCCACGGGCGGGACCGACATCCGGTGTGTACGTCGTGCCTGCTGGGGCGAGGCCGCCATGGTGCGCTTCAAGCACAGGTAAGCGGCTGCTGGGGCACCCCCGCCCGGCCCCCAGAGCCCCACCTCGCGCTCACCGCCTTCTCGTCTGCTGCAGGTACCTGCTCTGCGAATTGGTGTCTGACGACCCTCGCTGTCGCCTGAGTCTGGAGGACCGAGTGCTGGGCGGTCTTTTTCGGGACACGATTGCCCGCGTACACGGGACTTTCGGCGCAGCCGCCTGCTCTGTTGGTTTCGCGGGTGCGAGGGCGCTGGGGGACGACGGGATTTGGAGCAGGCAGGCGCCGTAGAATGGGGAAAGAAGGGGCGCGAGCGACCCCTGAAGCAACCAAGTCCCACCATCCTTTGTATTGGAGGTTTTGGGCGTCTGGGACCCGGAGCGGGAGATCGCTAGGAACCGGAAATTGGACAAAGAGCTTAGAGTGGGGACCTGAAGGCACTGGGTCTTTGGACAAGAATCTTTTCTGTACCTGACTTCTCTTGAAGATTAATACAGTTGAGGGAAACCATATATAACTCCTGATAAGAGCTACTATTTGGATGTATTGACACCACACGGAATGTGTCACAATTACCCCCTTAGACACACACACACCTGGAAAAACCTTGAAAAAGTAATATAGAACTCTATTGCTGTGTATATAAATGCAGAACGAGCCCACGCAGAGGCCCTTCTTCCAACAAGTACCACATAGTTTACAGTTCTCATCCTTCCTAAGCCCAAACTTGAATTCTGGAAAATTAAAGGCATGTAGACATCACAGGTGAAGACTCATCTGGCTACTGAAAGAACCCACACAGCATAATCCCAGTTACTTGGGAGGCTGAGGCAGGAGGATACCAAGTTTCAGGCCAACCTGTGCAGTTCAGCTAGACCCTGTCTCAAAATAAACATACCCAAGAAAGGACAGGGTGTTGGTGTGTGGCTCAGTGGTAAAGCACCCCAGGGTTCAATCCCCAGTACCACAACCAAAAACAAACTAGAGCCCAATTGTAGTACAACCACCTGTTTTTCAGGTAAGGGTCCCTCTGCCCAGTGAGGATGGACCTCTCCCATCCCATTTATTTGGTCAGGGACAAGAGTATTTTAAATTCTAAATTCATTTTCCATTCATTGTGTACAAGGCAATGCCTCTCCATAAATAAAGGTTTGTCCTAAGGTTTTCTTTCAGGGATCCGTTTTTTACTGATGCATCCTCCCAAGTGCCACTTGTCTAGAAGTCTCTCTGGTACATAGGCTTTTCTCCCAAGATTATTACCTGCTGTGAATCCAAGGTTTTCCAAAAGTTTTTCTTTATTTATAGTTCGATACATCAATGCTTATACTGGAATAGTGCTACTTCGGTGTCGAAAAGAATTCTATCAGCTCGTGTGGTCAGCTCTTCCCTTCATTACGTACTTGGAGAACAAAGGACACCGTTATCCTTGTTTTTTCAACACCTTACATGTGGGAGGTAGGAGTGCCATGTGGTATGGCTGATGATTTTTAGTAGGTGACAGATTCAAAGATCAATCATGACAAATGGGTGGGTGGGCTTCCTGCTGACCCATTGAGAACAAGATACTTCTGCCTCTCTCTCTTTTAGAAACCTTTCACAAGCTGTTGACCACAAAATCTCTTTCAGGTACAATTAGAACTTGTCAGAAGTTTCTGATTCAGTACAACAGGAGACAGCTGTTAATCCTGTTGCAGAACTGCACTGATGAAGGTAAGCAACACTAGTTCAGTGCCTACCAAGCAGTGACTGAGCTTCAGTTGAATGAGATGCTCCCAAAGACATCCTTCATCCCTGGTTTGTATGCTTTTCTCCAGGAGAGCGGGAAGCCATCCAAAAGTCTGTCACAAGAAGCTGTTTATTAGAGGATTCTGGTGAGGAAGAGCTTTCAGACAGTGGTGGTGAAGAGGCTGCTGAAGCAATGGAGTGAACTTCTGCTTGCCACACAGAAGGCTACACTACTGTTCAGGCCTACTTGTGGAAACAGAACATTCTAGGAGGCACAGCATCTACATACAGTTCTCCAAACTGGAAGACTACCAACCAGAAGACAAGTAACCAGCTTGAAATGAAGGACTTAAGTTACCTTTATGTAACATCCCTTGGATCCTGGTCTGCAGGTTGTAAAGGCTCTCTAGTTACATTTTTGTATCTAATTGCTTGGTTAAACAATGCTATAAATTATAAAAGGGTTTACAGAATTCATGTGTGGCCAAGTCTCCCCATCTACAACCTGACCTTGGTGAGAAGACTAACTCCCTCTGTGGTATTTATTTTAGCCTTCCACTTGAGGCTTTGTACTCTCAACCCCCAAATTGGATCTTAAGCAAAACATGTCACCTGAAGTAGAAATATTAAGACAGCAACTAAACTTTGTACAGACCTATAGCTAATCTAATCTTGGCTTTATAAATACCAGATTCCTTCCCAATATTTAATCAGGTGACTTGATAAGAAATACAACTTTTGGGCTGGGGATGTGGCTCAAGCGGTAGCGCGCTCTCCTGGCATGCGTGCGGCCCGGGTTCGATCCTCAGCACCACATACCAACAAAGATGTTGTGTCCGCAGAGAACTAAATAAATAAATATAGAAAAAAAAAAAAAGAAATACAACTTTTGCACTTTGGAGACTGGCCTCACTTGCCCTCATTATTTACATGGCCCTAGAGCATCTGCCAAATTCAGTGTTCTACAGTTCCACTCTTTTCCTGTGGCCTTAAACGTAACACCAGAAGAGACTGCCACACTCATAGGAAGGAGTAAAAAGTCTTGTGACCACATTTAGCCTGCTACCTCCTAATGACATCTCTAGGATCTCTTTTCTCCATAATAAAAGGATACAGAAGTTTTTTGTTTTTCTTGGTACCAGGGATTGAACCCAGGGGTGCTTATCCACTGAGCCACATCTCTAGAGCTTTTTTAAAATTTGAGACAGGGTCTCATTAAGTTGCTTAGGGCCTTGCTAAGTTGCTAAGGCTTGCCTCAACCTTTAGGATCTTCCTGCCTCAGCCTCCAAGCTATTGGGATTACAGGCATGCACCATCACATTTAATAAAAAATCTTAACATTTAATAAAGATTTGTGATATTTACTTCAGTATACCCCGTATCTAAGGCTAAGCACCTTCCTTGACCCAGGATTTCTCAAAAATGATAAAGCTAAATCCAGCTTTAAGCCTCATACCAGAGATGTTAGTCCATGCTAGCTGCTATGAGTTTGCACAATTCTGTTTAATCTAGAAATAATATGCCTAGCTGACCTGTAAACAGAACTTTAAAAAACAAACAAAAAAACTGAATATTACTTGTGCAGGTGATTTATTGCAACTTTGTCTTTTTTTAAGCAGCAAAAAGATTCTGAGCTAAAACCCAGGCATAGGAAGCTGCTTTAGGGCTGGGTATTGTTCCTGTTCCTGCTAGCAGAGAGGCAAGAGGATCCCAATTTTGAGGCCAGCCTGGGCAACTTAGCAAGAAAAAAATAAAGGGCTGGCTAGAGCTCAATGGCAGGCCACTTGCCCATGATGCCTTGGATTCTACCCCCAGCAATCGGTATAGGGTTTGGGAGGATGGAGCTGCTCTAGATAAAAGAGAGGCTAAGTATTGGTGACCTGGCTATTAGCCTGCTCTCCAGGAGTGCTGGACTCTTTCCTATAATTCATGCTACTGTCAAAATAAGCTTGTCCAAAAGGAAGGGATGTCCCAAAGGCTTTCTTAGTGACAAAAAAAAAAAAAAAAAAAGTTGTACTTTTTTTAAAGCAAAGCCAAGTTCAAGGGGCAAAACTCCCTCACACATGGCAAGTGTCCATCAAGCTGCCAACTCAAGTCTGGCACCACACCCTGGCCATTTGTCAGAAGAAAAACTTCAATTCAAACTGGGTGTCCTAAATCCATTTTATTCCCATCCCTCTGTTTCTTTAACAAGGAGAACTGAACAGGTAGGAAAGATTCAACCATTTTTAAAAAGACAACTAATAGTATGCAGAGAGACCAGGAAGCCTGACACATGATGTCACAGCAGAGCAGTGTTGTGGTTTGGGCTGCTCCAAGGGGTGCTGAAGGGGCTCAAAACTTGTTTGGGGTTAAATTACACGTGGATCAAAAAGGCTAACCTGGCAACAAACTAAAAGCTTTGGCAGGGAGAGATCTCATGTGTGTCAATACTTTATTTTGGTGTAAAGACGGGAAGCTGGAAAATACACTGTATTTAAAATTTTTTGATTCCCCCCCACATTGTGGAAACCCCCTCCCCCCACCCCAAGCTAATCTGTTCAAACTCAAATACTTAAAATTACAGCAGCAAAACAAAAGCACAGAAAAAAGAAAACCAGATGAAGAAGGTAGCCTTGGCCAGTAGTGTCACTTGGTATGGACAACTGAGGTGCTGAACAGGAGCTTCTGCTTCTGTTTTTTCCTTTTCTTCCCTCCTTTCTCTTCTAAAGGAAAACAGAAAAGAGAGCTCACTTAATTTACAATGCCATCTTGGTTCCCTGGCCTTTCCATTACCAAGTCATTCAATGTCAGCCAAAGTACAGGCTCTGGAATTACACTTCTGGACTCAAATGCCAGTAGCATATACTAATATTTGTCTTGATGCTACCTCCCTGGCCCTGGCTTTCTCAACTCTTAAGAGTTACACCTATTCAATACGGTTGTCGGGAAATTAGCACAATGCTAGGGACATATAAAGCACACCATAAATTTGTAATTCTTGTTTAATCGTGAGTACCAGGGTGGATACTGACTTACACATCTATGAATTACCTTTTACAGACTGGTCGACCAGTTTAGGTCTTCAACATAGTCAAGTATCAACTAATTTGGTTTGTCAGAACCTGTTTACCAACCCAAATAAATTCTTGAGGCCTAGAAGGAAAATTTGGATATTTTTTTCTTCCAAGACAGTGGAGAGTAGATCCTGCCTACACTTAGAATCTTGAGTTGGTAGTGTTTGCTGCCGAGTACAGGCAGGAATGGCAGCACCTGTGTGGTAAGTTTTTAGAGTCCTGTGTTGAGAACTCCAGTTCTCTGCCCTTACCAGAGAGGGGATCTGAAGTAGCTGGTGTGTCCAGTTTCATGAAGGCTGCTTCAATAGCTTGGCTGAAGGAATTTTGGAAACTGGGCACAGGAACACGGTCAGAGTTATCACTCTCTCCATCACTGTCCACAGGGGCAGGAGGAATTAAGCTGTTCTCATCTGGGGGAAAAAAAAAATCAGTATTACACTCCTATGAACAACTAGCATTTTAATGAAAAGAGGACAAACTCACCCTTCACCAGCAGGCCCTCCTCACCTTTCTTTGGATTAGGTCTGGGCCACACATCTGCTTTTGCTTTTCCAACTCTCAGCATCTATGGAAGTGGAAAATGAGGTAAGTTTTTAGTTCAACTTCTTTTCCAGACACCAGCCTTGACATCAACTGGTTAGGAGGGCACAGAACCAACCATCACCTGTGAAATCTTTTCTCATTAATATACTATTTCAGTCACATCCATTATTATCCTGTGTAAACCACAAAGTGGTAAGGCCAATCTGCTCCTTTGGGAAACAGGTAAAGAATACCACACAGAAGGAGTAACCGTTTCTTACTCAGATGCTCAAGCTGGAAATGCTTTTTCTAATCAACTTTTCTTTTCTCCTTGAAACCCCTAAACACATCAAAATGTTGGAATAAGCAACATCGTACCCCCTCCAGTTTTAAAACCATGTGGCTACTGAACTTGTTATTTAAAGCTATAAAACTCAATTTTATCCTGAAAGAGTAAAACAACACTCATTCATTACTTTTTTTTTTTTTTTAAAAAGGGTTTTTAAAAATATCATTATTTATTTTTATATGGTGCTAAGGATTGAACCCAGGGCCTCACACCTGTGAGGCAAGCACTCTACCACTGAGCTACAGCCTCAGCCCCTCATTCATTACCTTTTAATCTTTGCTTTTTGAATAGCTTAATCATTAACTTTCAGATTCAGCCACAGACCTATAAAATTCTTCCAAGTATAGTAAATCAGAACAACCCTTCTGTCTCTGGATAACTGGCTTCATCTCAGTCAAGGCCATGTTTTTTAGTTTAGGGTTTTTTTTTGGAGGGTGGGGGAATATTGAGGATTAAATCTAAGGGTACTATACTGCTGAGTCCTCTTCCTTTGTCCCACAAGTAGCATGGCATCTGAATTGTCTTAAGATGTGATTAAAACATATCTATCACCTATGCTTTACTCTTACCAAAAATGGTTTTCTAAGTATTTAACCTGAATCCACTCATGAAAAAACAAGCAGACAAATCTAAACCATTTGATGTTCCGTGAAGCAACTTGCCTCGATGCTTCAAAATTATCCATTCAAGGAGGAGGGGGAAGGAGGTCAGAAGAGCTGTTATGGACCAAAGGAAGCTGAAGAAACTTGGCAATTAAATGCACACAAGTAATCTGACTGCACCCTGAACTTAAAAAAAATGAAGATTGAAACAAATGGGCAAATAGAAACATGTACTACATTATTACATCCAAAAAATTCAAATTTTATGCTGTATAACTATAGTTTATAGGAAAATGTCATTTTACTTGACATGTATCCCCTAAGTACTAATGAAGTATCATGCTGTCTAGAACTTATTACATACATAACAGAAAGCAAATATAGCAAAAATAAAAATTGGTGTATCTAGGTGAAAGATGTGACTATTCATAATATAATTCTTTCAAGTCTTAAGTTTCTCAAAGCTGAAAGAAGAAAAAAAAAAGTGGTTGAGGGCCCCCTGAGTTCGATTCCCAGTACTACTACAACAACAAAAAACCTAAGCATTTGGCCTAATTCCTGAAAGCCACTTGGTTTTGCCTATGAAATTCAGTAATTTTCAGAATTGCCCTCAATTATTTTCATCCTTCCTGCCTTTAGGACCTTTCTTACCCAAGTCTAATTCCTATTTATGTCAGCACAAACTGTCATTTCTACATGAGAAAATCCATATCAACTGCAGACATTAGGTCTTTTTTTTTTTAAGAAAGAATTTTTAATATTTATTTTTTAGTTTTCAGCGGAGATAACATCTTTGTATGTGGTGCTGAGGATTGAACCCAGGCCGCACGCATGCCAGGTGGGCGCGCTACCGCTTGAGCCACATCCCCAGCCCCAGACATTAGGTCTTAAGATGAATCTAATAAGGAGTTCTCGACTTTATAATGATGCAAAGTGTACACATTCTGTTTTTCATCTTTGGAACAATAAATGACAATCAATATATTATAAAATGATTTTGCTCAACTGTAAGCTGAGCATGTTTTTAGGGAAGCTATGATGTTCAGGAGATTAGGGGTACCAAATGCATTTTTTTGACTTACAATATTTCAACTTATGATAGGTTTATTATGTGTAACCCCATTGTAAGTTGAAAAGTGTTATTCTCTAAGAACTGTTAAGGTAATGATTCCAAACTAGCCCCACAGAAATTAACAGTAACTTCTTACAGGGGTGTCTGTCCATCATCTTTAGTTATATGGATGCAGGAATGCTGAAGGTTAGCATGTTAAATGAATATTTGCTTAACAGAGTGATCTGACATCCAATCTCACTAGCTTGGTGTTTTCCCACCTTGCTCCATAAGGATGCTGCTTTGGCTAGTTACAGGATAACCCAGATAAACTTTCCCTTCTCAAAGTGCAGAGGAATGATTTATTTTATGTAACAAATACCAGATGAACAAGAGATCCTAGAACTAGAGAACCATTAAAATTAATTGATGTATTCCCTAGCCTTTAGGACAGTGTCTAGTTTACAATGTAGTGGTTTATTTTGTTTTGTTTTTTAATAATTAAAACTCAAGATTTTTCTTTCAGCTATTCTTGGCCTCTTTCCTGGGTAAGTCTATAGTAATTGTTGAGACTAAACCCAAGAACTTCCCTCTTAAGAAAGCCTCCAAAAGCTAGGTACAGTGGTACATGCCTGTAATCCCAATAGCTTGGGAAGCTGAGGTAGAAGGATCCCAAGTTCAAAACCAGCCTCAGCAACTTCACGAGACCCTGCCTCTAAATAAAATATAAAAAGGGTTTGGGATATGGCTCATGGTTAAGCACCCCGGATCCAATCCCTGTTAACAAAAAAAAAAAAAAAGAAGAAGAAAAGAAAAGCCTCTAACAATTATGCATTAGAATCAATGCAGCTTAAGCCTTAAGGCCCTTCCCTCTATCAGAGGGGATATCCACAGAATCTACTCTTAGCCACTCCTGGTGGCATACAGCTCCAAGAGGCAGGCAATTTCCCTCATACCTATTCAAAGGACTAAATGGGTTCAGCTGTTATTAGAATGAGGAACAATAATCCCTGGATGAAGTTCCCAGAAAAACCAGCAGCCGAATTCATGTTACATACCTTGGGCTGCTTCACAAGCAAATTATTACCTGGGCAAAAGAAGAAAAGGGAGTGTCTTCTTCCAGACTCCCAACGCAAAATGAAGGACTGCCCTGACTGGCAGTGGGTGACACAGGGGTCAGCAGAAAGTCTGAAAAAGAACCAGACACCTGATTATATAAGTTCCAAAAAGCTAGCACCTATGAAATGACGAGATGAACCCTTGAGTCAGATCTGAATAATTACCAAAACCCACCCATCCCTGGCCAAAGAGAACCTTGATCCAACCTTCAATTCTGCTGTTTTTCCAAAGCCAAGAACACTAATGATTGTTTACATCAGTGATCAGTGGAGGGAGAGAAAAAGCTTCAGTTATAATGCTTTTAATCTGTTCCTACAGCAAGAATAACCCTTTTTCTTATGAAATGCTACACTTTTCCACAAAGAAACGTGATAAAATTTAATTAGATAAGCCTTTATGTTCCAGCCAGCAGTTAATAATGTGGAAAAGTTTGGTTAAGATTCACGACAGATGGTGGCGCATGCCTGGAATCCCAGCTGAAGCAGAGACAGGAGGATCGCCAAGTTCAAAGCCAGCCTTAGCAACTTAGCAAGACCCTGTCTCAAAATAAAGAGAGTAAATAGAAAAGACTGGGAATGTGATTCAGTGGTTAGGAGCCCTTGGGTTCAATTCCCAGTAATCATGCACCCTCCCCACCCCAAAAAAGAGATGTCTAAAATGATGGTCAATAACTCTTTAAGTGTTTCATTTCATAACATGGTTATACTTAGGAGTGCTTGTCTAGCACATGTGGCCCTGGAGCCAATCACCAGAACTGGGGGGGGAAAAAAAAAGGACAAAAATGAAACACTAATACATTTTTCTATAAGAATAAAGTGAGTATGTGTGTTCATTTTTTTACTTTAAAAAGGACAAGGGTGGGGCTGGGGTTATAGCTCCAGCGGTAGAGCACTAGGTAATGGGTTCGATCCTCAGCACCACATAAAAAATAAATAAGATAAAGATATTGTGTCCACCTTTAAAAAAAAAGACAAGGGTATCTTTGAAAAATCTTTCAATCCTTATCTCAGAGTACTAGTCTGGAATGTACCTGTCCCAATATTCTATACACTTAGATAAATGCACAATGAAATGCTTTGTTACTTTTTTTAAAACCCACAAAATTCTACAACTGTTTTTTTGAGCAGTACATGGATTAAAGGCAGGGCCTCAAACATCCTAAGCAAATGCTCTACCGCTGAGCTACAACTAGCCCTCTACAACTTCCTTTCATCTTTCCATGGTTCATAAAGACAGCTATTATTTTCTTCTTCAATATGAAGTATTTCATAGGGAAATGACTAAACTGTAGCATTTACGCTATCAATAGATTCTGTAGGCCATTTCTTCTTTATTATTATTATATATGCTACTACAATAAAGAAATACATACAAAGAGGCTAAAACAAAGGGTAGTATCCCAAATGTGAACACTAGAGGTAAAACAGCTGGGTCAAAGTAAATTTCCTACATAGTGAGCTACCTTGAGGTTTTCATTTTTATTATTCCTTGGTACTGGGGATTGAACCCAGGGGCACTTAACCACTGAGCCATATCATCAGCCTTTTTTTTTTTTTTTTTAAATTTTGAAACAAGACTTTTGTTACATTGTTAAGGGCCTCACTAAGTTTCTGAGGCTGAATTTAAACTTGCAATCCTACCGTCTCAGCTTCTCCAGTCACTGGGATGACAAGTGCCACCACCTGGCTACCTTGAGCTTTTTAGAGGTTGGCAAGGTATAAAAAGTCAGTACAGGGGATGAGTGGCTCAGTGGTAGAGCGCTTGCCTAGCATGTGTGAGGCACTGGGTTTGATCTTCAGCATCACATAAAATAAAGGTATTGTGTTCATCTACCAAAAAAAAAAAAAGAAGTAAAGTCAACGTAAAAAGTAAATCAAATGGCAAGAATTTGATGTAGTTTAGAACTACCCAAGTAAAAGTCATCTGCCTGAAGAGAGCACCCCATGTTTATCGTCCACCCGAGTAAGTAAAACCCTTTAAGCAGCTGTGACCTAAAGTCTAATCAGTGGCTGAATATATTAAATCTCAATAGTTATTTACCTGTATGGGAACCTGGACTTCTGCTAAGAGGAGAAAGGGAGAGGGCTCCAGGCCCCTGGATGCTGGTAGGACCCAAAGCAGAATCAGAGGAGCAGGTATAGGAATTGAAGGCAGGAAACTGCTGTAGATTTTCTAGGGGAATGTGGACTTCTGGATCTGCAAAGGAAGACAATAACAGTAGGACCATTTACAATTCCTCAAATTTTCCCAACAGCTGAGGAAAGCCAGTATGTATAAACAACCTCAAGGTTCTGAAAGATGCAGACAGAAATTTAACAACTCAATTTATAGCAACTGCCATCCAATAATACGGTTTTTTTTTAATTTATTTTTTTAAAAAGAGAGAGAATGAGAATTTTTTAATATTTATTTTTCAGTTTTCGGCGGACACAACATCTTTGTATGTGGTGCTGAGGATCGAACCCGGGCCGCACGCATGCCAGGCCAGCGCGCTACCGCTTGAGCCACATCCCCAGCCCCAATGATACATTTTTAATATAAAAATGCTTGTTCTAACTAGTCATAATTGAAGGTGGACGATAAACATGCGGTGCTCTCTACCTGCTTGTCTGAATATTTCCATAAAAAAGTTAAAACAAAAATCCTGTTCTGTAAACATTTGTTTTCTCCAAGTTTAAGACATGTTCCAAATATCTACAACAGTTTTGAAAGCCCAAGTATATATTTGGCACAGTTTGAGAAGTAAAATTTAGTGTTTGCCATACCATATGGAATCACAATAACTAAGTCCTTTCCCTACCCAAAGACTCAAATCCTTGTTTTCTAGTGGATAATTAGGTCTGTGGGTCACACTAATCCAGTGGATTCTCTTACACAGGAGAACCAGATCAGAATACTCTGTGCTTACTGACACAAGAGCTCTCAAGTTTAACTTCCTGCATGCATTTCCTGGTTTTCAAAGTTTCTACTTTATTAGACATTTCTGGCACTCACTGGCACTGTTCCCTTTAATAGCTAGGAGGTAAGATCCATGATCTACAGATCACACGGGACAACTGCCCCCAACTTTCTCAACAGAGTTTCAATTCCCTTCCCTGGAACAGATTTTTGTCACTCACTATGCCAAGGTGAATTTCATTTCCATATGAATTGTGCTATGCACATTGTGACACATATGAACTCATTAAATTTATCAAATGAGCCTATAAAGGAGGCTTTCATGACCTACGTAAAAACTGAAGAACAAATGACAGAGCGAGACATGAACACAAGCAGCCTGGTTCCTGGTCACAGAGCCTTGTTGAGAGCTCCTGAACTTACACTTGCCCTGTTTCTTGTTCTCCTCCATTTCAATCCTACGCTCTCTGCGGCGTTCCTCCCGAGCCTTCTTCTGGCGTTGACGCTTCCTCTTCTCAATGTCATCTGTGGGTTGGTCAAGCTGTGAGAAGGCAGATCCCAAACCACCTGGCCATTAACTCTTCCCAGCTGATTAGCTGCTAAGCCCACACCAGTGGGCTGAGCTGAACTAGATAAATGGGGTGAGGTGTCTCAGGAGGAACTGCCCGCATTTGGTTTCCAGCATGATTTCCACCAAAGTCCCCGAACCCCACCCACTATAAAGAAAAGCAAAATGGGCGTTCTCACCTGAAAACATCTCTAGGGTTTCCTTAGAGACCACAGGAGGCTGCAGAGCCAGTTCACAGATGCTGAACTCACAGGTGAGAGGCAAGTGAGAGAGATATCTATGACGCTGCCGAACATCCTACATGGGAAAAGTGACCAATACTCCAGTAAGGCGTGACTTAACTCTTGAGAGTAAAGGCTGCCAACTCAGATTTCCAACAGTATACATACACTCACAGACAGCACTGGGCTTAAAGAGTAGTTCTCAAGTTATCATCTTTTTGAAAAGCAAAGCAGAAACTATGGATACAGTCAGGCAGAAAAAGCAACCAAATTCAGTTTTTGCTTGTGCTACAAGTGAGTAAATTCAGCCTGGTAACAATCTAATCAGCTGTTTCAGATTGCCTGGGGTCCACAACTGAGGGGAGATAACAGGGAAGATAAAAGAAGGAAGATAAACATTTCCCACCGGGCGTGGTGGCGCACACCTGTAATTCCAATGGCTTGGGAGGCTGAGGCAGGAGGATTGCAAGTTCAAACCCAACCTCAGCAACAGCAAAGTGCTAAGCAAGTCATTGAGACCCTGTCTTTAAATAAAATACAAAATAGGGCTGTGGATGTAGCTCAGTGGTCCAGTGCAGAGTTCAATCTCTAGTACCAAAAGCAAAAGAAAACAACCAGATTTCCTTACTAAAGTGTGGCCTAAAACAAAGAAGCCCATCAATTTAGTTTTTTTTCTTTTCTTTTTCTTCACATTTGAAAAAAACTGATAGTACTCAAAGAGTTTCTATTTTGAGGCATATGATAAATTTGTCATCAATACAGGATAATATCCAAAGGGAAAAAAATTCACATATGTGAATTATAAGACCATAACTCAGATATCTGCTAAGCTAAAAATGCATTTCAAGCCTATATACCTAACTTAAAGCCTCCATAGATTTTTCAGGGTTTTTCTTTCATTTCATTTTTTTCTGTATGTTTGTGCTGAGGACTGAACCTAGGGCCTCTGGTATGTTATGTATAGTGTTCTACCACTGAGCTACTACTCCCTCTGGACATTTTTTTTTTTTTTTAGTTGTAGATGGACACAATACTTTTATAATTTATTTTTATGTGGTACTGAGGATTGAACCCAGTGCCTCACACATGCAAGGCAAGCTCTCTGCCACTGAGCCACAATTCCAGTCCCTGGACTTTGTTTTCAAGATTCCCACCTCCCTTCTCTGGTACTCAAGATAGAACCTAGCGGTGTTCTACCACTGAGTTAAATCCCCAGCCCTTTTTATTTTGAGTCAATCAAAGCTACCTAGAGCATCACTAAGTTGCTGAGACTGGCCTTGAACTTGCAGTTCTCCTGCTTCAGCCTCCTGAGTTGCTGGGATTATATAGGTGTGCACGACTGTGCCTAGCTCCCAGGCCTTTTTATTTTTTACTTTTGAAACAGGGTCTCCCTAAGTTCCTGAGGCTGGCCTTGAACTTGCAGTCCACCTGCCTCAGCCTCCTGAGTTGCTGTGATGACAGGTGTGTGTTACCACACCCAGCTTCTTATTGTTTAAGAAATATCCTAGCTGAAGTCAGGTACAATGTTGCATGCTGGTAATCCTAGCGCTCAGGAGGCTGAGGCAGGAGGATCACAAAGCCAGCCTCGGCAAAGCGAGGCACTAAGCAACTCAGTAAGACTTGTCTCTCAATAAAATACAAAATAGGGCTAGGGGGATGAGGCTCGTTGGCCAGTGCCTTTGAGTTCAATCCCCAGTAGCCCCCACAAAAAAGGAAAAAGAAAAAATATCCTAGTTTAGAGGCCCTCAGCAACTTACCAAGGCCCCATCTCAAAATAAAAAAAGCTTGGAATGTAGGTTGGTAAAGTGCATCTGGATCCAATCCCAAGTACTAAATAAATAAATGAGGAATGAGAAGAAATCTATATCTCAACACAACAAATGTACCTGAGAAGCAGGGGGCATAGAAAACTGACTTAACAAAATGCTGGCACATTAAGGAAGAACAATCTAATTAAAAAAAAAAAAAAAAATTCACAGCACCATCACCAACAAAAACAGACTTCAAAATACATAGGGCTGGGGGTATAGCTCACTAGAATGCACAAGGTCCTGGGGTTGATCCCCAGCCCATCACACACACAAATACATCAACTAAAGGCCTTGAAGGTTTAGGAACTTAGGCCAGCTCAGTCTACTCTAAAGAAATTAGTTTAATGTTGCTTCCCTAGCACCTCCTCTCCTAAAAGGCAAGCCCTTACCTCAGACATGGAGTAACCAGCAATCTCTACCACAGTCGCTGAGATCTTCTCTGGGCTCTGTTCCAGGCTACCATACTCCCGCACGAGGCAACGTACATTCACAGGGTGCAGGAACATGTGTTGCCCATCCTCGGCTGAAGACAAGAGCTTTATCAACCAACAGTCTCTGCCAGCCCTCAGCACAGACCCTCTCATTGCTAGGCCCCCCTCCTTCCCAATGCTGAAAGGCACAGCTAGCTATCCAACCCCCAGGACCAGGAAAGAACCGTCTGCTCAGAAATCCAGGCCATCCCTCTCAAACATAACTATGGCAGGAAACCCCGTCTTCCTCCTTGGGGCCCCTCACCTTGGTAAAAGTAGTAACAAGGAGAGCTGCTCAGGTGTGTAAAGCCTGGCTTGGTGATGGGTTCCTGCTGGCTGGACTCAATACGAATGGTCCCTTCTCCAAGATTGTCAGCAGCTAATTCCAAGTCATCACAGGCCTCTGACAACCCCTCAGGCTCTGGTTCAGATACTGCTTCCTCTTCCTCTACCAGAGGGAGAGCAAGAGG
Organism: Marmota marmota marmota; assembly: GCF_001458135.2. NCBI lineage: Eukaryota > Metazoa > Chordata > Mammalia > Rodentia > Sciuridae > Marmota > Marmota marmota. The sequence goes on from NW_026000139.1 coordinate 384,452, forward strand.
ATGAGAGTCCAGAGAACAAACTTCTGTGGTTTCTTCATCAAGAGTAGACAGATACTCTAGAACACCCTGTTGGAACAAACTCTAGGTCAACGGAAAGTCTATGTCCTGTTTTCAAGAAGCAATGCAACGGATTGGGGTTGTAGCTCAGTAGTAGTAGTAGAGTATGGGTGAGGAACTGGGATCGATCCTCAGCACATGAAAAAATAAAGGTACTGTGTCCATCTACGACTAAAAATATATTTTTTAAAAAAAGCAATGTGACATAAGGAGGAGACATAAGAAGCTCCCTAGATGTTTATCATATCGACTTAATACCCACAGTAAAAAATTACAAACCAAAGATAGTCATAGTCCACTCTCCTCCAAATAAAGTTGAGGTTTCACAGCAATACCTACCAGCTTAATAATAGCAACTGAAGAATGGCTGTCACTTAAGACTGTAACAGGGGCACACTAACCTTCCTGGGTTGAAAAACGGACTCCTTCGCCAAGGGAGCCATCAGCACCAGTTGTTCCAGAGCAGCCACAACACCAGTGACCTTCTCTCTGCTTTCACTCAATCCTGACAGAGCCTCTTCCCGAGTCTAGGGCCAGAGAAACCAGAGAAGGCTAAGTTTCCAGAAACATACTCAGTGTGGAGAGCAAGGACTCAGAATGGCCTTTCAACATGAGCTAAAGCCTGAATGGACTGAGGCTATACCTCAGTGGTAGAGCATTTGCCTTACACACATGAGGCAATGGGTTCGATCCTCAGCACCAAATAAATAAAAATTTTAAAAAGTGGGGGACTTCTTCACTTGGGTAATTCTTGCTACTTAAAGGATCCTCATCAGGTATTGCCAAGGCCCAAATGGGCAAGCACTAATACTTTCTCCACATTTCTCTCAAATAAAACATCTCTAAAAACAAATCTAAAAGCCTACCTTGCTTAACTAAGAGCAGGGCTAACCTAAGAAACCCTACTGTCATAATTAGTCATAAAATTTGAGATACTTTTTGAGAAAGGATCTCACTAAGTTGTTTAAGGCATTGCTAAATTGTTGAAGCTGGCCTTGAACTTGCAATCCTATCTCAGCTTCCCTAGCTAGTGGGATTACAGGTGTATACCACTATATAAAATCATTTGAACTATTCCTTTCAGCTCTAGAAAAAGTTTGAAAAACCTCAGCTCTTCCCTTCCATTACAACATAAAGCCCAGAGCAGAATGCTTTTTTAGCCATTCTGGCTTATTAGCCTCAATGTGGGGTTGAAGTACCTAGGTCCCACTGTCCATCCCTGAATAGAAAGGTTTAACATCTCTGGCTTTTAGTTTCTAATGCATCCTCTGACCTTGAGTTCCTGGATAGCTGCCTCAATAAAGCAGGACTCGGGAGTGTGCTTCTCCTCTGCCAGTTGCTGCTCCAGTGCTACTTTCTCTTCCAGAACTACCCGGTGCAGCACCTGTTCCTTAGAGGCCAACAGTAACTTGGAATACTGGCTGTGCTGTTCATCTACAAAAAAGTCAGTAACATCACAAAATGCAACACTCAATGTTTGTGACAATGTAGTTAAACAACTTTCTCACACGCACCTTTTTTTCCTAGGATTAAGATGGGGGTAATTTAACCTAACTTCCTGAAAAATAATTTAACAGAAATCTCAAAATAAGGTTTATAAGAGAAAGTAATTAAATGTTTATTGTATAATGTTTAATTACAGCATTACATGTAATATCAGAAAATCTAAAAATAACCCATAAACCCAACAATAACAAATGGTTTGCTACATGATGAAATATTTATAGAGAATTCCTCTGACACTAGAAATGGTTTTCTAAGAGAGCAACTAGTGAGACTTGGAGAAATACCTACATTCTGTGAAAAATGAAGATGTCAGATCACTCTAATCCAATCAAGTAGAAATATACATACATAGAAAAAAAGTCTGCATTTAACATTTTGGGGCACTTTCAGGTAAAAGGATCATAAATGATTTTCTTTACTTCCTTCCCCCATATTTTCTGTACTTTTACAAAGTTTTAAAAATGTTATCTTGACAGTGGCTTGGGAGGCTGAGTCAGGATTCCAAGTTCAAGGCCAGCCTCAGCAACTAAGTTAGGTCCTAAGCAACTTAGAGATCCTTGTCAAAATTAAAAATTAAAAAAAGCACAGGGATGGGAGGGGAGGGGAGAAGAGGGGGGCATAGGAAGGGAAGCACAATACAATAGACACTAGTATGGCCCTATGTATAAACGTGGCTGTATAACCAATGTGATCCTGCAATCTGTACACGTAGAAAAATAAGATTACGTACCCCATTTGAATCAAATGAATGATATGTCAAGATCACTGTAATGTTTTGAGCAACTAAAAAAAAAAAAAAGCATAGGGGATGTAGCTCAAAAGTTAAGCATCCCTGGGTTCAACCTCTGGTACCAAAAAAATGTTATCTTGAGACCCTCTTAAAATGCCTTAAATATTTGCCTTTCCTATCCTGGTGCCATTTAAAAGATGCCATTTACAAATCTGAAATGTAGCCTTCAATTTTTTTCCTATATATTTATACACATGTTCAGAAAAAAGGATTTCTTAAAAATGATAAACTGTGCATGTTGTTCTACAGCTTATTTCTCAAAAATCTTCTATGTTGAAACAGATCTACTTCATCCTCACCTTCCAGTATACAATGATGAACTATAATAAAGTACTTTTCACACAACATTAGATTACTGTCAATTTCTCACCATTACACTGTAACAAAAAAATTCTTCATGCCTATTAAGAATTTTATGTACTAATGTTAGATCAACTATTATAACTATCTTTAAATCTTACAAAATTGCAAAAGCCTGTTATTAATTTACACTGCCAAGAACTAGAGCCCCCACTTTCCCAATTCTTTACAAAATCCAGTGTTACTAATATTTTGGGGGGGCAGTGAATGCAAATCTGATGGACATCTCAGATATGTAGAAGTGGGTTTCCTTAACTGGGAAATGCTGTGTTACATGCTTAACTCATTCTTCCACTGAGTTAAAATAATTTATAGAACATCTCTATGTTCTGGACATTAATCTTTAGAGCACCCCTGGGTTCAATCCCTCGTACAAACACACACACATACAAAACAAACATACCAACCAGTCTTACTTTATAGCATTTATGGTTTCAGCCTGGTTCAAAAATGAGAATATTAAATAAGAATGTACAAAGATAAAGTAATCAAATGTTGTCTTAGGGCTGGGGGTCTATCTCAGTGTCAAAACATCAGCTTAGCATAATTAAGGCCCTGGGTTCAAATCCCAGTACCAAAGTTAAAAAAAAAAAAAAAGATATCCAATATTTTGTTTGTTTAGATCCCTTTTTTCTTTAGTTTTTTTTTTTTTTTTTTTTTTTTTTTTT
>NW_026000139.1:387857-408764 GCF_001458135.2 Marmota marmota marmota
GTTTTTTTTTTTTTTTTTTTTCTTTTTTTCTCCTTTGGGACTGGGGATTGAACTCAGGGGCACTCAACCACTGAGCCACATCCCCAGCCTTATTTTGTATTTTATTTAGAAACAGGGTCACACTGAGTTGCTTAACACCTCGCTGCTGCCGAGGCTGGCTTTGAACTCATGATTCTCCTGTCTCAGCCTCCCAAGCTGCTGGCATTACAGGCGTGCACCACTGTACCCGGCACTTTAATTAGGTTTTGACTGCCATCCATTCCCCCCGACCCTATATTTTCTTTTAAGGTTTAAAATTTTTGGACTTTAAGTTCTTCAAGCTATCTGGAAGTACCTTTTATGATTGGTACGAAACTGGTATCTAATTTCATATTTTACCATGAGATCAGTCAATTGTTTCAATACCACTTATTGAGAGTTCCACCTTTACCCTAAAGATTGAAATGTACATATCACACTCTCTTATCCTGATGCCTTTATGTGTGTCTACCAATGGCCTCTTCTTTTAGACTACCGAGTTCCTTGATGACAGGTGCCAAGACTTGCTGACTATGGAACCCCCAAGACTGGGCACAATACCAAACACTGTGCAGGAAAGCCTGGTAAAGCCGGGTGTGGGAGTACATGCCTATAATCCCAGCTACTCACAAGGAAAAGGCAAAAGGACTGAGGATATAGCTCAGAGGCAGAGCACTTGCCTAGCGTGCACAAGGCCCTGGCTTCAATCCCCAGTACTAAAAACAAATTAAAAAAAAAAAAACAAATAAATAAATAAAGCTCAGTAAAAAGAAAAATTAAAGAGAGAGATGTGTGTATGAATGAAAGAAATCTGAAACCAGAGTTAAACCACTCCATGCAAACTCTAACCTACTAGTATTCTTTCTTATTACTTTTAAAATTTATTTATTCTAATTTGTTATATCCTACTGGAATTCTTGACTAATCTGGAAATGCTGGAACTAGCTTGCCCAAAGGCTAAATTTCTTTTTTTTTTTTTTTTTGTCAATACAAACTATTGAACCCACCCAGAGGCATTCTACCACTGAGGTACATCCTCCATCTCATCCTTTCCTTATTTTATTTTTTTGATCAAGATCTTGCTAAATATCCCAGGCTGGCCTCCAATTTGCCATTCCCCTACTTCAGCCTCCCAAACAGCTGTGATTATAGGTGTGTGCTACCACCTCTAGCTAAAGGCTCAATATTTGACGCTATAAAGATATTCAATAGTTTTAAAAGAGCATACTTGAGATTATCTGCCCCCAAAATTAATAGAACTCACCTCCTAGATGAATAGGGTGATCTACATTCATCCACTTGGATTTGGGCAAGGCCACCAACACTCCTTTCTCCCTCTTCATCAGCTGCATTGTAATGGTATCACCGACAACATACTGTCGAGATTCTGTAGCAACAACACTGTAACATGGATATTTAGGTGAAGCAGAACAAGGAGCAGGCTGACTGAGGTCTAACCCAATACATAGCTCCATCTTACCTCTTGAGATCCTTCTTATGCACAGAACTATAACAGATGGGACATTTACTCCAGGTCTTTTCACTCAGTGAAAGATAGTGCAGGATGCATGCCCAGCAGAAGATGTGTCCACAACGGGTTATCTTGGCTGCAGTAGGTGGATAGAGGCATATTGGGCAAGATGGCACTTCATGGCTACAGATGCGCTAAATCAAAATGCCACAATTTCATTACTTCTGGAATGACTAAGAGCTGTCAAAGTTAAAAGTCTCTCCTCTCTCATCCCCACACATTTGTACTCAACACATCTTTTTTTTGGCACTGGGTGCTTTATCACTGAGCTACATCCCAGTCCTTTTTATTTTAAGACAGGGTCTCACTAAGTTGCTGAGGCTGGCCTTGAACTTGCAATACTTCTGCCTCACCCTCCCAAGTCACTGTGATTATAGGTGTGTGCTACTGCACCTAGCCACTCAACACACCTTTACGTAACTGCCTAACAATGTAAGTATACAGATGACAGCACCTTTTCTTTTCAGTACCAGAGGATTGAACCCAGGGGCACTTAGTTTAACCACTAAGCCACATTCAGAGCCCTTTGTATTTTTTTTATTTTGAGACAGGGTGTCGCCAAGTTGTTTAGGGCCTAAGTTGCTCAGGCTGGGCTGGAACCTGCAATCCTCCTGCCTCAGCCTCCCAAGCCACTGGCAAATGACAACACTTTAAGCAAATCATTAAGAAAACAAAAGTAATGATTTAATAAAACAAATACATAGCTGGCTGCAATGGTACACACCAGTAATCCCAGCAACTCAGGAGTCTGATGCAAGAGGATCATGAGTTCAAGGCCAGCCTGAGCATTTTATCAAGATCCCATATCAAAATAAAAATAAAAAACAGCTGAAGGGTGTAGCTCAGTGGTAAAGCAACCCTGGGTTCAATTCCCAGTACTGCCCAGTATTGGAAGGAAAGAAGAGAAACAAATACATAATGGGTATTCTGGAGACTTTACATTAAAGGAAAATATGACAAGACATATAATATCATTTTTTAAAAAAATACGTAGATACATATATAGAAAGGCATTGAGAAAGGTCCCGCAGTAATCTATCAGTAATTTCCAAAACACTTTAAGATTTTCACTTTATATTTTATCAGTGTGTATCATACACACCCACACCGCAGACCCCCCCCACCCCCCCCCCCCCCCNGTACAAGGGATTTAACCCAAAGGTGCTCTACCACTGAGCTATATCCTCTTATTTTTTGAGATAGGGTCTTGTTAAGTTGCCCAGGCTGGCCTCAAACTTGCAATTCCTCAGTCTCAGCCTGAGCAGCTAAGATTACAGGCGTATTGTGCCACCATACCTGGCTATATTTTTGAACCATACATATATAAAATTAAGTTTTATAGACCTTCTGTCATTCTCAGATGATTTTATAAATTTTCACAATAGTGAGCCCAAGAGTTGGGTACTTATTTTAAAAAAGAGAAAAAGAAAAATAATCAAATTTAGTCTATATCAGATTCCCTGTTAGGATCAACAGGGAGACACTGAGAGTTCATAACTTCAGTGCTAAACAAATAACAGTAGATTTGATGGAAAGTGCAGCTGTGTGCTAATTTGACACTGATTACACAAAGGGCTGCCAATGAAGAAATGTCCACATAATCGAGCTCCTCTGGGTAAGGAGGGAAATTAAGAGTCTCTCTCTGGGTTACTACTTCCCAGTAGTAGCTGGTAGACAGATCTGCTTATATACCTTTCGATCAGAGCCTTCTACACTCTATCTCCTGAGGCCAGACCAATTAGTAACAAAATAAACTCCAGGAAGAACCAGGAACTGACCTCTGAGAATGTCTATCATAAGGCCAGACAGAAAAGGAACTCAATCAGCAGTTAACACAGCCAGCAGATGCTTTGTCACCACTGTCCCTATTTTGTTCTCTCACCCACAACTTAAAACTTTTTGAGCTACTTACCACTTGTTCCACAAAGTCCCAGTTGACTAAGGTATCAGGATCAGCAAAATGAGCTGTGTAGTCTTGGTCTTCAGACACCACAAATTGGCAGCTAGAAATAGGGAAGAAAACAGAAAAAAGGCCGACTGTGAGAATCGCCACATCCTCAGCTGAATTCAATCAGCTCTTCATTTAGAATTCAAATATAAGTCATTAGCAGCCCTGATTTGTGAAGTACCATCTTCACAATGCCTCAATTCTGAACCCTGAACCCTGATTCTGGAAGAAACTCAGCAGACCGAGGTCCAAGGCCAGCCAAGTTTTCCGTTGGTCTCCTTTGAACTAGAAGTAAACAGATTTCCTCCCTCAACCCCTGGAATCCCAGAACTCGACTCATTTTCAAGGAAGCTGAAAACTGTTCTCAAATCATCTGTGATCAGTTTTATAAAGCATACAATGGTTACTTCAGTCTCAATACAAGGTCAAACCATCATACCTAATGCCACACATGAGAAAACAAAGGGGAGCTGGGATGGAGTCATACATCCCTAGTCCCAACTACTCATAAGGGTGACACAGGAGATCACTTGAGCACAGAAGTTGAATGTCAGCTTGGGCACCAACACAAGATCCCATCTCAAAAAGTGGGGAGGAGGGCTGGGGTTGTAGCTCAGTGATAGAGCACTTGCCTAGCACATGTGAGGCACTGGGTTCAACCCTCAGCACCATATAAAATAAAGTATTTTGTCCATCCATAAAAGTGGGAGGTGCAGTTGCGCACGCCTATAATCCCAATGACTCAGGAGGGTAAGACAGGAGGATAGCAGTTCAAAGTCATCTTCAGCTACATGGCAAAGCCCTGAGCAAAAACTGTCACAAAATTTAAAAAAATAAAAAGGGCTGGGGATGTGGCTCAGTGGGTGAGAGTCCCCTGGGTTCAATCCCTGGTACCAAAAAAAAAAAAAAAATGCAGAGGTGGGGAAAAGTTGGGGATTTAACTCAGTGACATAGCACTTGCCTAGCACATGCAAGGCACTGTTTTTGATACTCAGCAATAAAAAAAAAAAAGGAAATCAGTATTTCAGCAAATGTCTGCTAAGCATTTCAATCTGTCATTAAATTATTCCTTAAGAAATTTCCTCTTGGGGGCTGGGGATGTGGCTCAAGCAGTAGCGCACTCGCCTGGCATGCGTGTGGCCCGGGTTCGATCCTCAGCACCACATACAAACAAAGATGTTGTGTCCGCCAAAAAACAAAAACAAAAAAATAAATAGTAAAAATTCTCTCTCAAAAAAAAAAGGGAGGAAAAAGGTAGAGGCCTCCTTTAAAAAAAAAAAAAAAAAAGAAATTTCCTCTTCTACGGGCTCAGATTGTGGCTCAGCTTGCCTCGCATGTGTGAGGCACTGGGTTTGATCCTCAGCACCACATAAATAAACATAATAAAAATATCGTGTCCAACTGAAAAAATATATAAAAATATAATTTTTTTGTGTGTGTGTATACACACACACACACAAATTTCCTCTTCTAGCCAGGCACAGTGGTACACACCTGTTAATTCCAGCTACTCAGGAGACTGAGGCAGGAAGAATACAAGTTTGAGGTCCCATCTCAAAATAAAAAATATAAAGGGGTGGGAATGTAGCTCAGTGGTAGAGGTCAAGGGCATGCTTACAATGTCCCACCCTAGGCTCAATCCCCAGCACCAAACCAGAGGGAAGAAAAATCTCTTCTTTATAAGGAGATTAAAATCAGGTCCAATTCTACTTTTTCCTCCTTTTCAATATACTAATGCCATTTATTAAAGCACCAAAAACATCTACTTGGAAAGAAAATGAAAAAGGCAAAAAAGAGGCATTGGTTTCCTTTCTGCTTCTCTCCTATAGTTTAAAGGAGTGCTCCTCCCAGCAACCCAACTATCTCGAGTCTCTCAATTCCACTTTCTCCCCCAGAAGCAATACTTACTTGGCCTGTAAAAAGAGTTCCTTGTTAAAAGGCTTATGTCCCCACTTGTTCCTTTTTCCCCAGCTGCCATGTCCACTGCCTTCAAAGTGACCTGTCTGGCCACGAGGTTCAAAAGTGAAATTCAACAAGTGATTCAGGTTGATCTTCTTAGGACCAGAGAACTGGGCAGGGCTAAACTCTGCCCGTTGAGCCTCTGCTACCTAGGGAGAATTAAAGTGTTTAGGATCAGGACAAAACCAATTTATAGTAGAAACCAAAACAAACCCTCCTTTGACACAGCTTAAACTATTAAAAAAAAAAAAGACTTAAATATTATCTTCCTAGGAGGAGATAATGCAAAACCCTATTCCAGACCTAGATGAGAGTGAAGTGGGTCGGGGAGAGCCTTTAACATTCCCATTACTTATTTAGTCTGTGCTTCAGTTTGGAATTGTTGAAGACTGAAATTATTTAGTCGGCGCTGCTAAATGGCAAATCAACCATTAAATGACAAAGCCCAGCACAAACTCCTCCTAGCTATCTTAAAGCTGAAAGATCTGTTTACTGGATTAATCTTCCCATAGTCCTACAGGACTCGTAAACCTCCATTCTTCTGTTTTTGTTGTTTTGTGGTGTTGGGATCAAATCCAGCACCTTCACCATGCTAGGCAAGTGCTCTACTTCTGAACTAAAACCTGAAGTCCACACCTTCATTCTTATTAGCTATTTGTTTTGAGGTTGTTTTTCTGACACAGCAAGTCTGTTGAGTCACCCTCTGGAGGCAGTCCAAAGGCCACTGTAACTGCCACAGGTTTCTGGATCCTGCAAGAGACTTCCTAAGACCCCATTGCTATTCCTGGTTAATTAAAACTGACAGAATTAGAACACCTAGACAGACTACCCTTGTGTCCAGAAATAAACCCAATCAGCAGATTCAGAAACAGTTTACAAAGTGGCAAAAAACCATATATAATAGTGCTGCATACAAAGATGAAAGAAATGTCAGGACACATTTCAGTCTTCAACAATTCCAAACTGAAGTGATAAAGGTAAGTGCTAAGACAGCTAAGTACATTTCTCACCCCCGCTTTCCTATTGAATATTATAAAACACTCTGCCATATTAATATCAGTATACTATCACTTTATGTGGCTGTATATCATTACGTAATATGGGCATGCCATATTTTAATGCCTTATTTATGACAGTGTAATTTTCCCACTATTACAAATTGTTCCAATAATCACATTTGTGGATAGATCTTTGTACACAAATATGAAGGCACCTGCAATTTATTTATGCATGCATGCATGCATGCAAGGGATCAAATCCAGGGCCTCACACATGCTAGGCAAGTGCTTTACTACTGAGTTATACCCCTAAACTCCAATTATTTCTTTTCAACATACAGTAATAATTATTGGGCCAAAGGAAATACAAATGCAAGCCTTTTGCTGCTTAGTCAAATTACTGTGCACATCCATGGTGAAGATTCTAAAGAGTACAAAAAGAAAAACTGTATATTCTATTCCAGAGGCAATAAATATGCCGAGACATTTTATGTATACAGAATCATAGTACATGACCTTTTAAAATAAGTATAACAAAAATAAATAAAATAAACATAAGCCATGGCATACCAGACTTTCTTTTTTACCTTAACAACCTATCTTGGAGCTTGCCCCACCCTGTTTATGTAAATCACTACAGGAAGCACCAGGCTTCCCAGATCATCCCTTATCTCGTGTCCAGGACTCTGTCTACATGGCTCTGATCTCCCCTAATTAGTCTTCCATCCCCAATGCCCCAAACTTAGATCTGAGAGCTTGTGCTCAGTCAGCAAAACCTTACCCATTCTCCATCTTCTGTCTTCAACTATTGTCCTCATTGGTTCACTTTCTACGGTACCATCCATTTCAATTCCCAATCATTTGCCCAAGATGCTGACCTATCAAGTTCTCTTCCAATCAGCCTGCCTCACCCCATTTGAGGCACCCACTCCTAGACAGGTATACCTTCTAGAGCTGTTATCAAATACAGGAGCCACTACCTAGATATGCCACATATTAAGTTTATTTAAGTATACTTGGTTAAATATGTCAAAATTAATTTAACTTGGCCGGGAGCAATGGCGCACGCCTGCAATCCCAGCAGCTCAGGAGGCTAAGACTGGAGGATTTTGAGTTTAAAGCCAGCCTCAGCAACGACGAGGCTCTAAGTAACTCAGTGATATCCAGTCTCTAAATAAAATACAAAGACTATGGACGTGGCAGTGCCCAAGTGCCCCGAGTTCAATCCCTGGTACCAATAATAATAATAATAATAATTAATTTCACTTGCTTTTTTAATTTTAATTGTTTTGGAAACAAGGTCTTACTATATTGCCCAGGTTGGCCTGGAACTCCTGGACTCAAGCAATCCTCTTGCCTCAGCCTCCCAAAGTATATAAGACTATAGTTACAACTGCCTAAGCTTGTTTCTTGTTTTTCATTTTTAATGTGGCAACTAGAATTTTAGATACACGATTTGCTTTTCCACTACGGAGCACTACTTTATAGAGTAGATCGTGCTTGTTAATGATCATATCATTAGTTTTGAGCACCCTACTGTCCAGCCAGAAATTCATTCTGTTCAAGGGTTAGTCCTTATTGTAATTCTTTACCCTTAGGTCTCCAAACCAAGGATCCAATCTCCTAAACTGCCTTGCTTTATTTGGCTTAGATCCTGTAGTTCATTGCCCTTTCTCTCATCTGCTGTATTCACCTTCACCTCCATAGCAGCCCAAAGGCAGCAAAATATAGCTAAAAATCACACAACTGGTCTCACCAAAGAAGCCCTTTACACAGCCTAAGATTCATACTGCAATCCTACTATTCTTCCATAGTCCTTTTAGTCTCCTATTCTCCCAGACAACTCCTTCATGCCTCAGGCTCTCCAACCTCCTCTTTCAGCTAACTTTATATATTTCACTAAGAAAATGAGCACGATATTCAGATAGAACTCCAATATTCTGCTAACAAGTCTTTCTCTTATTACTATGGATAAGCTGACAAAACTCCTAAACCAATTCTTTCACTCTACACTAGATCACAAGAACTCACTGTTCAGCATTCTCCCCTTTTCCCCTCTTATCATTTTTTCCCTCTCATCATAATCATTAGGTTAGACAAGATCTAACCTTCCAAATCTTAACATTCCTGTCAACATCATATTCTCAAGCTACTATCTCACCTTTTTACTTCTCAGAGCAAAGCCACTAGAAACTATCGTCTAAACTTGCCGTTTCTTCTTCCCGTCCTACTTTTCTTTTGGTACCGGGAATTGAAGCCAGGTGTACTTAACTACTGTCACATCCTCTCAGTCCTATTTTTTTTTTTTTTTTAATTTTGAGACAAAGTCTAAGTTGCTGAGACTGGGTTTAAACTTGCAATCCTCCTGCTTCAGCATCCCGAGATTCTGGGATTATGGGTACGCACCACCACATCCATCCCATCTCTCTCTTTTTTTTAAAAAAACTTTTTTTTTTAGTTGGAGATGGACACAATACCTTTATTTATTTTTATGTGGTGCTGAGGATAACCAACGCCTCACACATTCTAGGCAAGCACTCTACCACTGAGTTACAACACATCCCCATCTCTTTTGAATCCATTTGAGGCACCCACTCAACACATCCCCATCTCTTTTGATCAGTTTTGGGTTTTTTTTTTTTTTTTTTAAACTGGGCATTGAACCCAGGGGTGCTTTCCCACAGAGCTAGCCCTTTTTGAGACAGGGTCTCACAAGATGCTAAAGCTGACCTCAAAGTTACAATTCTGCTCCTGCCTCAACCTCCCAAATTGCTGGGATTACAGGCATGACACCACCACTTTCAGCAACCTATTGCTGTTTTACAATTTAACTCCTTAATGATACAGCTCATTTAGTTTCATAGTTCTAAAAAACAACTATATGCTACCAGCTCTTCAACCTGGGTCTCCTCTTTAAATTTCAAATTCATAATTAACTGTCTACTTCTATTAGATGTCTAATAGGTATTCCAATGAAAATATAACATTTCCAAAATAAAGTTCTTGATTTCAATCTTTGTACCTCCTCCCTGCAAAAATCTGTACTCCTCTTGAAACCTTCCCTACTATAGCAAATGGTACCTGAATTGACCTCATGCCAAAAACATTACTCAGCCTTTTCTCTTAGTCCCCATATCTAGCAAATAAAATACTGTTGACTTTAAAGTAATATCCCAGATCTGATCATTTCTCATCACCTCCACCATTACCACCCCCCTTGCATCACTCTCACCAAGAGTATCTTCACCAGGCTGGGGGTGTGGCTCAGTAGGAGTGGGCTTGCCTAGCATGAATGAAATCCTGGGTTCAATACCCAGCATCAGCAAAAACAAACAAACAAACAACAACAAAAACATCAACTCAGAAGGCTGAGGCAGAAGGATCAAAAGTTCAAGGCCAGCTTAGGCAACTTACTGAGACTATCTTAAAATAAAAAGCATGCCAGGTGCAGTGGTGCACATCTATAAGCCTAGCTGCTCAGGAGACTGAAGCAGGAAGATCACAAATTCACAGCCAGCTTCAGCAACTTAGCAAGACCCTGTCTCTAAATAAAATATAAAAAAGGGCTGGGCATGTGGTTCAGTGCCTCTGGGTTCAATCCCTGAGGCAAAACCAAAAATTAATTATTGTCTCTCCAAACTAGAATATAAGCTCCCAAAGGACAAAAAAACCAATTTTTTGTTTAATGCTGTATCCCCAACTCCTAAATGGTATTTGGTGCAAGTAGGCAAGGAATAAATTCCCAGTGACTGAGTGAACAACTATTTTATTCTGTAATGGTTACAGAGTATGGACCATTCAAGCAGAATAATTAATCAGTCTTGCTGACAGGCATTCAGGTTAATATACAAGTAAGGTCCCAAATTATGCCATAATTTCTCACATTCCATAATTATGAAACCTTCTTCCTCAGAAAATTTTAATAACCTTCAGAAGAAAAAAGAGGCAAAGCTCCAGACCTAGTTAAATCTAAACTACCCAAGATTGCTTTGGTTACCCATTCTTCTACCTCTTGCTCCCCTCAACTACAGGAAAAACAAAAAAACTCATGCTCATATTCTAGGAATGACAATCTCAAAGTCCATACCTCATCTCGTCTTCCACCATTAAAAGAAGAGCTAAAGAGTTTGCTGCTGCCGCCGCCCCTTTGAGGAGGCATCTTATTAAAAGTTTTGTTTTTCTGTGAATTGGAGCGACGGGACTGGTTGCTAAAATTTTCATTTTTGGGGTAGGAAGGTTCACGCTTGCGATTATAACGCTTGGATCCACTTGAATTCTTTCCATCTGAAAAGAAGAAACACAAAGGAATTAGTTAAGAAGTTACATATTTAAATAAGTGAAATAATTTTTCTCCACCTCCCAGAAAAATTGTGTTTAAATAAAGAGAAAATGGACTTTTCCACAACTTCCAAAAAATATGCGTTTAGCCAGCCATTGGTGCTTTGAGGAAGACAACCCTTATGTGGGATTTTTGTTCTGATGACAGCCTAAGGAGTCCCTCCCTCAGGACAAATAGAGTACAGATCAAACTATGGAGATTATCAGTTCATAATGTCTCTTGTACAAGCCTAGGCATGTATCTTGTAAAAGTCCATTCAGATAAAGAGGAAAGGAAACAGCCATTCTATATTAAGAAAAAGTACTTTATTTGGCAGCAGGACAGAAGACATTATTCTATACTGCAAGGGCTGACCTAGGCTTAAGCAGATATAGTCAAGAGGCATAGAAGCAAAACAACATTTATGTTTTAGAAGCCAAACTGAGAAGCTAATAAATTGACAGAACAAAAGTTGAGCTCTAAAAGAATACTAGACGAGTCTGATTTATATCCAAGTTATATCCTTTTTAAAAATGTTTCTTATGCCAGGCATAGTGGTTCACACCTGTAATCCCAGCTACTCAGGAGGACCATGAGTTCCAGGCAAGTCTGGACAACTTAGCATGACCCCGTCTCAAAATAAAATTTAAACTAAGGGCTGGGGATATAGCTCAGTGGTAAAGTACTTGCTTGGCTTTGAGGGAAACTCCTGGATAAATCCCAACTATTGCAAAAAAATAAATTAAATTAAAAAAAAATGGCTGGGCACATAGCTGAATGGTAGAGTGCTTGCCTTGCCTGTGTGGGGCCTAGGTCCAATCCCTAGGGCAAGGGAAAAAAAAGTCTCTTGTTTTTTTCCTTCAATTACATAAGAATATTAAATTTTGAAATTATCCAAGAATAAAGTTGCCAGTATCCACAAAACACTGACTTATTAATAGTTTTAATTTCCTTTCAATATACTTCCCACATGTTCTATGTAAAACGGCAAGCATACAAGATACACTGTCTTTTACTTGTTACTCTGAACATTTTCACCCATTCCTAGACTTCAAAAGCATAATTAACGACTGCACTACTGTCTGCCATACATTTATATTAGGTAGCATCTAAAATTTTATATCTGCCAGCACAATATATTAGGTAGCATCTAAAATTTTGCTGCTTTATAGACTATGTCAAATTCTCAGAATGAAATTAGCTGATAAAATATGATCATTAAAAGTCTTTTACACATCTTCAAGTTGCTTTCTAAAACTGTTATACCAATTTATGTTCTAACAGCACTATAAAAGAGAATGCTAGTTCACTTTACTCTTGCGAATATTCTAACTGAAAGGTCAAAATGCCTTAATTTTAAACCTGAATTTCTCATAACTAGCAATAGGGAGGATTGCGGGGATTGAACTCAGGGACACTCAACCACTGAGCCACATCCCCAGTCCTATTTTGTATCTTATTTAGAGACAAGGTCTCAGAGTTGCTTAGCACCTTGCCACTACTGAGACTGGCTTTGACGCCACAATCCTCCTGTGGGTTCGCACAATCCCAGCCACTGGGATTACAGGCTGTAATCTGCTGACCATGTGTATTTTGTGTAAAGAGTCTTTTTATATTCATTGCTCCATTTTTTCCACTAGAGAACTGCATGGATTTTTTTTTTTGCCCCAAATTAAAGAACCTTCATGAGCATACTTCATACATGCTAAGTTTACCAACTTAAAAAAAATAATAATAAAACCAAACCTATCTGAGAACCATATATAACTTAAAGTAGAAAAAGGTTGAAGAAGGTTGAAGATGTAGCTCAGTGGTACATTACATGCCTATGTGCACAAGGCCCACAGTAACACCAAAAACAAAGTTTTTCCTAAATCACCCTATTATTATACTATTGCAATATGGAAATATGAACCAGTCTACATAATAATGACTAAAAGCAAAAATTTAGAGTGGAAAGTGAGGGTGGCTTTTTCAAAGAGCAGGCCTGAACTCCTGGGCTCATACTATACTCACCCTTTAACTTTTTGAGTAGCCTAGACTATAGAATAGGCATGCACTGAGCCTAACTGAAATTGGAGGACTTTTCATTAAAAAAAAAAAAAAAGATCCATCAGTTTTATGCTCAGAATTAAGGGTTTGATAGTGATAATTTATAAAATTAAGAAATTCCAGCATGAACTTCAGAAACTACAAAGATTCCTACCCTCCCAAATATAGTTTCATCTTGCTTATATTAAAAGTATATAAATTAAGAGATTCATGTAAACCAAGGAAATACACCACACTGTTAATGACAGTTAATTTGGGGGAAATGGAGCCATTCACTTTCATCCTGTTACAGTGGTTTTCAATCCTGTCATTCACAGGAATCATTCAGATGAACTTTTTAAGGGATTCCTGTGCTCAGGCCTCACCTCTAAGATTATGACTTAACTACATAGAATTGCTGTTCTGAAGATTTATCTGAGTAATTTTTAAAACTAATATTTATAAGAAATTTTTCCCAGATAAGTAAATTCACTAGCTTACTTTACAGCAGACTAAATAAAGTCAAATAAAAGGAAATATGAGTTCAATCAACTAATGGGATAAATGAGAGATAAGCCATCCTGTCCAAACCTAACCAACTACAACCTGGAAATTGAACCATGAAATGGCAGCAATGTAAATGGAATATACCATTACAGAAACACAGCCAGGGTAGGCTCAATCCACTAATGACCATAAAACAGGGAGAGTGACCAGAGTTTTAACCTAAAGAACTAAACTTTTCCCTACTCCTCGGTTGGCAACAATTAGCAAACACGGCACCAGTGGTAGCAATTAGAAAGTAAAGCTAAACTGGGCAGGTGATACATATCTGTAATCCCAGCAACTCAGGAGGCTGAAGCAGGAGGATCTCAATCTCAATCTCAAATTCCAGGCAAATTTGGACAATTTAGCATGACCCCATCTCAAAAAAATTAAAAAAAAAAGACTGGGGAGGTAGTTCAGTGGTAAAGCACCTCTGGCTTCTCATCCCAGTACACCGCCCCCCCCGCCCTACAACACATACATACATACACACACACACACACACACACACACACACACACGAGCAAAAAGTAAAGCTTCGGGTCTCATTGACATTTTGCCTTATCCTCAACCAACGAAGTTAGTTTCATGAAAAAATTTCAAATATGAACTGGGAGTATAGCTTGGTGAGAGCACTTGCCTAGGATACATAAGGTCAATATCTCAAGCACTGTTAAAAAAAAATTTCCCATATAAATGAATTCAGGGTATACAGAACTCCAGGCTAACTCTTCCCCCGCCCCCAGTTGTGTATGAACTGCATGTCTTTATTTTGTTTTTATGTTGTGTAAGAATTGAACTCAGTGCCTCACACATGCTAGGCAAGCACTCTGCCTACAGTCCCAGCCCAACTCTTCACCACTGAAAACTAACCTCAGCCATTTTCCTGCTTCGTTCTTCTTAACCCCATTCCACATCAACTCATGATAACAAATGAAGTCTTATAAGAGTAGACATACAAAGAAAACGGGCTGAGAGCATAAAGCTAAGTAATAATAGCTTGGCACATGCAAGGCCTTTAGTTTAATTCCCCAGCATTGTAGGAAAAAAAAGAAAAAGAAAACATTCCCCAAACATCATCATTCAAGGCTGTTTCATATGATCCTGCATTTGACTCAACTTATTTTCAAGAGAAGCACTTTTCTAGGCCAGGCACCATGGCGCATACCTGTAATCCCAACACAAAATAGGGCTGGGGATGTGACTCAGTAATTGAATGCCCCCTAGTTCAATCCGAGAGAGAGAGAGAAGAGAAGAGAAGAGAAGAGAAGAGAGAAGAGAGAGGAGAGAGAGAGGAGAGAGAGAGAGGAGAGAGAGAGGAGAGAGGAGAGAGGGGGGGAGGGAGGGAGGGGGAGGGGTAGAAGGAAGCACCTTTCTACAGGCACAGTGGCACACACCTGCAATTCCATAGCCTTGGGAGGCTAAAGCAAAAAGATAACAAGTTTGAGTACATCCTCAGCAATTTAATGAGACCCTCAGTAACCTAGCAAGATTCTGTCTCAAAAAATAAAATAAAATAAAAAGGGCTGAAGATACTATAGCTCAGTAGCAAAGCATCCCTGGATTCACTTCTCATTACTCCCCAAACAAACAAGGCACCTTTCTGGGGATGTATCCCAAAAGTAGAGCACTTGCCTAACATGCATGGGTTGGATCTCCAGCACACACACAAAAAAAGGTCAGAGGATCCTCCACCAGAAAGGCACTTCAGTTTCCACAAATTTAGGTGAAGCCAAATTCTACACTGTAAGAGCTTAAGAAAATAAACTAGCATTCAGCAAGAGGACTGTTTTCATTTCTTCATTTATTACCACACTAGCAAGGAAACCATTTCATAACACTTACAGAAATGCTCTCTGGTGGACAGTGAACTGCTTGCTCATTTCTAAATCAGATTATATGACAGATCACATAAGAATTTGTGATTTTAGTGGCTAAAAATCAACTCCCTCCTTCTACTTACTTGAGGATATCAAGTCAGACCTTTCAAGAGACTGTGGCTCTTATCTCTCAATCCAGGCAGTAAGTAGCTAAAGATTGAAGGAACTGTCCTGCCTGGGACCCAGAGATAAAATTTAGTAGTGCTATTTGAGATATTTTGTAAACAGCTTGCCAGAATATATATACAGAATTCACGCTCTTTTCTCTAATAGAAGCAATGAGATGATCTACTTTAGATTTTGGAAAACAAAAAGTCAAGTTCTTGGGAAAAAATGTCTATGATGACATTTTTCTTTTGGTCGTTTAAAAAAAGAATTTATTGTTCTTTTTGTTTTATGGTGAAGTTTTAGACCTCAGCATGATGGCTCTCAATCCTTGCTGCACAACAAAGTCTCTCTTCCAGTTTTAAAATTATGCACACCCAGGACCCTAAGGCCCAATC
The DNA here is from genome assembly GCF_001458135.2 of Marmota marmota marmota. NCBI lineage: Eukaryota > Metazoa > Chordata > Mammalia > Rodentia > Sciuridae > Marmota > Marmota marmota. Next base: position 403,590 of record NW_026000139.1, read on the forward strand.
CAGACTTAAAGAATCAGATTGAATTTCCAGGAAAAGGCCCCACAAGTATTTTTAAAAAGTGTCTTCAGGCTGAGCATAGTGGCCTGTATCTTTAATCCCAGCAACTCAGGAGACTGAGGCAGGAGGATTTCAAGTTCAAGTCCAGCCTCAGCAATTTAGTGGGACCCCATCTTAAAAAGCAAAAAGGACTAGAGATGTAGGAGATGTAGCTCAGCAGGAAAGCACCCCTGGGTTCAATCCTCAGTAGCAAAAAAATAAAAAAAGGTCCTCAGGAGATTCTGATGCACAGAGCTAAGAATAACTGCTAAGAATAAATAATGTTAAGACACAATCCAGAAAGGACAAGAGTATTAGTTAAACGGCTCAAGTCCAGAACTTTGGCTCTCAGGGTCAACAAAAGACTTAAAAACAATCCAGTGTCTTAGTTTTTCCACACTTCCCAAATGGAAAGTAACAGCAGTCTCTTCCCCCATTAAGGGGCATGAGTTTTCCAGAATTAAAATTATTTGGCATCATCAACATTTCTAGCTCTAGTTCTAACAGGTGGCACAGCCTAGAGGTCAGAATACCAGCCAGGAAGTTTCTGTTGCTGATTCATGCTGTAATCACAAGCAAGTTGCTTACCCATCATCCAGAGCGGTTGACAAGCACCTCCAGAGGGGCAACATATGGCCTTACTACAGAATCAACTGACAACAAATTGAATCCAGCTGTAATTAGTAATTCTGAATGAAAGGAAGAGAGAGGTGGTATCAGGAACGATGCATGTGCCAATAAGTTTGCTTGGTGAGTTTATTATATAAAGTATATTTATAAACGTCTCCTAAGATTCCATAAGAATTTACTTGACAAACCAACTCTAATGCCTCTTAAGCCCTGGTTTTCTCACCTGTACAATGGGACTAATACTTTACCCTCCTTCCTCACTGAATAAGAAAAAACGTCTATAAGATGTTTACTATAGTGGCTAGCCCACAGTTGCCTTGATTTGAAAGCCTAATAAATAAAAATCATTCTAGACAAGAGTACCCACTAAACTTCCAACTTGTTAAGCCACATAATAAATCAAGGACTCCAGCCAACAGAAAAGTTATAAGAATTTGAGGGTCTAAGTGGTTTTACTGAAGGCTTTAAAATCACGATTTTCAAAGTCAAAACTGCCAGGTCCACTTACACCTCAGAGGTATTCTTCAAAGCAGATTACCTAGTAACCTAGCTTCTGTTACCAGAATGACAGGAAGAGTATCAGGACGGTGCTTCATACCACCAACCTCAAAATAACTGCTTCATAATAACTGACCTTCCCTTAACCTCCATGACAGTGCCATTGGCCCAGGATGGGGCAAGAGTCTAGTTCCTGGCCAGGGTCCACTCTTAGGCTATAAATTGCCTAGCCTCTTTCTTGCCTCTTTTTACTTTCTCTATGAATTCTCCAACTCACTAAACATCTCTCTCCTCTGAGTTTTATATTCATGGGATATTCACTGTTGAAATGTTATAAGAACAGCATGTTAGCCCTACTGGAATAAAGCTATAGAAGTATACTCAAGAAAAAGAATGTTCTGTAAATATTTGAAGCAATTAGCCAAGGCAAAGAAACTGTGGCATGCAATTCTGGCCGGAAAGATCAAGAAAATCCCAGTACCAAATTTATCCATTTCCTGTGTACAAATGAAGCACAAACAAGCCAACCACAGAAACAAAGGCTCAAGCAAATGCAGCTATGTAGCTAGGAAGCAAATGACCATTTGTGTCTCACATGATTTAAAGTATAGAAACAAAAGTTTTTTCCTCATGAGGTAGGAAAGGGAGACAGAAAACGATTAAATATTTAAGTATGAAAAATCTTTTGTTCTTTACCTTAAAAAAAAAGGCAAACTATGTCTTTGCATCTCACCCTCCTTTTTTCCTTTAACTTGGTACTCTAAAATTTGAGGCTGTCCTTTCAATAATTCCCACCAGGATCAACTATATCAGGTGTTTAGTCAGCTTTTGAAATACTTCAGAAACCTTTTCATGAAATTATGCAAAACCTGAGTGTACCTTTTCCTTAGCACAACCATCTCTGAGTCATTGTATCAAAGGTTCTAAGTATCTGTTGTAACAGCTTTGGCATCAGCTGTATCCCCTCCCCCATCATTTTGCTTTCTGAGACAGGGTCTCCTTATGTTGCCCACTACTGCCCAGGTTGGCCTCCAACTTGCTATCCTCCTGCCTCGGCCTCCCAAGTATCAGAATTACAGGTGCCTGCCACCTTGCCCCACCCAGCTACAATGCTCTTAAGGCAGCATTTGCTACCCTTCAGATCAACTTTAAAAATCAGCCAATATAGACAGTTTGCTAATTTTTAAAAATATTTATTTTTTAGTTGTAGGAGGACATTAATACCTTTATTTTGATTTATTTTTATTATTTTTTTTTTATGCGGTGCTGAGGATCGAACGCAGGGCCTCAAGCATGCTAGGTGAGGCTCTACCGCTAAGCCACAACCCCATCCCAGTTTGCAAATCTTTTAATCCCTTCCAATAAACTATATTTCTAAATGCAAGCTATTCCTAAATGCAAGCGGTACATTGTGGTTGGTATAGAAGTGTATATTCAGCCAAAGGAACATTTGCTGACAAGGGCAAACATGGTCAAGCTTTCTAACAAACACTTAAAAACTAATGCCACCTGAGAGCACACTTATATACTTCATGAAATCTAACATCCTTGACACGAATTTTTTCTTCCTCAGAAGTTTCCAATTAAGAAGGTGAACTAGTGGTGCTTGCCTGTAGTCACATAGAGAGATTGAGGCAGCATGGTGGCTCATTTGAGGACACTCCAAACATTTAGCAAGTCCCTGTCTCAAAAAGTAAAAAAGGTTGGGCATATAGTTCAGTGATAAAGTGCCCGTGGGTTCAATTCCCACTACCAAAATAAATAAAGGGAACCAGAGTTTTAAGTTCACTTTGTAGTATTTAAACACATTAAAAAAACAGAAATCGGGCTGGGGTTGTCTCAGTGGTAGAGTGCTCCCCTAACACTTGTGAGGCACTGGGTTCGATCCTCAGCACCACATAAAGATTGAAGTATTGGGTCCACCTACAACTTAAAAAACAAAACACACAGAAATCACTTTAAAAACTCAAGAGTGAACCAGGCATGTGGGGTACACATACAATCCTAGCAACTTGGGAAATCAAGATAGGAGGATCCAAAGTTCCAGGCCAGACTCAGCAGTTTGGCAAGACCCTGTCTCAAAACAGGGCTGGGGATTGGGGATGTATCTCAGAGGTAAAGCGCCCCTGGATTCAATCCCCAGGACAAGAAAATAAAAAGTGAGAATGAACCAAACAATACCTATCCAAATTAACTGTTAGAAATATTAACACTTAGCTGGGCACAGTGGTGCATGCCTGTAATTCCAGCGGCTCAGCAGGCTAAGGCAGGAGGATTGCAAATTCAAAGAGCCTCAGCAACTTAGGGAGACCCAGTCTCAAAAAAAAAAAAAGAAAAAAAAAAAAAAACACTGACAAATTATTTGCTTTGGTCAAGCTATAATAGAATTCACACTGATAGATAATCAGCTCCATTAAACATTCAAAGGGCATAGGAGTAAAATGCCTTAGACACCTCAGTTTTTGTTGTTTTGTCTGGGGTATCACAAGCTTTCACCTACTGCTTACTAAGGAATAAACTTTTTAAACAATAAAATTTATTGCAGCTGACTCATGAATGTTTGTTAGTGGCTTAAAGAAGGGTCCTAGAAAAAACTGAGAATTCAGATAGTTGGAGACCCAAATCATTATATAATATCATACCTGGAAAACAGTGCAAAAGAAAAGCTATTATCAACTGCCTTGAGAAATACGCAGACCACACTAAACCAATTCCAACACTGGCCAAAAGGACTCACTATCCTTAATCTTTGGAGGGATCATGATAAAGATCCACAGTATAAAACCCCCAAATTAGTCTACATACAAGTTCCTGATTGGCCTGAGAGTTTATGCTAATCCCTGAAATATGTAAAGCATTATTTTATTATGGAGACAAGCAGTTTCCACCCGAGTTCCATCAGCAACCTCTACAAGTCCTCAGGCACAGCAGGTAAACAAGTTTGTCATAACCAGCTGGTAAACTCTGAACTCATCAGTAAACCTTAGAGTTTAAGTTAGCCTTCCAGTTTTTTAATCTTAAGTTTTAAGCAACTGGACCTCTACATTTAAGGATTCCAAATGTTTCCCTCTGCCAAATACCTCCCCCTCACCAAAAACACCTTTCTAGTACCATTAATATAATGGAAATACAAAAGAGAAGAAATTAGTACACAGGCTTTGAAATAAGATGGAGAACAGACTCCAGACTCTGCCAACTCCTAACATTCTACCTTTTCAGCTTGTTCCTTCCTTAAATAGGAACAATTCTACCTTGCCAGACAAGTTAATGACTGGAGTAGTGATAACAGATGCAATAGCCTAGACTAGTACTTGGTCCATGGGAGCCCTCAATAAATGCCAGCTATCATATGGTCACAACTTAAATATGACCAGAAATATCTTCCCTGTTAAAACACAAAAACAGGCATAATGTTTTGGGTACCTAATAGGTGTCAGGTACTCTTAACTATTATTTAATATTATATTAGTTCCACCTTGAAAGATAAGGAAATTCGGACACTCAAGGCCTGAACCCAAAAATTTTGAATCCAGAGTCTGCACTCTTCACTGCTAACTATATTAAATAAAACTGTATTAACTATATTAAATAAAACCATTGAAAGATGAGGACCCTATCCGGGGTCGAATTTTTAAATATCAGACTTGAGTTTTAAAAGTCCTTGGGCCCCACCCTCTCTTGTTTAAATCTGAATACTATCCAATGCTAATTCAACATAAAGGTACAACAAACTTAGTAGTTTTTAGAGCATGGACTGATGAGTCAGTTAAACCAGGTCTCAAGGCCTGCTCACAGCTGAGTGACCTTACCCTTTTCAAAATTCATCTGGAAAATGGGGAAAGGAATAGCATCTACTTTACCAGCTGTTTTAAGTTTGAGCCATGAAGATGGTGGTGAGAAAGGAAATGGAGTAGACAGTGTGGTTTGTCCCTAGGGGACCCAACAAGACAGCAGTCGCCCCCAGCCCGCTCCCGTGGGCCAGATCTTACCGCTCTTGGGTTTAGACTCGCC
>NW_026000139.1:411940-413192 GCF_001458135.2 Marmota marmota marmota
AGTCCGGGCCGGGCCTGGCGGGGCGGAGGCTTGCAGGGGAAGGGGAAGCGAGGGAGGGTGCGCGAGCCCCGCCGGCCGGCCGGACACGCTCTCCCGCCGCGGGGCAGGAGAGAGAGCTGGCTGTCTTGGTGTCGGGGACGAATGTCTCCGACACAGCGACCGACACTCGCCTCTAGGCCGAGGGCGAGCTGCTCCGGGAATGGCGACGAGTCGCCAAACAGCATCTCGAAGAACCCGGATGGAGTATTTATACTGGAGAAGTAGGAGTGGTGCATTCTGGGAAACGTAGTTTTCACTTACATCCGGGTGCGATGATTATCCCCCACTACCCTCCGCCCATCTAAGAGCATGGGATCCTGGGATTTTTAGTTTCTGCCAAGTCCGGACTTTCTTAGCATTTGTTACTATTATATAGATTGTTAGAGTACTAACAACAATGCAGACAAACATTGAAATACTAATAGGACTCCTTTATGGACTTATTTGATTTATGGTTCTTTTTCTAGTATTAATATCAATAGATATATAGCATTAAGTTCTCTTATGTTATTATAAATACTAGTGTTAATAATAATGACAGTACCTGCCGGGATTGGTGGCCCAAGCCTGTAATCCTAGAGACTCTCGAGGTTGAGGCAGGAGGATTGCAAATTCAAGACCAACCTCAACAATTTAGCGAGGCCCTAAGTGATTTAGCAAGACTCTATCTCAAAATAAAAAAACTGAAAGGACCCTGCGGGTTCAATCCCACTGTCACAAAAGAAAAGAAAGAAACTTCCTATGTGCCAAGCATCGTGCTGGGCACAAAGAATGCCAAAGATTATAAAGTTAAATAAAACTACAATACAAGAACATGATAAGGGATACAACATAGTTAACTACAAAATGCTGATCAGAGTAGACACAAGAGAGAAGTACTGACAGTTAAGAGGAGTAAAGGACTTCCCATAGGTGATGTCACATGAGCTGAACATAGAAAGATAATCGCAATTTCATTTATTTATTTTTGGATGCTAGGAATTAAACCAGGGCCTCATGCATGCTAGACAAGTGAGTTACCACTGAGCCACACATGATGTGAATAAGTGGAATTTAACTGTCATTTCAGAATGAATGGGCAGACATGATAACCTGCACCTGTAATCCCAGCTAGTTGGGAGACTGAGACAGAAGGATGTCAAGTTCAAGGCCAGCCTGGGCAATACAACAAGACCCTGTCTCAAAGTCAAAAAAAAAAAAAAAAAAAAAAAAC
>NW_026000139.1:414582-431982 GCF_001458135.2 Marmota marmota marmota
CTCTCTCTCTTCTCTCTCCCTCTCTCTTAAAAAAAAAAAATTAAATGAGCCAGGCAGGCCTGTAATCCCAAAGACTCAGGAGGCAGAAGGATCGCAAGCTCAAAGCCAATCTCCTCAGCAATTTAACAAAACCCTAGGCAACTTAGTGAGACCCTGCCTCCAAGTTAAATATAAAAAAGCCTGGGTCTGGTTTCAATCCCTGGTACCAATAAATGAAGCTCAAACGAGGTGATTCTTAGACTGAAGTTTTCAAGAACTGACCTGGTGACCTTAGTCTTTTAACTACACCTTGCCTCAGTTTCCCCCTTTTGCACCAGAAAAAAAGAATTACTAGTTATCTTGCAATTTTTGGTCCTAATATATCTGTTGTCAGAATTAAGACACGTCTGCTGAGAGGTGATTGGGTGCTCACCCTGAGGTCTCCTCATACCTGGCAAATTCTAAATTCAATCTGGGAAAAGAGATAGGAAGGGCTTTCGAATGGATGTTCAAAGAGAAAGTAGCTTCTGGGTCCCAGAGATCAGTCCGTGCCTCTTTAACATCTGGTTCCAGGCGCGTTCCAATACATAATGTCTCCAGCCGGCCTCCGTCGCGCATCTGGTGGTGTAACATGACGTAAGCTTTGGCCCAGGTCGCCCGGCTGTTAAGATGGCGGCGCCCAGGAGCTGTGGTCTATGGAGTTACGCCCGCGCGATGAGGAGCTACATGTTCCCAGGGTTTCGTAGCTCCTGGCCCGGGGGCCTGCTGAGTGCCCGCCTTTTGTCCCAAGAGAAGCGAGCACCGGAAACGCACTTTGGGTTTGAGACTGTGTCGGAAGAGGAGAAGGGGAGCAAAGGTGAAAGGGGCGAGAGGGCGAAGGGAGGGATCTGTCCAGCCGTGATCTGGTTTTCTTCTGTCCAAGTAAGGGTTGATTTAACTCCTTTTAACTTCATTCTGTTGTCTGTAAGGTTGTGACATCAAAGGACTATCCCACTGCCAGACCTGGCAGAGCTTAGCCGCCCGCCACTTTTTTTTATTATTATTATTATTATTATTATTATTATTATTATTATTATTATTATTATTATTATTTTGGTACCGGGGATTGAACCCAGGAGTATTTAACCACTGAGCCACATCCCCAGCCCTTTTTTATATTTTATTTAGAGATAGGATCTTGCTGAGTCGCTAAATGCTTCGCTAATCTGCCGACTGAACTCATGATCCTCCTGCCTCAGCCTCCCAAACCATTGGGATTACAGGTGTGCACCACCATGCCCAGCTATTTTTTATATTGAGACAGGTTCTCACTAAGTTACTTAGGGCCTCACTAAATTGTTAAGGTATGCCTCAAAATTGTGATCCTCCTGCCTGCGCCTCCCAAGTCACTGGGATTACGAATGTAGACCACCACACCCCGCCTAAGGTATAGATTTGGGCATCAAGCATTATGATTTAATATCACCTTTCAAAGACAGGCGTGTTCAGAGAGTGGCGGCAGAAGCTTCCTTTTTTCCAGGAAGGATTTTCTCATTCCTACTAAGAGCAATTGTGTATTTCTCTCATATCAGTCTATCAGGTGTTTGAAAGTGTGGCCAAGAAGTATGATGTGATGAATGATATGATGAGTCTTGGTATCCATCGTGTTTGGAAGGATTTGTTGCTCAGGAAGATGCACCCATTACCTGGGACCCAACTGCTCGATGTTGCTGGAGGCACAGGTAATATTGAATTTGGTGTCCTTAGGTACCATTGAGGATGTATTACAGAAATTAGTTTCTCTTGTTGGAATGAGTTCGCCCACCTACTGTTTTAGTCAGCTTTTTCACCACTGTGACTAAAAAAACCCACTAAAACAATTGTAGAGGAGGAAAAGTTTGAGGTTTCGTGGTTTCAGAGGTCTTAGTCTATAGAAGGCTGGCTCCATTCCTCGGGCCTCTAGGTGAGGCAGAACATCATGGTGATCAGGAAACAGAGAAAGACTTCACTGGCCAGATACAAGGGGACATCTCACATCCAAACCATAATACCTACCATTAGTCCAAAGGTAATAAATGAAAATCTGAATACTTATAAAATCTGAGAAGGGTTTGCAAAAATATTAGTCAAAAGCAGCTTTAGGGCTGGGTTGTGGCTCAGTGGTAGAGCTCTTGCCTAGCATATGTGAGGCACTGGGTTCGATCCTCAGCACTGCATAAAAATAAATGAATAAAATAAAGGCAGTGGCACACACCAGTAATTCCAACTACTGAGGAGATTTAGGCATAAGGATTGCAAGTTCAAGGCCAGTCAGGGCAATTTAATTAAGATCTTGTCCCCCCAAAATAATAAAGCCTGGGGGTGTAGCTCAATGATAAACCATTTGCCTAGCATGTGCAAGATCATGGGTTCAATTCCTAGCACTGGGTGGGGGGGGGGAGAGCAGTTTTGTGCTTCTCACTTTTCTGTTAAAATAGGATTTCAAAGTAAAAAGACTAGTTTTTGACTCTAAACACTTTCCCATCTAAATGACTGGTTTTCTTTTTTCTTTTATTCTGGTATGTGGAACAGAATCCAGGACCTTGAACATGGTCAAGCAAGTGGTCTACCACTGAGCTATACCCACAACCTGTTTTATCTTCTTTTTAGCCCTCAACCCACTTTTCCTCTCTATTTGGGGAGAAAGCCTCTTATCACATTACATAAGCTTTCTAAGAAGCCCTTTCTACCTAATCTGCTATCACATCAGTTATCAAAAGCTTAATTGTTATGCACAGTCCTTTGTTATTTGTTGTACACTGGGCATCTGGGGAGAAAAATGTCCTGTTTTCTAAAACATATGTTGATGACTAGCACGCAGTGAGGCCTCAGGTTTGATCCCTAGCACTGTAAAACAGAAATCTAGTGTAATGTAAATAGTTATTGTTCTTAATTGTTTAGGGTATGATGACAGGAAAAAAAAATCTGCACATATTCAGTATAGTCAAAACCATTGTAGGCCTACTACATTTTGTTTATTTATTTATTTTTTTATTACTAGAGATTGAACCCAGGGCTCACACATGATGGGCAAGCACGTTTCCATTCGGCTGTGTCCCAGCTGAGAGCCCAGGGAGAGTCCCACAGACCCACTGAAGGCTGTCCCTCTAACTTGCTATCCTCCTGCCCTGGTCTCCTGAGTGATTAAGATTATAAGTATGCACCCCCACATCCAGTGCTAATTATAATTTTTTGGTACTAGGATTGAACTTGAGGGGACTCTACTAGTGAGCATCTCCAGCCCTTTTTACTCTTTTGGTGGGCGTGGTTACTGGGGGAGATTGACCTTAGGGACACTCGGCCACTGAGCCACATCCCCAACCCTTTATTTAGAGACAGGTTCTCCCTGAATTCCTTAGTGCCTTGCTGTTGCTGAGGCTGGCTTTGAACCCATGATCCTTCTGCTTCAGCCTCCCAAGCCTCTGGGATTACAGGCATGTGCCACCACACCTGGCTCCTTTTTACTTTTTTATATTAAGACAGGGTCTCATTACATAGTCCTAGCTAGCCTCAAACCTGTAATCTGGGACTAGGGATATAGCTCAGTTGGTAAAGTGCTTGCCTTGCATACACAAGGCCCTGGGTTTAATCCCCAGCACTACACAAAAACAAATAAAACCTGTGGTCTGCCAGCCCCAACTTCTCCAGGCAGTGGGATTACAGGTACGCACTACTGTGCCTGTCTCTGACTGCATTTTTTTTTTTTTTTTAAACAATTTAACCTTAGGCAAGCACAGTGGCACACACCTGTAATCCCAGCAGCTTGGGAGGTGAGATAGGAGGATTGCAAATTCAAAGCCAGTCTCATCAACTTATCAAGGCCCTAAGCAACTCAGCAAAGCCCTGTCTCTAAATAAAATATAAAAAAGGGCTGGGGATGTGGCTCAGTGGTTGAGTGCCCCTGGGTTCAATCCCTGGTACTAAATAATAATAATAGTAATTATTATTATTTAGACTTTATTTAATTAATTTATTTATATGTGGTGCTGAGAATTGAACCCAGTGCCTCACTCATGCTAGGGAAGTGCTCTACCACTGAGGTACAACTCCAGCCCTCTAACTGCATTTTTGATCCATAGTTGATTCAGTCTTTGGATGCAGAACCTGCAGATACAGAAGATCATCAGTATATATTTGTGTTTCTGTTATAAAAATTATTTCATGGGGCTGGGGATGTGGCTCAAGCAGTAGCGCGCTCGCCTGGCATGCGTGCGGCCCGAGTTCGATCCTCAGCATCACATACAAACAAAGATGTTGTGTCTGCCGAAAACTAAAAAATATTTAAAAATTCTAAAAAAAATTATTTCATGGGCCAGGTGTGGTGGTGTACACCTATAATCCCAGCAATTTGGGAGGCTAAGGCAGGAGAATCACAGATTCAGAGCCAGCCTCAGCAACTTAGCGAGGCCCTATTTCAAAAAATAAAAAGGACTGGGAATGTGGTTCAGTGGTTAAGTGTCCCTGTGTTCAATTCCCAGTACAAAAAAATATATAAAATAAAAAGTGCTGGAGACATAGATGTTTGTACAAACAAAACAAAGAAGAGTTGTTGAAAAAAAAAGGTTAACATTGAAAAAAGTAGAAACTTCTATTTTCATGCACTCATCCACTCCTTTTGTTACTCCTTTTGGGTTTAGGAAATGCTTTTTTTTCTGTTTTGGTTTGTATCTTTCCTCCTATTGGCTTCCCACAGGTGACATTGCATTCCGGTTCCTTAATTATGTTCAGGCACAGCATCAGGGAAAGCAGAAGAGGAAGTTAAGAGCCCAACAAAATTTATCCTGGGAAGAAATTGCTAAAAAGTACCAGGATGAAGAAGATTCCCTGGGCGGCTCCCGTGTCATGGTCTGTGACATCAACAGGGAGATGCTAAAGATTGGAAAACAGAAAGCGTTTGACCGAGGATACAAAGCTGGTGAGTCTTACAGAAAGTTGACACAGGGTATGTTTATAGAATTAGGTGGATTACATAACATTGAAATGGTTTTTAAAAAATATTATATGGGGGCTGGGGATGTGGTTCAAGCGGTAGCGCACTCACCTGGCGTGCGTACAGCCTGGGTTCGATCCTCAGCACCACATACAAATGAACATGTTGTGTCTGCCGAAAATTTAAAAAAAAAAAAAATTCTTAAAAGTTCTCTCTCTCTCTTTGGGAAAAAAGAAATCTGAAAAAATATTATATGGTATTTTTTCATATTTTTTTGGCACATATTGATGAAATTTGTTATTATATAATTGTACTGAAATGCTCCCTCACCAATCTTTTGGTATTAGGAATTTAAACCAGAGGCACTCTGCCACAGACCTACACCACCAGCCCTTTTTAGTTTTCATTTTCAAACAGGATCTCACTATGTTGCCAAGGCTGGCCTCCAACTTATGATGCTCCTGCCTCAGCCTTCTGAGTTGCTGGGATTACAGGCATGTGCCACCACACCTGACTCTTGAAATGCTTTTTATTCCAGCTTTCAGAAACTCATTGTTAGGGGCTGGGGATGTGGCTCAAGCGGTAGCGCGCTCGCCTGGCATGCGTGCGGCCCGGGTTCGATCCTCAGCACCATGTACAAACAAAGATGTTGTGTCCGCTGAAAAACTAAAAATAAATAAATTAATTTAAAAAAAAAAAAAAAAAGAAACTCATTGTTAGAAGTTGAAGATCATTTATGTGACTAATTCTACATGACCATGGTATTCATTATACATTCATTATACATTACTATGGTATTCATTATACATTTATTTCAGCAACCTGTTGAGCTAAAAAATGACTAGCCCTATGTGACAAGGAATATAACCAGAGCCCAAAAGGGTTAAGGTTCTTACTCAAGTCACAAAACTTAGTGGCAGATCCTAAATTGGAGCTGAATCTTTGGATCTCAGCTCTTGGACCCTAAAATGGAAGTTTTGCTTCCAACTCTCAGCCGCTCTAGGATGACCTCAGCATATCATTTCTATTCTTAATTCATTCCATTCCCTATCAGTACTAGGATGGCTTGATTCATGTAGAATGTGAGCAAGCTGCTCAGATTTCCTGGGAAGACAAAACTTGCCCTTCAGCCCCAAGACTACACTTGGTTAGCCCTTCCACTATTACTAATTTATTCTCTCCCTCAGATTTCAAGCAAGGCCAAGCTCTTTCCTGGCAGCCCCCAGACCACAACTGAGCACTATGGAGTTTCCAGGGCCTGCACATTTCCCAAGCAGGACTCTTAACAGTCAGTCTTTGCTCCAGAGATCCCTAATTGAGTAGACTGAGGCCTCATTACAGCTGCATCAAGGTCTAAAGACTTTTCCTACTTCATCTTTCTATCTCCTTCTTTTACCTTCCCCAAGTATTGCCCCTGCCACCACCAGAAAAGCAAAAATGAAAAAATCTTTCTACTCCTTCTTCTGTTTTGGCATCTGTTTCTCAGAGGTCATAAATGACCCAGAGAAACATCCATACAGTACTCCTCAAACTTCCTTACTTTCGCATACACCTGTAATCTCAACAACTTGGGAGGCTGAGACAGGAGGATTTCAAGTTCAAGGCCAGCCTAGCAATTTAGCAAGACCCTGTGCTCAAAAAAAAAAAAAAAAATCAAAAGAGCTAGGGATGGACCTGGCACAGTGGTGCACACCTGTAATCCCAGTGGCTCAGGAGGCTGTGGCAGGGGCTGGGGATATGGTTCAGTTGGTAGAGTGCTTGCCTTGCATGCATAAAGCTCTGGGTTCAATCCCCAACACCACCAAAAGAGAGAGAGAGAGAAAGGAGGATTGTAAATTCAAAGCCAGCCTCAATAACTTAGTGAGACCCTGTCTCTAAGTAAAATATGAAAAAGGGCTGGGGATGTGGCTCAATGGTTGAGCACCACTGGTTCAATCCCCAGTAATAAAAAGGAAAAAAAAAAGTGCTAGAGATGTACTCAGGGGTAGAATGCCTCTGGTTTCAGTCCCCAGTACCAAAACAACAACAGTTTCCTTACTTTAGTAGATCAGGCAGATTGGTGACTGCAGGAGCCCTCTGCAAGCTCAAAATGGAACAAACTCAAAATGGAACAGTTGAGCTCCAGCATGAAATATAAATTTTAGGGGAGCTGCGGATGTAGCTCAGTGGTAGAGCATTTACCTAGCATGTGCAGGCCTGGGTTCAATTCCAGCTCTCTAACAAAAAAAAAAAGAAAGAAAGAAAATGTAAATTTTACATTTGTCTTTCCATTTATTTTAATATTTTGAAATATTTCTGCCCCCATTTTTTTTTTTTTTAATTGTTGGCTGTACCCTGTTGACCCAGCTTTTCAAGGCCACTGCATTGCCCTCTTCTTAGCTGGCCAGGCACTGCAGGCAGCCACAGAGAGACAATAGTAGGCAACAAAGAAAAGAAAGTACCTCAAGTCAACACCTGCATTTGTCCTCTCCTCCTGCCCCGCTTGAATGTCTGTGGTTATTTTAGCCCAATTCTTCTTCCTCCTCCTCCTCTCACCCTCAGAAGGAGCTGCCTAGACGAACTACAGCCTACTTGGCCCCCAAGATGAAGGGCTCTTTTGTTAACCATCAACACTAACCAGAAGGCAGACAGTCACTAGTGTTTTTAGACAAAGGCACTATGTTTTCTAACTCCTACTGATAACCCTATTCCCGTCTCCCTGGTGTTCACCCCTAAAGAATGGAGAACAAAGATATTGAAATGAGAGGTAACATTCTATTTATGGAATCATCTCTTAAGTAGTAGCTTGCCTTCCAGGCTCTCCCAGCAGCCAGGCAAAATGTACCTGCATAGGAATTAAGTTTTCCATAGTATGGTTTTCTTTCCTTCTTGCTTTAGTAACATCCAGTAATGCTTTTGCAAAACATTTCATGCAAAAACAAATTGAAACTAAGTAAGGGGATCTTAGAAATTATTTAACAGATGTAAAAGTTAACATTTAAGGGAATTTTGTATGTCTAATACTATTGTATATTTTATAGATACACACACACACACACACATATTTGTGCATACATTAGGGATCAAATTCAACCCCCATAACAAAACAAAAAAAAACTCTTGTTAGATGTTGTTTATTTGCTTTCTGGACAGTTTGTTTTCATTTGCCTCCTCTAGCCTTCTTTTTATATTTTATGTCTGATTGGATACAGGTGAAAAAGACAAAATTACAACAGTGTAGTTAAAAGATCTTAATTGGTGTCATTTGCAATTTTTTACTCTGGCAACCCTTCATTCCATAAAAAATAATAATTGTGTTCCCATGGGCCAAGCAAAAGAGGTTAATTTTTTTGTTTCGTTGTTTTTTTGTGGTACTGGGATTGTACACAGGGGAGCTCTACCACCAAGTCACATCCCCAGTCCTTTTTTATTTTTTATTTTGAGACAGGATCTTGATAAATTTCCCAGGCTGTCCTCAAATTTGTGATCTTCCTGCTTCAGTCTCTCAAGGAGCTGATATTGCAGGCATGTACCACTATGCCTGGCAGGATGTTGGTTTCATAAACAGATAAAGGCTGAAGAAAGCAGCTCGGTGGGCTCACATCTGTAATCCTAATGCCTCAGGAGGCTAAAGTGAGAGGATCACAAATTCAAACCAACCTCAGCAATTTAGTGAGTCCATGTCTCAAAATAAAAAATAAAAAGGGCTGGGGATGTGGCTCTGTGGCTCAGTTAAGCACTCCTGGGCCAAATCCACAGTTATGGGCCGAGGGCGGGGCATATATATATATAAGAGTTACTTTCTTTGTACTGAGGTTGCCCTTGAACTTGTCATCCTCTTGCCTCAGCCTCTCAAATTGCTAGGGTTATAGGTATCTGCCATAGTGCCCAGCTGAAATTACTCTCCTTGTAAAACAAGGCCAAAACAATAGAAAAATAACTGACTGGTCAACAGCAAATTATGTCAGATTTTTTTTTTTTGTTAGAATTAAAGTCAGAGAAAACTTCATGACCATGCTGATTGAAACTAGACTGGGCCAGGCACTGTTGTACACAACTGTAATACCAATGACTTGGGAGGCTGAGGCAGGAGGATTGCAAGATCAAGGCCAGCATCAGCAACTTAGTGAGGACCTAAGTAATTTAGTGAGACGCTGTCTCACAATAAAAAAATTAAAAGGGGAGCCAGGCACGGTGGCATACACCTGTAATTCCAGCATCATGGGAGTCTGAGGCAGGAGGATCTTGAGTTCAAAGCCAGCCTCAGCAACATAGTGAGGGCCTAAGCAACTCAGCAATGCCCTGTCTCTAAGTAAAATATAAAAAAGGGATGAGGATGTGGCTCCTATTCCCAGTACCAAATAAAATAAAACTAGACTGAGAAATTTGGCTGTTATTTCTCATTTATTCTAGTTTCTCAGAGGGTCAGATAAACAGCTTATTTTCAGCGTGGTGATGTAGAACTTTTGTATGAGTGACTCCAAGTTTTATTTTTAGCCTGGTCGGTGGGGACTTAGTGCAGGAACTCCAAAATAGTATCATCCTGTAATTTTTATTTAACAGCGTTAAAGTCAAATCATTGTCCTTAGAGGAGATAGTATGTTTCTGAATTTAAGACTATTCTTGGGGTCTAGACACTTTCTCTATGACTCCAATAGAACCAGTATAATAATTCTTCAATATCCACAAATAATTTATTTTAAGAACTCCCAGCAACTTAGTGAGACCCTATCTCAAAATAAAACATAAAAAGACTAGGGATGTAACTCAGCTGTACAGTACCCCTAAATTCAGTCCCCAGTACCAAATATAAATATACACACACAGCTAAAGCTGAGAGTGTGGGTCAGTGATAGATTGCTTGACTAGCATGCTCAAGGTTCTGGGTTGGATGCCCAGCACTGGGGGGAAAAAAAAATATATATATATATATATATATATATCTCGCTAATGATGAATCTGGTATTAGAATCCAAGCAGTCTAACTTCAAGAACAGGACTATTAACCACGTGTTCTATCCAAAGCACTTAGTTGGATAAAAATTGCTTGAGGGTGGAGCTGGGTATATATCCCAGGCTAAAGCACTTTGCCTAGCATGTGTGAGTTCAATCCCTAGCATGATTTTTTAAAAATAATGCTCAAGTTTAGTATAAGTAAATAAACATCAAGTTATACTCTGAAACCCTAGGAGGAAAGACTTAGATCCTGCTAAACTTCAAGGATACCAGCTTCAAGTGTTTAAGATTAAGCCAGATGGGTTGGCACATGCCTGTTCCAGCAACTTGCAAGGCTAAGACAGGAGGATCACATGTTCAAGGCCAGCCTGGGCAACTTAGGGAGACCCTGTCTCAAATTCAGAACTAAAAAATCCTGGGGTATAGCTCAGTGATAAAACATTCATGAGTTCAATCCCCAGTCCTAAACAAAAACAAAAAAAGACTTCTTAAGATTGAAGGACCGTGAAGATAGTGGCCAGGAATCAAATGGAGAAGGGAGGTTAATCATGTTTTCTGACATCACTTCTGACACCAGATGTGTGTGTCTTCCCAAAACCAAACAATTCTTCAGTTTGCTGACACCTAGTAGGTGTCCAACAACTCAATACAGTTCAGTTCTGACAATACCAAGTTTGTATCATACTCCATAGATTTAAGGGCTCAGTTCCACAAAACTGCCTCCACTTCAGATGTTAGTCAAAAATTGGCTAGCCTAGGCTACTCACAGTTCTGCCTGGCAGACTACAGATTCCTCAGGTTCAGTAATTCACTGGGTACAACAGGGTAGATAGCTACCCAAACTGAGACCCCAAACTGATTTTGTCTTCCAGGACTTGCATGGGTACTGGGAGATGCTGAAGAACTGCCCTTTGATGATGACAAGTTTGATGTTTACACCATTGCCTTTGGGATCCGGAATGTCACACACATTGATCAGGTATGGATGCCTGCATCCTGAGATTGTGTGACTGTCAGCACCAGGCAAGATGGTACATGCCTGTAATTCCAACAACTCTGGAGGCTGAGGCAGGAGTACTGCAAGTTCAAGACCAGTGTGGGTAATTTAAAGAGCCCTGTTTAAAAAAAAAATAAAAAGATAGGGGATGTAGTTCAGTGGTAGAATGCCCCTGGATTTGATCTCCAATACAGAAGGGAAAAAAAAAAAAAAAAAAAAAAAAAATATATATATATATATATATATATATATATGTATGTATAAAAATCAGTTCTCTGGAGTGGATCTATAGCGGGTGAGGGAAGGAGATTCTGCTCTGGGTTCAGCACTTGAGTGGAGTGAATATTTTAAGCTTACAGGCTTCTTCCTTAAAATTGCCAACATTCACAGGGTATGGCGGCACATGCCTGTAATCCCAATAGGAGATAGAGACAGGAGGATCAGAATTTCAAAGCCAGCCTTGGCAACTTAGGCCCTAAGCAACTTAGTAAGACCCTTGTTCAGAATTTAAAAAAGGACTGGGGATGTGGCTCAGTGGTTGAAAGGCCCTGAGTTCAATCCCTAGTACAAAAAAAAAAAAGCCAACTTGCCTAGCTATAAAATTAAAAAGGTCAAAAATCACAGAGCAGGGGCTGGGGATGTGGCTCATGCGGTAGCACACTTGCCTGGCATGCGTGCGGCCCGGGTTCGATCCTCAGCACCACATACAAACAAAGATGTTGTGTCCGCTGAAAAACTGAAAAATAAATATTGAAATTCTCTCTCTCTCTCTCTCTCTCTCTCTTTTTAAAAAAAAAAAAAAATCACAGAGCAGCTCCCATAGGAGTGTTTGTTGCTTGGGTTGACATTTACATCTTTGGGATAGTTAGTCTTGCCCTGGCATTTCATCTGTTTCCTCTCATTTATGAAGCTGTGTGAGCTTACAGACGATCAGAGATATGATCAGAGGCTGACACTGAAAAATGTACTCAGGTACTATTCTGTCAGAAGGTAGCTTCATGGTTCCTCTGCAGGGAGAACGGAATGTTCATTTCTTAATCTGCTTCAGTTCTTTATTTCTATTTTAGTATTCTCTTCAAAACATTTGCTAGGGGCTGGGGTTGTGGCTCAGTGGTAGAGTGCTTACCTAGCATGTGTGAGGAACTGGGTTCGATTCTCAACACCATGTATAGAAAAATTTAATAAATAAAAGATCCATTGACAACTAAAAAATATTTAAAAAGAAAAAATTTGCTAGCTGGGCATAGTGGTGCATGCCTGTAATGGAATTTGGAGGATTGCAAGTTCAAGACTAGTCTTAGCATCTTTTGCAAGATCTTTAGCAACTTTCAAAATAAAAAATTAAAAGGACCGGAGATGTAGCTAAGTCTTAAAGTGTCCCTAGGTTTAATTCCCAGTACCAAAAAAAAGCAATATGTAATTATTACAATTATAAATAGTAAATGTTTATTATAAATAACACATTAAATGATATCATTAGATATATTAAAAATATAGATAATGTATCTATATTTTGTTTTGTTTTTTACAGGGGAATGAACCCAGGGGTACTTTACCGTTGAGCTACATTCCCAATCCTGTGTATTTTTTATTTTGAGAAGGGTCTTGCTAAATTGCTGAGGCTGGCCTCAAACTTGCCATCCTCCTACCTCAGCCTCTTGAGTTGCTAGGATTGCAGGCATGTGCCACTGTGCCTAGCCTTATTTTTTATTTTGAGACAGGATCTTGCTAAGTTGGTGAGGGCCTCCCTAAGTTGATAAGGCTGACCTGGAACTTGTAATCCTTCTGCCTCAGCCTCCCAAGACGTTGGAGTTATAGTCATATGCCACCATGACCAGCTGATTTCTCCTTTTTAAAACAGCTGAATAGATTCCTTTTGTGTAGCTATTCCCTAATTTAACCAGGCTCTTGTTAATAACTAATTTAAGATGCCTCTAATCACGTGCTATTCAAATAGCAAATTACCCTTATTCATGTCATTTCCACAGCAGAAGCATTTCTGTAAGATTACTTAAAGTAAAATTGTTATGTTGAAGAGGATATCCAGCCAGGTGTGGTAGTACATGACTGTAATCCTAGAGACTCAGGAGACTAAAGCAAGAGGATTACAATCTGGAGGCCAGCTTTAGCAACTTAGCAAGACCCTGTCTCAAAATCTAAACTGAAAAAGACTGAGGCTGCAGCTCAGTGGAAGAGTGGTAGAGTGCTCCTGAGTTCCGTCTCCAGTACCAAAGAAAAAGAAGATATCCATTGATTTTGATCCCCAATTCTAAATTTGCTCTTGATGGAATTTTACCAATCCGTATAGTCAGTAAACTTCTCTAGTTATGGGCAGCATTTAGGATATGTAGGGTTATTTCTGCTGTTATCATTGTCCAACTGAGAGTAAATCAGGGATTTGTAGGAATTAATATTTATAATGCCCACAAAACTAACACTGTCTCAGCTACATTGGAATTGAGTGAGGTTAATGAAGCATGTGTCCTGTTCTTGTCTTTCTTAGGCTCTCCAAGAAGCCCATCGGGTCCTGAAACCAGGAGGGCGGTTTCTCTGTCTGGAGTTTAGCCAAGTAAACAATCCCCTCATATCCAGGTTGGTATTGATAAAAGGGCTTTATCTTCATTGTCTATCCAAAGGGTTTTCCACCCCAAAATGGATAGAAAATAGCCAGTAAGCTATAACAATGAACTTAAAAATTGAGTCCTAGGGCTGGGGTTGTGGCTCAGCATTAGAGCACTGGCCTAGCAAGAGCAAGGCCCTGGGTTCGATTCTCAGCACCACATATAAATAAATAAATAAATAAAAAGAAAGGTATTATGTCCGACTACAGCTAAAAAAATAAATATTGGAAAAAAAAAATTGAGTCCCAGAGTCCCTGAAAGACCTCAGAGGTCAGGCAGTTGGGAGTGATGATTCTTAGGCCAGAAGAGACCCAAGCTGGCCCACATTATATATTTTGTTTGGCTTATATGGTATTTTAAGAAATTGACTTAAAATATGGAAATTTTATGCCAGGCATAATGGTGCATCCCAAAAACCTCCGTGACTCAGGAGGCTAAGGCAGGAGGATTGCTAGTTTAAGGATAACCTCAGCAACTTCTTGAAGCCCTAAGTAACTTAGTAAGACCCTGTCTCAAAAAAAAAAAAATTTAAAAGGACTAGGGAGGGGCTAGGGTTGTAGCTCATTGGAAAAGCACTTGCCTAGCATGGGTGAGGCACTGGTATAATCCTCAGTACCATATGAAAATAAATAAGATAAAGGAATTATGTCCATCTACAACTTAAAGGGGTGGGGGTGGTTAGGGAAATAGCTCAGTGGTAAAGCACCCCTGGGTTAAATCCCCAATACTAAAAAATAAAAAGTTGGAGGCTAGCCCCAGCAACTTAGTGAGACCTTAACCAAATAAAAATTTTTAAAAGGCTGGGGATGTTGCTTAGAGGTAAAGTGCCCCCTGGGATCAATCCCCAGTCCAAAATTGAAATTTAAAAAATCAAAATTTTATGTGAAAATTTTAGTGAAGGAGTTCAGCTTCACTTGGGAAATCAGATACCTCGTGGCAACCTTGGGTAGGCCCATCTTCCCACATGCAGTAGTCAGAACTTAGTATTAACTGCCTCTTCTTACTTTTTTGGTACTTCCTAACTGAACCTGTCACCATACTTCTTGGTCTTACACCTGATCCACTTCCCTTATTTTTTTGAGAAAAAGGAAAAAGAAGTTGTATTGCTTTGCTAACAAAGGAGAAATACAGGGGACTTCCATCCCAGAGGCTGTGATTCTCCCCTACTTCCCTTATTTCAGGTATTTGCTCAGCCTCCTCTAGGCATGAGAGGAATTGTGACCTGAGCCTTACTTAGAACCTGGATTCTTTGTTGTTGTTGTTGTTGTTGTTGTTTGTACTAGGGATTGAACCCAGGGCACTTTACCACTGAGCTATGTCCCCAGCACCGCCCCCAACCCCCTTCCTTTATTTTTTTTTCTTTAGAGACAGGGTCTCCTTAAGTTGCTGAGGGCCTCACTAAGTTGCTGAGGCTGATCTTGAATTTGAGATTGAGATCCTTCTGTATCAGCCTCCTGAGTTGCTGGAGTTGCATGCCCCATACCCAAGGCAGAACCTTGCTTCTTAAGGGAAGAATTCAGGCACTTTTTTCTCTTTTTTAAAAATTTTGATAGAGTGTCCAGTAAATGAATGCAAAGCATATTCTAATCTTAATCTTTTGCCTTTTTTGTTTGATTAGGCTTTATGATCTATATAGCTTTCAGGTCATTCCTGTACTGGGAGAGGTTGTTGCGGGAGACTGGAAGTCCTATCAGTACCTTGTAGAGAGCATTCGAAAGTTCCCATCACAGGTACAGTATTTCTGTAGCTTACAACAAAGAGCCTAAAGTTGAAATCCAGACAATTCTTGGTGTACCTATCCTTCTGTTTTAGGAAGAATTCAAGGAGATGATAGAAGATGCAGGTTTTCAGAAAGTGACATATGAAAGTCTAACTTCAGGCATTGTGGCCATTCATTCTGGCTTCAAACTGTAACTCCTTTTCTATCCTGGAACATGAACCAGTCATGCCTGATAAATGCCTGGAACTGAAGAATAATCTGACTGATGAGGCAGCAGCTGAGCAACTTAAGGATAAGTACCTTGGACTCAAGTTCTGAATCAACCAGTCTCAAAGAGGAAGAAACCAATTCTGTCATTTTCTGCAGCTTTCATTAGGAGCTGCTTGGGCCTTCTCCCAAAGGCATTGGTCTGTTGTTTGGTTCAACTCCTGCCAACTTCTCTTAGCTATGCATTGTTGGATTCAGGTAAAACTAACACTGAGCACTAAAGCACAGTTTTGAGGTACATTTGTAGCTTTCTAACAGTGCTGCCACCCAAAGGAAGGATCATTTGAACCCAATGATGATTTTGAGTCAGAAAGCTTAATTGCACCTGAATCACCTTTCAGCCTAGGACTGAATCTAGGGCCAGAAGCCAAAGCCCCAATCAAAAGGCTAACAATCAACACTTGAATTCTGGGCTCGAGGAATATAGCACAGTGGCAGACTCTGTGCTTGGCACTTGTGAAACTCTAAGCTCTATGCTCAGTATTCCCCCCCCCAAAAAAAAAAAAAAAAAACCACCTTGAATTGTATGTTGAACTGGTAAATCAGTTTACAATTTGAGTGATTAGGAAAATACATTTTTTATAATTCTTTCAATTCTTTCTGGTGGAAGAGGTTCCACCAGAAGACACTATTGTGTACTATGTCAGAAAGAAAAGGACTCCTAGCTTGGTGTGGTAGCATACACCTGTAATCCCAGCTACTCAGGGAGGATGAGGCAGGAGGATGGCAAGTTTGAAGCCAGCCTAGGTAACTTGGTAAGACCACATCTCAAAATACATATAAAACAAACCTGACACGGGGGCACACATCTGTAATCCCAGCAACTCAGAAGGCTGAGGCAGGAGGATAGCAAGTTCAAAGCCAGCCTGGGCAACTTAGCTGTAAAAAGTAAAAACAGCTGAGAATGTGGCTCAGTGGTAAAGTGCCCCTGGGTCTAATCCCCAGTACTAGCAAATAAATAAATAAAGTATAAAACAACAGGGCTAGGGGTGTAGCTCAATGGTAGAACATGCACAAAGCCCCAGTACCACAAAAAATAAAAATCACTCACTACTAAGTCCTTTTTGATAGAATAAATGTACTAGCAAAGTCCTGTTTTCATGTCTTGTAAAGGGAGTTTCTTGGTCAGAATATATTTGAAGAAAGGGTAATAGCAAAAAAAAAAAAAAAAAAATAGTTTGAAAACTATTTATGTAGCCTAACCCCCACTTCAATACTCTGGGATGGATCTGGGCAGAGCTCATCTCCTTACTACAGTTCATTGTTTTTTAAGAGGCCATAAAAACTGGGCACACATCTCAGTGACTCCAGGGGCTGAGGCAGGAAGATCACCAGCTTAAGACCAGCCGGTGCAACTTAGCAAGATCATGTTTCCAAAAAAAAAAGTGGATGAGGGTGGGCATGGTGGTGCATGCCTGTAATCCCAGTGGCTGGGGAAGCTGAGGCAGGAGAATTGCAAGTAAGTTCAAAGCCAGCCTCAGCTTTAGCGAAGGCCTTAAGCAATTTAGCAAGACCCTGGGGATGTAGCTTGATGGCTGAGTGCTCCTGGGTTCAATCCCCAGTACTTAAAAAAAAAAAAAAAGATACTGTAGAAATTCATCTCTGAGTTGGCTAACAGTTTAATTATAGATAACTTCATTCAAGGTTATTTTAAGAGGCTTCAGATATGCTCCTTGGCTCAGCACAGTAGGGACAAGATCTTGCCCTGTCACTTCCAGGTATAGATAGCTACAAACAACTATCTCAAATAAGAGCAGCTAAGAGCATTTGAGAAAATTCTAAACCTTAGAAAAACTTACCTTATTTTGTTTTCAGCCAGCCAGCTGGAGCCTATAGGGTTTTGAAATAAATAGGAAAGAGTGGGTCCTGGAAGGAACTTCATAAGCCATCAACTCAGTTTTGTGGGATTTTTTTTTTTTTTTTTTTTTTTTGT
>NW_026000139.1:432004-467495 GCF_001458135.2 Marmota marmota marmota
TTTGTGGGGTTTTTTTTTTTTTTTTTTTTTTAGTTGTAGTTGGGCATTTATTTATCTTTATGTGGTGCTGAGGATGGAACCCAGTGCCTCACATGTGCTAGACAAGCACTCTACCGCTGAGCCACAACCCCAGCCCATTAACCCAGTCTTTATCTTCATAGCAATATGGTTTCCTCACATCTGAATCAAAAAATGGAAGTTAAAAGTTGCCAACTTCCTGGCAGTAGATAAGGTACAGAACACTTAGGTTAGAACTCTCATTGTCTACCTGTATGGTCTTGAATCAGCTCAAGGGTCTATTACTGAAGACTGATCATCTGTTTGGAGTAGGGCTAACTGAACAAGATAATAGCTTTGGAAACCAAATTCCTGTTGTTCTTTAAATAGAAATATAGCCAGGTCACCAAAGAGAGAAAGGGGATAGAAAAGAGATGATTAATGGGAACATTTTTAATCTGTTTACATAAAAACAAACCTAAATCACCCCAATTATAGTCTCCTTCCTCAGTACTTTATCCTTCTTTCCTGCAGATAGCAGGGGGAAAACTCAACTGCCCCAAAAAATAGTAAAATAAATTTTTGTACCCCCAACGCTGAAACCCTTCCAGTCCTAATGTAGCACAACTTCACTAGGATTCTAAAAGTGCTGGTCAAAAAAATTACAAACTTCCAAAGATGTTACTAAGCTAATGCCACACTTAAGACAGAGTCATCACTTATCAATTCAAATCTAGGACTCAGCCATGCACAGTAGTGCAAACTTTGTAATCTCAGCAATTCCAGTGGCTGAGATAGGATTACAAATTCAAAATCAGCCTCAGCAATTTAGCAAGTCCTCAAGTAACTTAGACTCTGTCTCAAAAAAATAAAAATGGGGCCGGGATTGTGGCTTAGTGGTAGAGCACTTGCCTGGCATGTGAGTGGCACTGGGTTTGATTCTTAGCACCACACATAAGTAATAAGGTCTATCAACAATTAAAAAATTAATTAAAAAATTAGTAAATATGGGGCTGGGGTTGTGGCTCAGCAGTAGAGCACTTGCCTCGCACGTGGGAGGTCCTGGGTTCGATCCTCAGCACCACATAAAAATAAATAAATAAAATAAAGGTATTGTGTCCAACTGCCACTAAAAAATAAATATTAAAAAAAGAGACAAGTTACTATTAAAAAAATAAGTAAATAAAAAGGACTGAGAATGTGGTTTTTGAGGCAAATCTCCTGTGTTCAGTCCCCAGTAGCCAAAAAAAAAAAAAAAAAGGTAATAGAAACCTCAGGGGTTGCTCCGAAATTTCGAGATTTTTTTTTTTTTCTCATAGATTTCTTATAGATCTTGCATCTTGTAGATCCCAGGTCTGAAACAAAAGCCTTATCTCATGTGAAAATTATGTAGGAAGGGCTGGGGTTATGGCTCAGCGGTAGAGCGCTCGCCTAGCATGTGCAAGGCCCTGGGTTCAATCCTCAGCACCACATAAAAGTAAATAAATAAAAGTATTGTGTTCAACTACAACTAAAAAATAAATATTTGAAAAAAAAGAAAATTATGTAGGAAACCTTAAAGTCAAGATTTGTCTTGAAATTTCCCAAGATGGGTACAGGTTGTCTCAGCTCTGTTTCTTGGTGTGGTCCTGGGATTGAACCCAGAGACACTTTACCACCAAGCAACATCCCTATCCCTTTTATAAATTTTGAGACAGGGACTAAGTTGCTACAGCTGTCCTGGAAGTTGGGATCCTTCTGCCTCAGCCTGAAGAGTCCCTGAGATTGCAAGCATGCACCATTAGGCCCAGCCCCCACCCCCCCTTTTTTCCCCTATCTACAAAAAAAAAACAAGTCTCAAAGCCTGGTGCCCACACACCAACTCAAGGCAACTCAGGAGGTTGAGTCTGGAAGATCCCAAGTTCCAAACCACAGTCAGCAATTTAGAGACCCTCAGCAACTTAGTGCGATCTTGTTTCAAAATTAAAGTCTGGGGTGTAGCTCTGTGGTAGAGCACAAATTCAATCCCTGGTACCAAAAAGCTAAATCTCTCTCATATGTGCTTTTCTTCATAAGACTACTTGGTCTCCATAAAATTGGGAGGAAACTTTTGATGGTTACTTTTTTTTGGGGGGAGGGGGTTACTGGGAACGGAAACCAGGGGCGCTCTATCACTGAGCTACATTCCAAATTCTTTTTATTTTGAAACAGATCTCCCAAAATTGCAGAGACTGGTCTTGAATTTCCAATCCTCTTATCTTGGCCTCCTGAGTCACTGGGATTATAAACATGCACCACACCTGGCAATGGTTACTTGTCCACAACTTCAACTGGGTTCTTTAAAGAAATCAGTTTGAGGACTGGGGTTGTAGCTCAGTGGTAGAGCGCTTGCCTAGCATGTATGAGGCACTGGGTTTGATCTTCAGCACCACATAAAATCAAACAAAGATATTATATCCATCTACAACCAAAAATATTAAAAAAAAAAAAAAAAAAGAGTTTGACCACAGCCAATTAAAACACAGTGAGTACAGCAAGTATAAAATTCCAGCAAAGGCTTTATTAAGTGAACATGGAGAATGACTGCTCAGAAAATTTTGTTTTCCCCTTTTCAGGACCACCTTCTAGAGCTGGGGATGTAGCTTAATGGTAGAATGCTTACATATGACAAGCCCTGGGTTCAAATCCCAGCAAAAATAAAAGACTACCTTATACCCAGGCATCTACCTGGGAAGTGGAGGTTGAGGTAGGAGGTTTCCAAGTTCAAGGCCTGGGCCATTTAGTAAGACCCCCTTCTCAAAAAGGGGATATAGCCCAGTGGTAGAATGTACTTGTGATCAGTCCCCCTTACCATCAAAATCAAACCAACTTCTATCATTAAGTGTAGCCTTTGGGAGAATAGGGTAGGAGCAGGGAAGACAGCCTACACAGCGTAAATTTTCTTTTCCCAACTCTGTAATGAGCTATTACCATTTAACAGCCATAGAAAGCTTAAAGAAGGCTGGCCTATAATCTCAATGAGGGAGCCAACTGTTGTAAAGTGCACCTGGGTTCAAACCGCAGTCCCCCACCAAAAAAAAAAAACAAAAACATGCATCCATCCACTCCACTAGGGCTTGAAACATAAAATATTCTTTTGAAAGAATACTATCCTTAAATGCCATTTCCTCAGATATAAGACAATCTCAAACTTCTCTGCCATGCATTTAACATGGACAGGTGTTGCAGGATGGGTAAAAAGACTCAAGAGTACTCTAATGGCTAGTTCCATAGAAATTTGACTTTGAAGACTCACTCTCACCAACCTGGTCACCTGACCCAATTAATAGGCCACCTTCAATCTTGTTATTTGAACAAATTGTACTTCACACACATATACATCTCCAACAGATTTATTTTTTAAAGGAATGGATTGAGAGAAAAAAACATGGGGCACAGAAGTATGGAATAGAAAATAAATACAAATGTAAGCTGTTTTGCTAATTGTTTTATAACCACAACAAACTAGTACAGAGAATGCCCTGTACAAAACACAATAAATGTTCAAAGATCAAGCTGTTCCCTTAGCAAGGCTAAAGATTTCAGTCTCTGGTATTTGGAATTTAGGCTGCAGTCCTTATTTTTGGATGGATCACTGGTGTATGGCACAGTCCATGCTTTTAACCAGATTTGAACAGAAGAATGGCCACTTGGCCCAGGTAGAAGTAGATGAAGTGCTTGGTTTCGTGTGTCACGTAACTACCGAAGTTCCTCCCCACAATGCAGTGCCAGGTGGGGTTGTACTTCTTGTCAAACTCCTGGGAAAAAAGGAAAAAAAAAAAAAAAAACTAGAATTTTAGTTCTAAACCAGAACCTGTAGGAGCAGAAAGGAAGAACAGCAGCATCTGCAAATTCTTAGAATGAAAGAATGAATGTTCCCTAGCTCCAAGTCGCCCACATAGTACATTAATGCAAACATGCTTGCAGTCTGAGCTAAGATGGGAATGGGAGCTGAGGCGGCCAAAGTCAGAAAGGTCAGCCTCAAAGACAGGGTGCTTTGTTATAATGATAATTACACCTTCCTATCTTCTATAATATTCTTAACTCACTGACAGCAGGTGACATCAGCAGTTATACTTCATTATATTCTCTGGGTAAACAGACCTAAATTGTCCTCCCACTACATTTGCCATGCATCCAAAAAAAAAAAAAAAAACTTAAAAAATTGAGCCAGTTTCAAAAGATTCTTAAGATTCTTAACTGCACTCCTGCACTACTATAAACAAGACTTCCAAAGGACAAAGCTTCAATTAGCAACTAAACCAAACAAGTGCAGATCAAAATTTAGATTTAAGGGGATAAGATTCTATGAAAAGAATGTTGGCAGCTGGTCAAATTTTATCTTTAATCAGAACTTAAACTACCTCCCCCCAAAAAACAACAACCAAAAACCTCCTTTCCATAGCTATATGATGCTAAACCTATTACCTGGTCCTCAAGGTTAGCAACTCTTCCCTATTTCTCCCACTCCAAAAGGCATTGGGACTAGTAAACCTGTGCCAACTTCTTCACTAAACTAATGTGTAGGCAAAGACCAAATATAATCTCTATAAATTATTAAAATTCTTTTTATGGTGAGTTAACAAAATTTAGCTTCTATTGCATGCAGTGTGAAAACCTCTGTTAGGTCTACTAAGGAGACTATCTGTCCTACAAGCTAGATGCACATACTGCTGCGTTTGTCAATAAAGATATTGATTTCTGTTCCATCTTAAGTCTTTCATCTTCCATTCTCCACTGGAAGGGAATCTTCCCAGGCTTAGGCTGCCAGCTTCCTTCTCTTCTAGCAAAAGGTAGCTCGAGAAGTCGGCAGTCCTGCCAGGTTTCTGACTACCACGTACCAAACCCCTACCTACCCCAGGCGCCAACCACTATCACCACCCACTTGCCTTAACTGCCGACTAATTCCCCCTGGAAGACTGGCAAGATCTCCCTCTGGCCGGGCTGCAAGCACCCACGCAGCTCCCCCCTCCGGAACACCCAGATGGATCCCCGGTGCAGGAATCCTACAGAAGGGGGAACCGCTCGCTGCTCCCTGATCTTGGAAACCGTTGCTAGGTGGCGCTTTCCCCAAAGGAGATGGGTTAAAAAAAAAAAAAAAAACTTGGGGCTCTGAGGGTCTGGTCTTCCCAAGAGAAGCGCAAAATCCATTTGCGTTCTTTCCAGAAATCTCTACGCCCCGAACCCTAAGAATCTCTCCTAGATGCCTTGAGGACGCAGGATCGGGAGAAGGAACTAAGTTATGACGCGCGCCAGGTCCTCACCTTCTTGATGTGGGCCGCAATATCCTTTTCTATATTATATTTCTCCAACGCCTGAGTAGCGCACTCCACCGAATCCTGTTGCATCTCTTCCGACATGTCCGCATTTTTTATCACCGCCTTTCTGTCGCACATGGTTACCTGGGGGACAAGGACGGCGAAAGGAGTCAGGGAATAGGGTCCCGGGAGCGCCTCTGAACCGCCGGTTCCCCACCCCCGGCCCGCGCCATCCCGGGACGCCGCCCCCACCCCACTTTTCAGGAAACGCGGATCGCGCAGACCGCACAGCGAGGGAAGTCCAGCAGGTGGGGGTGAAGCCAGGTGGCGGGGACGCCTGAGTCTCACCGTGGGGGCAGCGGCTGGGCGACTGCAACGGTCTCCTGAGGGAGGTGCTGGCGCAGCTCAAGCCCAGACAGAGTTGCTATCGCTACCGAAGCCGTGGCGCATCTAAGCAGCCCCACGCCAGCCGCCGCCGCCTAGTGCTCAGGCCCCGCCCTGCTCCCGCCGGCCCCGCCCCCACCGCACGTCCCTATTGGCTTAACGCAGCCTCCATAATTCTCCCATTGGCCCAAGGACTCAATGGTTCCCTCAGGATCTTTCGCCTGCATTTTGTTGCAGACCACAATGCACCGCTCACGGCGTCGGTTGCCCTGGCAATGGGCTGGCGCACGAGGTGAGGCCCACACACCCGGAAGGTGGAGCCTGGGCTAGGTGGAGAGGACCGCCAGCTGTCTGGAGAGCTGCAAGGGGAGCTTTTGCCCTAGCCAAGCGAGGTGATTCAAAATTCACAGAGGGCGTGTTGTCAAACTTGACAGCCTCAGGAAATTGGGTGGCCACCTCCCCATGTCCCTCCCACCCCCACCCCAGATCAGAAAAATTTACGGATTTTGAGGAGGCCTTCCCTTCACTGAATGGATATCTGTGAAGCAGGGCCGGCTTCTTGGGAAGCCCACGGTGCAGTCGCACAGAAGAGGTTCTCGTGCGTGGTTTAATACTCTGCTGTCTCATTCTTGAAATTTAGTATTTAAACAAGGGGCCCCTCATGTCCATTTTGCACTCGGCTCCCTGTGTCGTCGATCCTGCTCTGAAATATTTGTTGTGCGGAGGAGGGTTGGGGACAGTCTCAGGACTGAAGGAGGGTTTCAGGAAGGAAATGAGTTTCTTTCTGAATTAAGGAATTTCCTCGGGAGTGGGGTCTCTCTGCCAGGCAATGCAGACTTAATTTAAGGGGCTCAAGATGGATTTAGGAGGGCTGGGGATGTTACTCAGTGGTAGTACACTTGGCTGGCATTTACGAAGCCGAGGGTTCGACCCCCCACCACCACCCTATTCCATACCGCAATAAAAAGGGGGGTGTGTGTGTGAAAATTCCAGGTGGATTTGGAGTGTTGAGCCTTGAGGTGTTTCCAGAGAGGGGCTACTTGGCTCCATTAATGGAGACTTTCTTGTGTAGGAGAGTTTCTTGGTCGGATCCTAATGGACAAGAATGGGGTCCTCAGAGGTGTTTCTTGGCTTAGGGAGACTGAGCACTAAGAAAATTCTTGGGGCTGAGAATATAGCTCAGTGATAGAGCCCTGGATTGGAAACCCAGCGCAGCAAAAATAAAGCTCAACATGGTGGCACTGGTCTCTAAATCCCAACATTTAAAAGACTAAAGCAGAAAGACCAAAAATCTGTTTAAGGCCAAACCAGGGTGGTGGCGCACACCCCTAATCCAAGCAGGGAGGCTAAGCCAGGAAGACAATTGGAGGCCAGGCTCAGCAATTTAGGGAGACCTCAAAGTAAAAAATAAAATGGAGCCAGGTGTGGTGGCCCATGTCTCTAATCTCAGCAACTCAGGAGGTTGAGGCAGGAGGATCCCAAGTTCAAAGTCCACTTTAGCATCCTAAGGAGACCCTCAGCAACTTAGTGAGATCCTGTCTCAAAAAAATAAAATAAATAAAAAGGTTTGGGAATGTACCTCAGTGATAAATCGCCCCTGGGTTCGATCCCCAGTACAGAAATAATAATTTTAAAAGTTTGAGGCCAGTCTGCACATTGCCTGTAATCTCAGCTACTAGGGAAGCTAAAGGCCAAGGCCAGAGGATCATGAGGTTGAGGCTAGCTTCAGCAGAATAAGAAGACCCTGTCTCCAAAATAAAAAGAACTGGGAATGTAACTCCATGGCGGAGCACTTGCTTATTCTGCATGAGGCCTTAGATTCAATTTTCAGTACTGCCTAAATAAATAAATTGCAAGGGTGCCTGGCTCAATGGCCTACACCTGTAATCCCAGCAACTCAGGGGACTGAGGCTGGAGGATCTCAAGTTCAAGGCCAGCATCAGCAATTTAGGAAGGCCCTAAGCAATTTTGTAAGACCCTGTCTCAAAATTAAAAATACAAAAAAGGCTGGGGATTTGGCTCAGTGGTAAAGCACCCCTGGGCTCAACCTCCAGTACCAAATAATAAATAAATAGCAAGGACTTCAAGAAAGTGGTCAAATCTAGACCTAAATCCCAGCACTGCATTATGTATAATTTTAATACACCAATAAAAAATAAACTTAAGAACTATCTGAACCTCTGTTTAAATCTGTAATAAGAAACTAAATGTAAAAGGAAACCACTTCATAGGCTTGTTGGGATTATTAATGAACTAATGCTTTTAAATTCTCAGCACCGCATGTAGGAAGTAACTACAAGTTATTGTCAGTTTAAAAAACAGTCCCAGTCAGACACAGTGGC
Organism: Marmota marmota marmota; assembly: GCF_001458135.2. Lineage (NCBI taxonomy): Eukaryota > Metazoa > Chordata > Mammalia > Rodentia > Sciuridae > Marmota > Marmota marmota. The sequence continues at coordinate 440,004 of NW_026000139.1, forward strand.
ACAGGATAATGATGCCAGTGACTCAGGAGGCTGAGGAAGGAGGATTGCAAGTTTGAGGCCAGCCTCAGCAATATAGGGAGGACCTAAGCAATTTATCAAGAACCTGTCATAAGGTCTGGGGATAGAGTTCAGTTGGTACAGTGCTTGCCTTGCAATGCATAAGGCCCTGGGTTTAATCCCCAGTGAGCTCGCACTCACGCGCGTGCGCGCACACACACACAAAATGTTTTAAAGATTTAAAAAAGGCTGAGGATGTAGGCTTGTGGTAAGGCCAAGGGTTGTTTTGTTTGTGTTTTTTTTTTTTTTTTTTTTTTTTGTGGTACCAGGGATTGAATCTAGGGGCACTTAACCACTGAGACATATCCCCAGTCCTTTTTATTTTGAGACAAAGTCTTGCTAAATTACTTAGGGCCTTACTAAATTGCTGAAGTTTGCAACCCTTTGCACTCACTGTTACTCCTCACAGCAGCTCTGCCTGAGACCCCTTTCCTCTTACCTCCCTCTTGGCAAAGCTATTTCCTCATGTGGACTTCAGCTCAAATGTCACCTTCCCTGAACTCCCCTCTCTCCACTTCCCCACCACCAGCTTTCAGTTATGCTCTACAACACCTGTGTGTGTGTGTGTGGTGCTGGGCATCTAATCTGTGGCCTCATGCATGTCAGGCAACCATTTTACCACTGAACTATGCTCCTGACTCCTCTAAAACACTTTTTTTTGTGGAGGGGCGGGGATTGAGGATTGAACCCCAGGGAAGCTTTGCTTCTGAGCCACATCCCATTTATTTTTATTTTGAGACAGGGACTCACTAAGTTGCTGAGGCTGGCCTTGAACTTGTGATTCTTCTGCCTCAGCTTCCCAAATTGCTGGGATTACAGGTATGTACCACTGTACCCAGCTCTACAACACTTTTAATTCCTCCACCATATTTGCTTCATTTATTCTTTCAGGGGAATTACCTTATGTATTGGTTTGCCTAGATATTGTCTATCTGCTCCTGACTCTTTTGGTTACTAGTCCATCTTCGGCATTAATTCAGTGTCCAAGACCAGGGATGTAGCTCAGTGGTAGAGCTCTTGCCTAGTATTTGCAAGGTTCTGGGTTCTAATCCCTAGCTCTGGGGAAAAAAAAAAGAAAAAATTCAGTTTCTGGCACATAACAGATACTCAATAAATAGACTGAATTTAAGACGTCAAATAGTATGTCACCATCTTACATATTAGAAAATTGATTTCCAAGGACATGCTGTTAATAAATGAAAGTTCATGTATGGATTACTCTAAAATCCATTCTCTAAACTTGGGTATTATATTCATACATTTAGCAGAGTAGGCAGTTTGCCTTTTTCTTATTTATAACTTTGAAGGAGTTTGAAATGGAATGATGGTAAGGTTTTCTAAAACATAACAGGATTTCATTTAATAAAGGATGCTAGGTATTTCTCAGTTGTGACTCCTGCCCTTTCCTGACATCTGTGTTTATACTGCTCATTCTCAACCAGCTCTTAGCCTGAAAGAAGGTGCCATCAGAAACCAGGGCATTCTTGGCCTATGTTAGTCCCCATTTGGGGAGGGGGGATTGTCCAGCTAATTTGGAGGGAATTTTTTCTAGGAACCAAAAGCATTTCTACCTTTTTCATACCTTTATCAATCACTTCTGTAGATTGGTTCATTATTTATCTACCCACTCTGAGTAAGGCAGGCAGCAAATATCTCCTGATTATCAGAGAAAAGTACTGTGCTGCATTTGAATGCTTGAAATTTGTGTCTAGAATCAGTCACAATCCCCTCCATAAAGAGCTTCTAGTCAACAATAAATTAATCCTTTTGGGGGCTGGGGCTGGGGCTCAGTGCGATGTGCTGGGTATGATCCTAAGCACCATATAAAAATAAATAAATAAAATAAGGGTATAAGAAAATCACAATATCTTTTAAAAAATTAATCCTTTTGGTATCTTAGGTTTGGGTGTTTTAAGGAAGTTTAGAAATATAGGGATTTAGCATTAATAAGGAAGGCAAGTGGCATAATAGGGAGTGGTAGGGAGTGTGGTAAGTTGAAGAACCCTTTTCAATGGTGCCAGATATATTTTGCCATTTTGGAATGCTGGCCCTTTGATTTTAAAGAGAGATTAGTAATCTCAATTATTTTCATGGGAAATACTCCATTTTACTTTATTTTGCTTTATTTTATTTTGGTACTTGAGATTGAACCTAGGGGAAATTAACCACTGAGCCACATCTCCAGCCATTTTTATTTTTTATTTTCAGATTTTGAGATAGGATCACAATCACAATAAGTTGCTTAGGGCCTCACTAAGTTGCTGAGGCTGGCCTTGAACTTGCAGTCCTTCTGCCTCAGCATCCTGAGTCACTAGGTTTACAGGCCTTTGCCACTGGGCCCAAGTAAATACCCATATTTATTTGCCTATTTGTTTCCTTATTTATGAGAAAAAATTAAAAAAAAAAAAGCTTGCTAGCAAAGGAAAAACACAGGGACCTCAAGGCCCAGAGGCTGTGATTCTGCCCATCATAGAGGAGAGGGTTTTTGTTTGTTTTTTGTACTAGGATTGAACACAGGGAGGCTTAACCACAGAGCCATATCCCCACCCTTTTAATATTTTATTTAGAGACAGGGTCTTGCTGAGTTGCTTAGGGCCTCACTAAATTGCTGAGGCTGGCTTCAAACTCCCAATCCTCCTGCCTCAGCCTCCTGAGCCATTGTGATTATAGGTGTTGCACCACTACACCCACTTGGGATAGGGTGGGTGATTTAAAAAGAGGTGATTCAAAGGGTGTTCTCTGTATGAAGTTGTAATTCCCTTGTTAATTTGGGAGATAGTCATTTCTTAGATCTCTGGTGCCATCCCCAAAGTCTAAATTACTTGTTCCTCTTGTGGGTGTATGTTCAAAGACAATATCTCTGCCTAGGATGGGGAAGAAAGGCAATTCTGTTTTCCCTGAGATTGAAGATGGGGTGAAGTTAGGGAGGGAGAAGGAGAGAAGAGGAGAAAGAAACATGTCCATTTTAAAAATAAGTCACAGGGCTGAGGATGTGGCTCAAGTGGTAGCACGCTCGCAGCCCAGGTTCGATCCTCAGCACCACATATAAACAAAGATGTTGTGTCTGCCGAAAACTAAAAAAATAAATACATAAATATTAAAAAATTCTCTCTCTCTCTCGCTCTCTTTCTCTCTTAAAAAAAAATAAGTCACAGTGGCAGAGCAGCAGGTGTTATATTCAAAGTATAAAATGGACTGCTGTTACATTTTCCCCACTGACAATTTCTACCTTCCATTTCTATGGAAAAATGGGCGAGAACATCATCTCTAAGCTACTTCCTGCTGAGAGGGGCAACTTGGGGGAAGTGACCTGAAGTCCTTGTTTTCTATCAGGTATGGTATAGACAGTTAGGGGAAATACCCATTTAAAAATATAGGCTATGAGCCAGGCATGGTGGCACACATCTGTAATCCCAGCAGTTCAGAAGGCTAAGGCAGGAGGATCGAAAGATCAAAGCCAGACTCAGCAATTTAGCAAGGCCCTAAGAAACTGTTTCAACATAGAAAATATAAAGGGCTGGGGATGAGACTCAGTGGTTAAATGCTGTTGAGTTCAATTCCTGGTACAAAAAAAAAAAAGGCAGGTTACAACTTCATTTGTTAAAACACTGTGCAGTCTAAATATGGCTTGTGGACTTCCAGTGAGCAACCTCTTATTCAGTTTGACCTTATATCTAGTGCTTTTTCCTTTGTATCAGACAGGTTAGTTTATTCTTGGGCATCAGAGACTGAATGCTTCCTGGGGATACATGGAGCATGAGCATGGACTACCTAATTGGCACATGATGTTTGCTGAATGAATCCTGAATGAATGGATACAGCAGCAAAATGCCTGCACTTAGAGCTGCATGAAGGCAGTATCTAGTACAGGGATTTTTTGGTGGTGGTTGTTGTTGTTGTTGTTGTTGTTTTGGGTACTGGGGATTGAATTCAGGAGCACTTGACGACTAAGCCCCATCCCTATTTTGTATTTGATTTAGAGACAGGGTCTCACTGACTTGCTTGGCACCTCTCCATTGCTGAGGCTGGCTTTGTGGTCCTCCTGCCTCCCTCTCTGAGCTGCTGGGATTACAGAGGCTGGCTTGCAGTTTTGATTGGCATCAAGAAGGTTCCATTCAAAAGCCAGATGCGTTGGTGCATGCCTATAATACCAGTGGCTTGGAAGGCTAAGGCAGGAGGATCATGAGTTCAAAGTTAGCCTCAGAAACTTATGGAGGCTTTAAGCAACCCAGCAAGACCCTGTCTCTAAATAAAATACAAAAAAGGGCTTGGGATGTGGTTCAGTGGTTGAGTGCCCCTGAGTTCAATCCCCAGTACCAAAAAGAGGGGGGTATTCCATTAATTGTGGATAGTAAGAGAATTCCATAGGAAAACAAGGAGAAAAAGTGATCTATTTTTTGGTTGATAATAACCACCCCAGTGGGTGCGCTGATGTATGCCTGTCGTCCCAGCAGCTCAGGAGGCTGAGGCAGGAGGATCTTGAGTTCAAAGTTAGCCTCAGAAAAAGCAAGGTGCTAAGCAACTCAATGAAACCCTGTCTCTAAACAAAATACAAAATAGGGCTAGGGATGTGGCTTAGTGGTCAAGAGCCCCTGAGTTCAATCCCTGTGCCAAAAAAAGGAAAAAGAACCACCCCATCAGATTCAGAATAACCAAGAATAGGTCATTTCCAAAGTTATCTGGAAGTGCTGCTGATGCTAAAGCAAAGCCTCTGTGATTCTACCAAGTAGAAATACTGGAGAGGCCCAGTGTGATTGGAACTTGCCTGTCATTCCAGCAACTCAGGAGGCTGAGGCAAGAGGATCACAAATTTAAGCCCAGCCTGGGATATTTAGTGAGACCCTGTCTCTTAAATAAAATATAAAAGGAGTACTGGGTTAAGCAGCCCTGGGCTAAATCCAGAGCACTACCAAAGAAACAAAGATAAAAAAAATGCCAGAGAGATTTCCTAACTCATCACCATGATTTTTTAAATATCCATACACTACCCTCTATTATTATTTACTTAATATTTTATTATAAAAATTTATATGTAGGGGTTGGGGTTGTGGCTCAGTGGTAGAGTGCTAGACTAGCACTTGCAAGGCACTGGGTTCAATCCTCAGCACAAAGTAAAAATAAATAAATAAAACAAAGGTACTGTGTCCAACTACAACTAAAAATTTTTTTAAAAAATAAAAAAGATTATATTAATATAATTATGGTTTACTAATAGTCTTTTCTATAACATTTAATATTTTTCTTTAAACTCCCATTATATTTTGTGTTTTACTTACCCCCAAAGGCATAGACAGAGATTTATTTAGGAAAGCGCACACATATTCAAGGGAGAATGAGAAGCTCGGGATATAAGTTAGTGGTAAATCACTGATCTAGCATAAATGACCCCTGGCTTCAATTCTTAGCAAAACACATACAAAAGGGAAGAGAGGGTAGTCTCAAGAGAGAGATCCCTTTGAAGTAAAGCAAGGACTACACATTCAAGGAAGAATGCAGGCTATCTGCAGAGGGAAGGCCCTCTTTATATTTTGTTTCAATTTCATTGACTGAATAAGAGTGTATTTTTATTTTTTAAATTTTAAAAATTTTCTATAGATCAAAACCAGATTCTCTGACAAGCTAAGTAAGTACTTTTACCACTGATATACATTTCTGATCCAATAAATTAATATTTATTTTATTTTATTTTATTTTTTTGTTTAGGGGATTGAATTCAGAGTTGCTTAACCACTGAGCCACATACTCAGCCCTTTTTATTTTTATTTATTTATTTTTGTGTGTGGTGCTGGAGATTGAACCCAGGGCCTTGTGCATGTGAGGCAAGCACTCTACCAACCGAGGTATATCCCCAGCCAGCCTTTTTCTTTCTTTCTTTTTTTTTTGAGACAGGTCTTCCTAAGTTGTTCAAGGATTCACTAAATTGCTAAGACTTGCTCAAAACTTTGCAATCCTTCTGCCTCAGCCTCCTGAGCCGTTGGGATTACTGGTGTGCACCACCATACCCAGCTAAGGAAGATTCTTAAATGGTGTCCATGGATGGATTTCAAAGGTTTCAGAAGACCCTTGGAATTGTGCACAAAAATGTGTTCAGGGTTCAAAGACATGTTTCACAAGCAGAGGAGCCATAGCTCCTATCAGATTTATGAAGGAATTCAGAGCCTGAGGAGTTTGGAAAACACCTAATCTAGAATAATCCAGAATCCTGGGATGAGTGCCAGATTGCTTCACCAGGTCACACTGAATTGGCCCATCTCTTATTTTGACAACTCACTCTATTTAATTCCTAACTGCTAAATTTGCCTGAAAACTTGCTCCTTCCTTCCTTCCTTCCTAGGATTAAATCCAGAGGTATTTTACCACTGAGCTACATCCCCAGCCCTTTTTATTTTTAACTCCCCAAGTTGCTGAGGCTGTTTTTGAACTTGCCATCCTCCTGCCTCAGCATCCCTAGCTGCTAAGATTACAGGCATGTGCCACTGTCTGCATTTTTCATTCTCAACACAAGAAATGATAATTAAGAGGGAGGAAACATTACCAAGAACACAGCCTTTGGAATCAGATGTGGGAAAACCTAAACTGTGATCTTCAAGTTCATTAACCTCTCCAAGATGCAGGTTCCTGATTTTTTTACATCTTCTTTGTAGGGTGGTAGCAAGATTTATATTAAATAACACATGGATAGATGTATTCAAACTGCATGTAGGGGCACATGCCTGTAATCCTAGTGACTCAGGAGGCTGAGGCAGGAGATCACAAGTTTGAGGCCATCCTGAGCAATTTAGCAAGGCTTTCCGCATAACAAGAGCCTGTCTCAAAATTTAAAAATAAAATAAAAATTAAAAAAGCTCTATGAGGTAGGAACTGTTGGTCTCTCCATGATGCAGATAAGGAAAATAAAGCTCAGAGAGATGAAATCCCTCACCTAAGTTTATACTACTAGAAAGTGTCAGGGATGGGATTTGAATCCTGGTGTGTATGACTCCAGAGTCCCACACTGTAGTATTACCGATGAGACCTGTGAGCTACAACACCTTCCTAGATAATCAGGGCTGACATTTCAGAAGAGAGTAGTGTCCCTGCAGACTCAGAGCATCCCTGGTCCCTGTGGGAGCTCCCTAAATATGTGTTGGACAGTTGAGTGAATGGATGGAAGAAAGAATGGATATTGTTTTTCTTCTTTCCTTCCTTCCTTTTTCCTTCTGTGAGGACCTCACAACATGCTAGGCAGGCACTCTGCCCCTGAGCTACATCCTCAACCCAAGAATGGCTATTTCTTTTTCTTTTCCTTTCTCCTTCCTTCCTTGTTTTCTTTATTTTTTCAGCCCAAGGCCTCATGTATGCTAGGCAAGCATTCTACTACTGAGCTACATCCCCAGCCCCCAAGAATGATATTTCTACCTAATTCAGCATTCCTTCCTCTGCAACAAATATCACAAACTTGACCCTGGATTAGTCCTTTACTTCCTGAACAGAAATCCTTTTCCATTTTGGCTATCAGACTTTCCCAGGGCTCCCAGATAGCAGTTCAGAGTTGTCATTCACAAACAGGCTAAGGGATTCCTTGCAGGGCCTACAGCTCTACCCACTCACAGTCTAGAAACAGCAGTGGTCTGCCCCACCTCCACCCCACCACTGCCTTAGCAGAGCTGTGTTCCCAACCCTGTCCAGCATTCACTTTTCAAGCCTCCTGAGATCTTGAGCCTTGTGACCAATCAAGCAGCTCAAATCCTCTCTAATCTAAAAGGAAGTGTGAGGTGACCTTGTAGCTCCAAACTTGATTTAGGCACCCTTTCCAGAAAGGAGGGGCCCCATGGGAGAGACAGTAAGGTCTAGGTCTGAATCTGGAAGCTTCCTCCCCGTGGAGAAGGGCTGGCACTAGTCTGGGGCTGGCAGGGAAACTGAGCTTTGGAGCCAAGGACTGTGCTGCAGTGCAGAGAGTGGGGCCAAACAGGCTGAGGAATCTCAGGGAAGAATTCCCCTCTGGCCAATAACCAAGCATGACCTGAGTGACAGATAGTCTGCTGTCCATGGATGAAGCAGATAAGTCAAGTGTATCCAGAGAGGTCTAACAGAGTAACCCAGAGCAGAGGTGAAAAGAGGCCAGATGGTTTCAATCAATCCCACCTCTGACCCATGTAAGTAGTATGGCCTTAGGCAAGTGAGTCCACTTCTCTGAACCTCGGTTTCCTCATCTGTAAAGGGATTTTGATACTCCTTGTTTCTCAGGGATGATGTGGAGATTAGATGGTCCATGTTTACTATGTAGTATAGTATTAGAGGCATATGTCAAAGATCAATGAAGCCTACTACTAATTATCATTAGTATTAATCAGGATTTCTTAACTTTAGCACTGTTAACATTTTGGACCAGTCAGGCATGTTGGTGCATGCCTTTAATCTCAGCAACTCAGTAAGCTGAGCCAGGAGGATTGCAAATTTGGGGCCAGCCTCAGCAACTTAGTGAGACCATGTCTCAAAATAAAAAATAAAAAGGGGTGGGGGGTTGGGGATGTGGCTCAAGCAGTAGCACGCTCGCCTGGCATGCGTGCGGCCCGGGTTCGATCCTCAGCACCACATACAAACAAAGATGTTGTGTCCGCCGAAAACTAAAAAATAAATATTAAAAAATTCTCTCTCTCTCTCTCTCTCTCTCCCTCTCCCTCTCTCTCACTCTCTCTTAAAAAAAGGGGGGGTGGGGATGTAGCTCAGTGGTAAAGGGCCATTGAATTCAATCCCCAGTACCAAAAATATTTTTAACCAGAATGATTTTTTATTGTTGTTGGGAAAGCTATACTGTGCATTAAAGAATGTTTGACAGCATCCCTGGTCTCCACTCATTAGATACCAAACCCACTGCACTCCCAGTATCAACAACCAAAAATGTCTGCAGGTGGTGCCAGATGTCCTCTGGAAAGAGAAATCACTCACCTCCAGTTGATAAGCACCACCCCAAACAATCTGGACTGAGTCTGATATTACAGATTTCATACTCACAACCCCAAGGTAAAAGCCACAAGGTAGGCAGGCCTATTTAAAGATGAAGGGATGGGGCATATGGTAATTACAGATCAGGCTAGCTCCAGTATAGAATTCGAGGCAGGATCTGCATTCTGCTCTAGGAGCTATGGAGACTCCTTTGACTCAGTAGATGACTTCAGTGTCAGTCTTCAATTACATGCAAAGTGATCTCCAGTTAACTCTCAATTATTCTAGGATACGTAGCTGGTATCTGAGAATGGCGTCTCCATTCTGATTCACCAGAACAAACTCTGACTCTCCAGAACTGAAGAGTTCCTTCAGACCTTCATTCAGGATGACTAAGAGATATCTGAGTGAGAATTTAGTGTCAGGCACTGTTCTAGGTGCTACAGAAACACAAGTGAACAAAACAGTCAGGCTTGGAGTGTAGTTCAACCGTAGAGTGCTTCCATAGCATGTGCAAAGTCCTGGGTTCTCCAGTATTGCGTCACACAGACACACACACAAAGGCCAAACTCCTTCTTCTTGGAACACATATTCTAGCAGGAAAATAAGGATTAAAAAAAATTCAGACCCCTAAGTGCACAATAAAAATAAAATATAATAAGAGAACCAAGGTGTCAGGGTGAGGAGTTTTGTTTTAAATAGAATTTTCAGGAAGGCTTAAGAAAGTGCCATTTGAACCAAGATGTGGTGACCTGGCTAGTAGGTGGAGGAGAGAGTCTGGGGAAGTCAGTAGCAACAGAGGCCACTTGTAGGCTATAGAAATGCCCAGGTGAGAGGTAATGGTGACTTGGACCAGGATGGTAGTCACAGAGGTGGGGATAAGAGGTGGTCAGATTTGGGCTGTATTCTGAAGGTTGAATTGATATATTTGCTGATAAATTGAATGCAGCATTTGAGGGAACAAGAGCACTCAAGGATGTTGTGGCTGAAAAATTAGAAGAATAAATTGAGACGGGAAGGCTGGCAGGAGAAACAAAAAGTTCTGTTTTGGCCATGTTTAGTTTGAGATGTCCCTTAGACATTCCAAGTGGAAGTGTCAAATAGGCTCTATGAGTTCTGGGAAGAGGTCCAGACTAGAGCTATAATTTGGGGAGTCATCAGCTTATAGATGGCATTTAAAGCTATGGGAATGGATGAGATCACCACTGAGGGAGGAGTACGTACAGATGGAAGAGGAAATGCTTATTCAGCTCACAGGATTCTCTGAGCATTTGCTGTGGGCCAGGCCCTGAGTGAGGTGCCAGGTACAGATGCACTTCCCTGGGCTGGGGATATAGCTCAGTGGGTAGAGTGCTTGCCTCAGATGCACTTTCTTAGGCATCTTCCCAAGGGGAGTCCCAGTACTGACTGACTTTTTCCTGCCGAGGTGCTTGGGCCATTTAGAGGACGGGCTTCAGAGTTTGTACCCCGCCTCTTAGTCGCTTTTTTTCCCCAACATTTATTGAGCACCTTCTTGATATAATAAAGTCCCCATGTAGGTACTAGGGACATGGAAGGGAACTAGTCACACATGCTCCTGTCCTCAGGGGGAGGCAGCCCTTGAACAAGGAAGCACACGGGAGGTGATTACAGTTGTGTCAGAGGCAACAAAGGAGAGAGAGGCCATTGCTGGGGGCTCTGCTCTAGCCTGGGCACCAGGGAGGCTGAGGACCAGCGTGTTCAAGGGCCTGATACCGGAGGGAGGTTGGCAGCCCAAAAGGCCACCTGGCCTACAGAGAAGTTGTTGGGCGAGTGTGGGAGAGACGAGGCCCGAGGGTGGACATCAGTGAGACCTTCTGGGGCTTGTGAGCCTGGTTAAGGCACAAGGACTTCATCCTGAGCCATCAGCTGCCCTACGGTTTCAGGTGGGGCCCACGTGATCAGAGATCCCCTGAGGAGCGTGGGTCAGCAGGGCCTGATGAAACTCCAGGGAGGAAGGAGGTCCTTGCTTCAGTCTCAGCCCCCCACTGTCAGCAGCCTTTGCAAGGCCTGGTTCTCTTGGGGTGAGGAGGAGGTGCCCGGAGTTGTTCTCATTAAAAGCAGAATTCCTGGTACCCCTAAACTTGTCATTTGGGGATCACAAAGAAAGAGCATAAGGCTGGACATAAAAGTCTGTTTTCTTCCAGAACTTGCTTCCCTGCAGAAGCTTCAAAGGTGCTGCATGACTTCATTAGCAGGGGTGCCAGGTGGGGTGGACAGTGCCTCTCTGACTATTTTCCATTTCAGTCCGTATAAATCAGCGTCCCCTTGGATTTATGGGCCCTTTACTGCCAGGAAATAAAGTAAAATAATGTAATTAGTGCAACCAACTGGGGCTGTTCTTAGACTTGATGGCCAATCCACAATGTGGAATATTTACAGAAGTCTTAACTAATCAGTTTTTTTTTTTTTTAGGGGGTGTTGGGAATTAAACCCAGGGCCTTGTGCAAGGTAGACAAGTACTATACCACTGAGCTAAGTCTCCATCCCCCTGATAACCAATTTTTATTAAAGAATGCAAAAATAATAAATGTAATTCTAGAATATACAGAACACAAAGATTATAAATTTTAACTATACAGAGATAACAATATTTTGCACTAAATCAATATTTTTCTATGCATATGTGTGTGTGTATATATATATATATATATATATATATATATACACTATATCTTATATGTGTGTGTGTGTGTGTGTACATATATATCCATAGTATCAGGTTTTTCTTATTTTTGTTTGTTTGTTGTTGTTGTTGTTGTTTGTTTGTTTTATACTAGGAATTGAACCCAAGGGCACTGAGCTATTTTCCCAGCCCTTTTTATTTTGAGACAGGGTTTTACCAAATTGCTGAAGCTGGCCACAAATTTCAGATCTTCCTGCCTCAGCTTTGAGAATCACTGGGATTACCGGAGTGTGCCACCACACCTGGCTCCTCCTATTCTCCCTTTTATCCACTGCCCCAAAACAGTTCATTTATGTCACCAGTGACCACCGTGCTGCTAAATACACTGGCCATCTTCAGTGCCCTTCATCGACATACTTGTCATGTTTTTTTTCTTCCTCTCTAAAGCTTACTGAGGGACCCTGCCTGGCTTCTGGGACCCCCACCCCTCCACTCTCAGTTCTCTTTACTTACTAGCTGTTCCTTCGAAGTCTCCTAGCTCTTCTACTTCTTCTCTCTGAGACCAAAAGTAAGGAGTGTCCCAGGTCTTCCTTTACTGGGCCACCTCTCTGTTTAAACTCTCCCTTGGTAGTCTCCATAACTTTAAATACCATCTCTATATTCATGATTCCCACATTTGAATTTCCATCCCAAACTTCTTCCCTGAATGACCATCCCTTGTTTCTAAGTCCTTCTTCCCTGAATGACCATCCCTTGTTTCTAAGTTCTATTTGAATATCTCTGAGATGTCTAATAAGCATCTCAAACCTAACACACCCAAAACAGACCTGCTTCAATCCCAAACCTGCTGATCCTGCAGTTTTTCTCATTGTAAATAGCAATCCATTTTTCTACTCCATTTCTACTCAGGAAAGAAATCTAGAAGTTTTCCTTGACTACTATATGTTCCTCAATTTTTATATAAAAATTGTTTTGGGGGCTGGGGTTGTGGCCTAGTGGTAGAGAACTTGCCCGGCAGGTGTGAGGCACTGGGTTTGATTCTCAGCACTGCATATGAATAAGTGAATAAAATAAACGTCCATCAACAATTTAAAAAATATTTAAAAAAAATGTTTTGGACCACACTCTTGCACTAGGCCCAAGCAGAACAGATTAAAAATCAGAATGGGTGTAGCTCAGTGATAGAGCACTTGCCTAGCTTGCACAAAGCCCTGGGTTAAATCCCCAGCCTCACACACACACACACACATAGTAATAACTAGGAAAAAAATTATGAAAAGTAACCTGATATTAACCAGTTATTTTTCTATTGCTCTGTCTCTCTGTCCCCCATCTTTCCAGGAAAATAACTTTGAAATAACCAACCTATGTAAGCCAATTAAGATTGTTAGGGCCAGGGTTGTGGCTCAGTGGTAGAGTGCTTACCTAGCATGTGTGAAGCATTGGGTTCAATTCTCAGCAACTCATACAAATAAATGAAATAAAGGTCTATTGATCACTAAAAAATATTTATGTGTTTATTTATTTGGACAACTAAAAAATATTTTTAAAAGATATTTGATTTTTAAATCAAGCCCAGGTGTGATGGTGCTAAGTCTCTGATCCCAGCAACTCAGGAGTCTGAGGCAGGAGGATTGCAAGTTCAAAGCCAGCCTCAGCAACTTACCAAGGCCCTAAGCAACTTAGGGAGAACTTATCTCAAAATAAAAAATAAAAAGGGCTGGGGATGTGGCTCAGTGGTGAAACACTCCTGTTTTGTTCAATGCCTGGTACAAAAAAAAAAATTGCTAAATCAAATTATTTTAATTTTAAATGGGATAGAATACCAAGTTCTTGGATAACATGGTCAAATAATGCAAAAAAAAAATAATTCCCTGTCTAAATTTATAGATTTAAATACTATTCTAATTAAAATGCCAACAGGATATCATACAGACTGAATAAAATGATTCTAGACTGTGTTTAGAAAAATCAAAAGGCAAAAATACTCTGAAGATAATAAAGGAGCATTGGGGTACACAGGCCTTTCATAGGCACAAATTGAGGGGAAAGTACTAGATTGGGTCAAAGGTCTAGGCATCACTGACATCAATAAGTGAAGGTCTGGGAGAGCCTGGCCAGGCAGACTGGGGAGGCAGAGGCAAGAGAGAAACAGGTTCTAGGGAGAGGAACTAGGCCATGCCAAGGCTCAGAGGAAGGGAGGCACAGGCTTCCAGCAGATCCTACAGAACCTGGCAGGGGAGTGGCACCAAGTGAGGAGAAACTGTTGGAGGCAAATCTTGAAGGCCAAGGTAAGGGTGTGGAAAGAGATGGGGCCCTCTCCAGGGAATAGACACTCTGTCACCTCCTCTGCTGGGTCCCTAGTATCTAGCACAGGACGCACAGGAGGTGTTCCATGGATATCTTGAAGATCTTTTCATATCTGCACAGGTGGTTTTGGTCTTTTATTCTCCCCAAGGATACTTTACCACTGAGCCCTTTATATTATTCCCAGCCTTTTATATTTATCTATTTACTTATTTATCTTTATATTTATCTGTTTACTTATTTAATGTTAAGGCAGGGTCTCACTAAGTTACTGAGACTGGCCTTGAATTTGAGATCCTCCTGCTTGGTCCTCCCCAGCAGCTGGGCAAATGCCATGGTGCCTGGCTATGGTTTTGGTCTTTTTTTTTTTTTTTAATATTCATTTTTTTAGTTATACGTGGACCCAATACCTTTATTTTATTTATTTATTTTTGTGTGGTGCTGAGGACAGAACCCAGTGCCTCACACGTGCAAGGCTCTACACCTGAGCCACAACCCCAGCCCTTCACATTTGTTTTTTACATTTAAAGAATGTGTTTGACTTAGAACTGCCATTACCAAATTATATTGATATAGTTCATTAATAATCTGCCTAGTACAAAATTGATTTGGGTCCAGAAAAATGAGGATTCTATTAAACAAATGCAGCATTTTGTTGCATCAAAAAACATACTTAGCCAGGTGTTGTGGTGCATGCCTGTAATCCCAGCTACTCTTTAGGCTGAGGCAAGAGGATAGCAAATTTGAAGCCAGCTGGGCAACTTGGTGAGCCGCTGTCTCAAAGTAAAATTTTAACAAGGGCTGTGGATTGATCCTGTGGCAGAGCATTTGTATAGCGTGTGAGGTCCTGGGTAATCTTTAGGAAAAAAAGTTTAGCATTGTTTATCTTCTACTTTTTTGCTTGTGTTTCCGGTTTGCTGTGTCATACAGTAAGTCTCCAAGTGATGTGACAGAATGGAGTATGTTTAGGGGAAAGTTTTGGGTTGAGGGGGAGGAATATGGGGCTTAGAAAAAAAAAACATTTACAAAGAAAAACATAAAAGTGAACTTGAGGAACCCATTTGTCATTTTGTACCACAGCTCCCTCTTTCTGGAGCTAAAGTAACTCTTCTTTATATACTAGTTAATAAAATCAACAGGTGTTTAATAAGCACCTAATTTTATTTATTTATTTTGAACCCAGGGGTGCTTCTACCACTAAGCCACATCCCCAACTCCCCCTCCCCGTCCCCCCCCCCGGTTTTTTTTTCAAAGTAAGAAAATCTTTATTCTGATTGAGTAACAGGCTTGTTTTGGTTTGGTTGTTTTATTTGTTTGTTTTTAATATTTTTTAACCCAACCCTTTTTAAAAAATTTTTTTAGTTGGATGGACACAATACTTTTATTCATTCATTCATTCATTTTTACGTTGTGCTAAGGATTGAACTCAGTGCCTCACACATGCAAGACAAGCACTGTCACTAAACCACAATCTCAGCCCATCCCCCAGCCCTTTTTTATATTTTATTTAGAGAGAAGGTCTTGCTGAGTTGCTTAGGACCTCCTTGCCCGAGGCTGACTTTGAAATCAGGATCCTAGGGGGCTGGGGTTACGGCTCAGCGGTAGAGCGCTTAGTACGTGCGTGGGAGGCCCTGGGTTCGATCCTCAGCACCACATAAACTAAATAAAATAATGGTATTCTGTACAATTACAACTAAAAAATAAATATTAAAAAAAATAAAGAAATCAGGATTCCTACTGCCTCAGCCTCCAGAGCTGCTGGGATTTCAGGTGGGTGCCACCGCCAGGCTAATAAGCACCTACTATTGCCAAAGGAGAAGAGATGTCTCCAAAGAGGGCCCTGAGGGCTGGGCATGGTGATGCAAGCTTGTAACCCCAGTGGATAAGTAGGCTGAGGCCGGAGGATCGCGAATTCAAGGCCAGCCTCAGCGATTTAGGGAGGCACTAAACAATTTAGGATCTATCTCAAAATAAAAAAATAAAAAGGGCTGGGGATGGGCTGGGATTATAGCTCAGCAGTATTGTGTTTGCCTCCCACATGTGAGGCATGGGTTCGATCCTCCGCACCACGTAAACATAAATAAAATAGAGTAAAGATATTGTGTCCACCTTTTAAAAAAATCTTTAAAAAAAAGACTGAGAGAAAGGGGAATTCACTGCAGGACCCAGTGGGGTTCTTGGTGTGTATGACAGAAAAGAATTAAGGCACGTGCCAGTCAAAAGTATAGACAGTGGGGCTGGGGTTATAGCTCAGTTTGTAGAGGGCTTGCCTCAGTACACAAGGCCCTGGGTTTAACCTCCAGCAACACATACACACACACAAAAGTACAGACAGTTTATTTAGGAAAGTAGTTACCTATTTAAGGGAGAAGGCTGGCCATCTCCAGAGGGAGAGACAACAGACTATAGTAGTTGTGGGGTGTTATAATTTATACAGGGACAGTTGCTAGGGACTGGACTCCAGGTGGGGTCGGGGCAGAGTCACACAATGTCTACCAGTTTTCCTTGCATTTGCAAATTGCCCTTCTGTTTCTTTCTTTTTTTTTCCTTTTCTTTTTTTCAGGCAAGGACATGGTGGGGTCAAGGCCAAGGTCCGAGGGTATGGATTAGGTCACTCAAAGGTTTCAACTGTTCTTGGGCCCTTTCTGCATTTCAATGTTCATGGGTGTTTCCTGTTTATCAAATGAAATGGTTCCTGTTTGTTTTCTTTGGAACTCAGTATCTTTTCTTTTTTTTGTGTGGGGGTACCAGGGATTGAACTCAGGGGGCACTCAACCACTGAACCACATCCCCAGCCCTATTTTGAATTTTATTTAGAGACAGGGTCTCACTGAGTTGCTTAGCAGCCTCACCACCATTGTTGAGGCTGGCTTTGAACTTGTGATCCTCCTGCCTCAGCCTCCCAAACTGCGTGAGAAGCGTGCACCACCATATCTGGCTCCTTTTTTTTTTAACCCCCAAATTCCTATTTCACTATGTGCCACAGTAGTTGCTCCTAGTGATTCTTGGCCTTTTCTTAAGGGTAGTGGAAGCATGGTTTATAGACCTTTGGTAATGAATTCCAAAGAAGCTCAGGTGGTAGAGTGTGTGCTTAGCACACGTAAGGCCCTGGGTTCAAACTCCAGTACATTCAATCTCCAAAGACACATCAATTGTGAGTGAACTCCTATACTGTCCTAATGGTAGTCACTGGCATATTTGATAGTAAAATTCAAATTAAGTAAGTACAATGAAGTACAATTTTAAAAATTCAGTATTTTAGTTGCAGTAGCCACTTTTTTTGGGGGGGGGTACTGGGGATTGAACACGGGGTGCTTCACCACTGAGCTACATCCCCAGTCCTCTTTATTTTTTGAGACAACATCTTATTAAGTGTCTCACTATGTTGCTGAGGCTGGACACAAATCTGTGATCCTCCTGCCTCAGCCTCCCCAGTAGCTGGGATTACAGGTGTGCACCACCATGCCTGGTTTGCAGTAGCCACATTTTAAATGCCCAGTGGCTATAGTGGATACAATGGAGAATATTTCAGATCATTGTAGAGGGCTCTATTGGCCAGCCCTGCATGGATATTCTCCCCAGAATGAAAAGACTATCTGTTCTGGTACATTATTTTCTATATAACTTGTATAAGTTTTCAGGGTCAGGGTAAAGGAGTTAAAGGTTAGGAGAACAGGGAGATAGCAATTCCTGATCCTTGGAACCCATGAATCCAACAAAAAGAAGCCCAGATAGGAAAAGTTCTTTGAAAATAAATGCACAAATAAATAAAGTGGGGGAAAGGAAGGGGGGGGAAGCTAGTTGAAAACATCTCAGAATATAACAAGTTTGCAAAAATAGAGCAACCAAGCTGCTACAAATTCAGTATGCTCACTTCTTTAAATAACCTCATATAAAACCAGGCCCTTGTTTTCCCACCTGTTTGGCCACATTAAAAAAAAAATTCATTTCCTTCATTATCTAAAAATAATTGAAAAACAATGTTGAAGATTTCTGCAGTCTCTGAAGAAACCACCAAAGGGGAATTATATTCACAACACACTGCAAATCTTCTTGAATTATCTTTCCCATCTCTGTTTTCTCATCCTCCCACGCTTGGCACATGCTTCCCTAAAGCTCCCTGTTCCCCATTCCAAACTCTCCCAATCTCCAATTCTGCTTCTCCCTTTCCTCCCCTGCACAGCTCAGTTATTATGTAGCTCTCCAGAAATATTTTATTTATTATCTTCTTTTGCGTGCTGAGGATTAAATTGAGGGCTTCACACACACAGACAAGGGCTCTATGACTGAGCCACCCCCAGCCCAAGTTTTTTATTTTTTATTTTTTTTGGTACCAGGAATTGAATTGGCTCTTAACCACTGAGCCACATCCTGAGCCATATATATATATATACATAGACACACACACACACACACACATACATATATATATACATATTTTTTAGTTGTAGATGGACACCATACCTTTATTTGTTTTTATTTTTATGTGGTGCCGGGGATCGAACCCAGTGTCTCACACATGCTAGGCAAGTGCTCTATCATTGAGCTACAACCTGGCCCCCAGCCATTTTTATATTTTATTTAGAGACAGGGTCTTCCTAAATTACTTAGGGCCTCCCTAAATTGCTGAGGCTGGCTTTGAATTCACCATCCTCCAGCCTCAGTCTCCCAAACCACTGGGATTACAGGTGTGCACCACCACACCCAACCCAGAAACGTTTTATTTTGCCCCATCTCATAATAAATATAGTGGCACATGACAGAGAACAGTCTCCAGGCTGCTGTGATCAGGAACACATTCCACAGTAACCTAGTCCTGCTTTCCCTGCCAGCCTGGACCAGCTTCTCTGAGATGACTCATTTTCCCACTCCTTATCACTTCCCCTTCTGCCTACGGTTGCCAAGGGCCAAGGTCTGGAAGAAGCTCATGACAGCCTGAACACAGAGGAAGGAAACATTTTGCTGGGATGCCAGAGGAGACTCATGTTACAAGGAAAGGGAAAAAACCAGATGGGCAGGTTTGAAGGATGTTTTAAAGCAGGTGTAAACTGTTTGTTGTTTCTGTTTTTAAATGGGCACTGCCATACTCTCTGGTACAGTAAATGGTTGGCTGTAGGAAGGAAATGTCTTTTACCTTTTTTTTTGGTGGGGAGTAGGGATTAGGTACTAGGGCCCTTTACCATTGAACTAAATCCTTAGCCCTTTGTATTTTATTTTTAAAATTTTTTAAAATTTTAAGACAGGGTCTCGCTAAATTGCTTAGGGCCTCACTAAGTTTCTGAGGCTGGCCTAAAACTTTTATCTTCCCTGCCTCAGGATTACAGATGTGGGCTACCACTCTGGCAGTTATTGACTCTTTTTGTTTGTTTTGGTGCTGGGGATTGAACCCAAGGGCGTTTTACCATTGAGCTACTTCCCCAGTCCTTTTTATTTTTTGAGACAGGGTCTCACTAAGTTGCTTAGGGCCTCACTAAATTGCTGAGGCTGACCTTGAATTTGCGACCATCCTCCCTCAATCTCGCCAACATGCCTGACAGTTACTGACCTTTTTTAAAATTTATTTTTAATTTTTTTTAGTTGTAGATGGACACAATACCTTTATTTATTTATTTATTTATTTACATTTGGTCCTGAGGATCTAACCTAGTGCCTCACACATGCTAAATAAGTACTCTACCACTGAGCCATAACCCCAGCCCAGTAGGCCAAGGTTAAATCTGAGAAAAGCCCATTGGTACCTTTCCTATTATTTTAGTAGGAATGATGAATATTTATTAAGCTTCCATATATATATTTTTGGGGGGGTTACCGGGATTGAACTCAGGGGCACTAGACCATTGAATCACATCCCCAGCCCTTTTTCATATTTTATTTAGAGACAAGGTCTCACTGAGTTGCTTAGTGCCTCACTTTTGCTGAGGCTGGCTTTGAACTAGCAATCAGCCTCAGCTTCCTGAGCCACTGGGATTACAGGCATGCACCACCATGCCTGGCTTGGCGCTATATATATATAAATATATAGGCTATATAGGAGATATATATATATATATCTTATTCATTTATTTATATACGGCACTGAGAATTGAACCCAGTGCCTCACACATGCAAGGCAAGTGCTCTACCCCTGAGCCACAACCCCAGCCCATTGGTCCCATATATTTTAAATCAAGGATTTTCCCTATCAAGGGATGCCTGGCATCATCATTAGGTTGTATACCTGAAGTTATGTTTTTTTTTAATTAGAGCTTTATGGTTACACATAGTGGTTGGGTTTATCCTGACATACTCATACATGTGGAGTTATGTTTTCAGTGGAGAGGGCACATAGAGCTTAAAGCCACTAAACCTCCTTACCCTTCCTTATGTTCTCCACACGCATCTGAACTTATCATTATCCACTCTTGAAGATCAGCTCCTCCCCTACAGATCAATTCTTCTGCTTTCTTTATTCTCCATCTTAGAATGTTACCATTACCCAACCAGTTCGCCAAGCCAGAAACCTGAGAATCAACTTGGACATTTCCTCCTTTCTCAGTCCCCATGTCCAATCCATCTCCAAGTTGGGATTTTTCTCTGAGAGCTCTCATCTCCTTAGTATCTCTTTACCTCCATCACTGTACTGGGGATAGAACCCACCAGGGGTACTCCACTCCTAAGCCACATCTCAGTCCCTTTTGATTCTTGTTATTTTTTATTTTGAGACAGAGTGTGACTAAGTTTCCCAGCCTGTCCTCAAACTTATGATCCTCTTGCCTCAGTCTCCCAAGTGGCTGGGAGACTATACTACAAGTGTATGTCACCACACCTGGCTCTATCATTTGACATCAGGCCATGGGCATCTCATACTTGGAAGACAGCCACTGTCTCCCAGTAACCACTCGGATGTCTTGCAACTCCACCCTGTTACTTTCCTGAGTAACCTGCTAGTCAATGGGCCATTTGGGGATATCCCTGACTTACTCTGTATTCACCCCTCAGTTAATCTGAGCACACTGGCATATTCCTGAGAGCACTAAGAATCCAACTCCAAAATCGTTTATAGATAATGTAGATAATTTTAAACAACAGTATCTCTGAAGTCACAGGAGGGAAATTTATGCTATAAATACATAGTGTGCTTCCTATTGCAGTCCCCTAAACCATTCCTCCCTTTTTCATAGGTTCCCCCATAATGGCAGCTGCAGTCACATCTCCCCCTTGCTCCATTCCCTTCCTCTGCTATCCTGCAGCTGCTCCCCAGTCAAATTAGCTCCCAGTGTCCTCCTCACTTTATTTCTCCAACCCTCTTAGCTGTCACTTCCCATTGACAGATTCTCCACCCATTATAACTCCTTAAAATCCTATAGTGCATATGCACTGCTCTCAGCAGAGTCCAAATGCCTTAAGTATTTTTGTACTGGAGCTTGAAACCAGGACTTCATGCATGCAAGGCAGGCACTCTACCACTGAGCTATATCTCCAGGGGTAGGGTAGAGGGATTTCACCTGGCCTGTGATATTTTCTTCTATCTGGGTGATCACTCATTCTATTCTTTTGTCTGAAATGCCCTTCCCTTTTCTCCTCTGGTTAACTCCTACTAGTCCTTTAGGACTCAGCCTAAGCTGGGCAGGGTGGCACACACTTGTAATTCCAGCAACTTGGAAGGCTGAGGCAAGAGGATTGTGAGTTCGAGGCCAGCCTCAGTAATTTAGTGAGGCACAAAGCAACTTAGTAAGACCCAGTCTCGGGCTGGGGTCGTGGCTCAGTGGTAGAGCGCTTGCCTAGCAAGTGTGAGGCACTGGGTTCGATCCTCAGCACCATATATAAATAAAAAATAAAATAAAGATATTTAAAAAAAAAAGACCCAGTCTCAAAATAAAAAACACAAAGGACTGGGGATGTGGCTCAGCTGTAAAGCACTCTGGGTTCAATTCTGAATTAAAAAAAAAAAAAAAAGGATTTAGCCTACACATCTCCTCCTGGAACCTTTCCTTAGGATCTCTAAGACATTGTCAGATGGCCCTCTACCATGGTCTCAAGCAATTTACCCCCTATCACAACTGTATTCTGCATGACTTTGAATAGCACCTTGTATATAGAACTTGAGGACAGAGTTTAATTACTACATGTCCTGGGTCTCAAACAGGGCCTAAATTATAGTTTGTATTCAAAGATGTTGAATAACTTGATGAACAAATGCTCAAAATGGCATTCCTGACTAGAATCTGTGGCTTTAGCAGAGAATAGAGCCCATGAACCCTTTGTTCATGAAGTCATAATTTTGTACTCATTTGTGTTCTCACCTGAAAAAAATCGGTATCTGGATTCAGAGGAACAAAATTCACCTCTGGAATTTCAAGAATGACCATAAATGCCTCTTAACAAATGTAGCTCTTCTCTTTATAATCCAAGAATTTGCCACATCCTGCATCTTCTGTGCTAGGTAACTAACCCCCTTCAGAAGATTTTGCACAATATAATGCACTCAGTCGTTACTATTCTTACTATTCGTAAGCAGTCTTCCACCTAGAGTCTTATAGGTCATTTAGTTAGCTCCTCTCTCCCTAGGAGACTGCCCAATTGACTCCAACAACACTTTCTTTTTTTTTAATATTTATTTTTTAGTTTTAGGTGGACACAATATCTTCATTTTTTATTTTTTTGTGGTGCTGGGGATTGAACCCAGTGCCTCATGCATGTAGGCAAGCGCTCTACCTCTGAGCCACAACCCCAGTCCAACACTTTTCTTAAAAAAAAAAAAAATCTATACAGGCAATAATTAAACAGGAGTGATAGGAATGAGAATGGTATTATCACACCTACGTACACCCCTAAAAATGAGAAGGCATATGGACTATGAGATGCCTTTAGGATAGGTAAGCTCCTAGAAGATTGCACACTTAGACTTTGGATCATATTTGGGGTGAGCATGGCAGTGCACATCTGTAATCCCAGTTACTCAGGAAACTGAATAGGTTAGGTTAGACTGGGAAATTCAGTGAGTCTCTGTCTCAAAATAAAATTTTAAAATGGGCTGGATGCAGCATTCAGTGGTAGAGCACTTGCCCAGCATGTGTGAGGCCCTGGGTTCAATCTCCAGTGAACACACACACACACACAAAATCATATTTGGCTAGGTATCTTTTCTGCTTGCTTTCTGAAGCCCAGCAGAGAGCAGTTGGAGGCAATACATAATCCAGAATATAACACGCAGTCTGATGTTTTATTTAGAAATCATTTATTTTTATTTCAAATTCAAAAGTAGTACATGCTAGATAAAATTTGATACAGAAAAGAATAAAATTAGAGAAATCAATATCATCAAGAGTTATCTCCACAAATTAACTAATTTATTTTTGGTACCAGAGATTGAACCCAGGGGTGCTTTACCAGTGTGCTACATCCCCAGTCCTTTTTATGTTCTCATTTGAGAACATAAGCTGGCTTCGAACTTATGATCCTCCTGCCTTAGCCTCCTGAGTTGCTGGGATTACAGGTGGTGCCACTGTGTCCGACTTCTTCACAAATTTAAAAAAAAAAGGAAAGAAAGAAAAAGAAAGACATATCTCCAAATTATTTGGAAGGTTATTTTTTTTCTACACTTTTTTGTAACAAGCAGCAAATATATTGTATTAGAACTGAGAGAACATTTTATAACATTTGATTTCCTTTTTTGGTTTGTTTTCAGTGTATGAAGATGGAATATAGTTGCAATAGTTGCAATAATCTTTAAAGTCTACAGAAATGTATGTCATCTAAAGTGAAAAGTTTCAGCCAGTATTGGTGGCACATACTTATTATCCCAATGACTCAGGAGGATTGTAAGTTCTAGACCAGCCTGGGCAACTTAGCAAAACCTTGTCTAAAAATAAAGTAAAAAGGGGTGAGGGTGTGGTTTAGTAGTAGAGGGCCTCTGGGTTACCTGCCCCCCACCCCCTACTCCCATCAAAATAAATGAAGTGAAAAGTTTCCACAGTGGCATGCTTTTTTTGATTGCTTGTTTTGTTTTGTTGTGGGGATTGAACCCATACCTCATGCATGCTGGGAACATGTTCCACCACTGAACTTACATGCCCAGGCTTCCACTGTTGCTTTTTTTTTTTTAGTTTTAGATGAGCACAATACTTGTATTTTTATTTATTTATATGTGGTCCTGAGGATTGAACCCAGGGCCTCACACATGCTAGGCAAGTGCTCTACCACTGAGCCACAACCCCAGCCCAACACTGTTGGATTCTTTATAGACAACTGGTATTAACCAGTTTACTAGATGTTTTCAGAATATATATTTACATGTATACATATTAGACATTTTTTGATGGGGTGTGTTACTGGGGATTAAACCCAGGGGCACTGTTTTTTCACATCTCCAGCCCTTTTTATTTTTTCAGACAGGGTCTCACCAACTTGCTTATTAAGGCCTTGCTAATTGCAAAAACTGGCTTTAAACTTGAGATCCTCCTGCCTCAGCTTCCCAAATCCCTGGGATTACAGGTGTGCACCACCATTCCTACTTAAGCACAATTTTTAATTCACTTTAATTTTAACTAAAATTAATGTGACCTTAATATCATATTAAAACATGGCTTAGCTGGGTGTGGTGGTGCTTGCCTATAATCCCAGTGGTTGGGGAGACCGAGGCAGGAGGATTGCAAGTTCAAAGACAGCCTCAGCAACTTAGCGTGGCCCTAAGCAACTTGGCAAGAACTTGTCTTGAAATAAAAAATAAAAAGGACTAGGGATGTGGCTCAGTGGTCAAGCTCCCCTTGGTTCAATCCTTGGCACCAAAAAAAACAAAACAAAATAAAATTAAAAAAACATAGCTTGGGGCTGAGGTTGTGGCTCAGTGGTAGAGCGCTTGCCTAGCATGTGTGAGGCACTGGGCTAGAGTCTCAGCACCACATATAAAGAAATAAAAGTCCATCAACAACTAATAAAATATTTTAAAAATATGGCTTAATAACTAGACAACATTTGATGTTATTGTATTGAACCACTCTCATTACCAGGAATTTAATTTTTAATTGCACAGAATACAATGATAAATATACATAATTACTGTGTAGATTTTTTTAATGATAAAATCTTTCAAGCAGAATTACAAGATCAAAGGTATATGTAAACCAGTATGGAGTCGCACACATATGTAAACCAGGTATGGAGTCGCACACCTGTAATCCCAGTGGTTTAGGAGGTTGAAATGGGAGGATCTCAAGTTCAAAGCCAGCCTCAACAACTTAGCGAGGCCCTAAGCAACTTGGCAAGACCTTGTCTTGAAATAAAAAAATAATAAGGACTGGGGAAGTGGCTCAGTGGTGAAGCGCTCTTGGGTTCAATCCCCGTACCAAAAAAAAAATATATATATATATATAGTATATGCATATTATCAGGAACTCATGTACACTATTAATTTGCCTTGGAAAATGACTATTCATTATTCAGTAGTTACTTTGTGGGTGACTTATTTTAGTTGTTGTATTTGTTTTGTTTTTGTAGTATTGGAGATTAAACTCAGGGGCACTCTACCATTGAGCTATACCCTCAGACCATTTTGAGACAGAGTCTCCTAAGAACGGAATTGTGATTCTCCTACCTCATACTCCTGAGTTTCTGGGATTACAGGTGTGTGACACAGTGCCCAGCTTTTTAAAAGAGGCTCAGTGGCATAACCAGAAATCAACAACCTTCTGACTAAATGTTGACGTTATTCCCTTGATACTGCTAGCATTAATGGAGTCTGTTTTTAAGAAATTTTCTCAACCAGGGGAAGTGGCCCATACCTATAATCCCAGCTACTTGGAAGGCTGAGGCAGGAGGATCACAAGTTCAAGGACAGCCTGGGCAATTTAGCAAAACCCTGTCTCGAAAAACAGAACTAAACAGGGCTGAGGATGTAGCTTTGTGGTAGAGCATCCCTGAGGTCAACCCCATACCAGAGGGAGGGGAAGAGAGAGAGAGAGAGAGAGAGAGAGAGAGAGAGAGAGAGAGAGAGAAAGAAAAAAAAATTCATATCTCCTTCAATATTTTATTATGAAAAATTTTAAACAGAAAGGTTGAGAGAATGGTACAGTGAACACCCACACACTCACTGGCTAGAGTCCATAGTTAACATTCTGCTATTTTGTCCATCCATCAAGCCACCACAGTTTCTTTTTCTTTTCTTTTCTCTTTGGTGATCAAACCAAGGAACTGCATGCTAGGCAAGTGCTTTACCAAATGAACACCCCAGTTGAAGTTTTTGTTTTTGGTACTGGGGTCACATCCTCAGTCCTTTTTATTTTTAAATTTTGAGACAGGGTCTCTCTAAATTGCTTAGGGCCTTGCTAAATTGTTGAGGCCGACCTCGAATTTTCGATCCTCCTGCCTCAGCCTCCCCAGTTGCTGGGATTACAGGTATGCACCACCATGTCTGGCACAAGTCCTCAGTTATAATGTCCCAGGTTACAATGCTCTGTTTTAAAGGGTTTGAATGTGAACTGCAAGGTGGGAGTTTAGCTGGGTTCTGTATTTGCACTCAGGATGCAAATAGGGGGCATAGCTCTAGATTCTAATCCTGACTCCACTCTGAGACTTCAGTTTTCTCTCCTGTAACACGGGGTGGGGGGGGTGTCCCTCCTTCCTGGGTAAAGATTCAAAGCACAAATCACCAGATAACATTCTAACAGTAATGGCTGTGATAGTTCTCATGTAATCTTTTACACCCTCATCCCCCACAACCACAAATCCAAGATCTAAGGACCACCTACGGTTTACACCATCAGGTCTAAGCAGCTGTTAAATGAGCAAAGGGTGGGCCAGAGGGCTACTGACCTGAGGCTGAGGACCGCGTCAGCCCACCGCTCGGGACTCGTTCGGTTCGCTGCAGGTCGGCCTGCGATCGGGCCTGGATCCTTCCCTCCAGCGCCCGGCACGCAGAGTGACAGCTGCGCGCCGATCCCGAGCGTGCCCGCGGCACCTCAGGGAGTGCTCATAAAGGCCTGTGAGGTAGGCGGCGCTACAAAGGGAGAAATCGAGGCTCAGGGAGTCTCTCGCTCAATCCAAGCAGCGGGTTAACGAACTGCATTTGAGGATTGAACCCTAACTGCTCTACCTTTGGCGTCTCGGAGACCCACCTGCACCTACAGGGGGCGCCGACAGTCGCGCATGCGTAATCATCGCGGCCGCGTCCACTTTAAGAAATTCCTTTAGCCTGGGACCCCTTTGCTTCCGCTCCGCGTTCCCACAATGCTGTGCGGCTGAGCGCCTCGGAGCCCGCGGGGACGCTGCCGGGTAACCCGGGCTGAGGCGGCGGCGGCGGCGCGACGTGGGCTGCGGCGGGCCCGCGGCGTCGGGCGGTGCGGATGTCGGGCTGGGCGGACGAGCGCGGCGGCGAGGGCGACGGGCGCATCTACGTGGGAAACCTTCCGACCGACGTGCGCGAGAAGGACCTGGAGGACTGTTCTACAAGTACGGCCGAATCCGCGAGATCGAGCTCAAGAACCGGCATGGCCTCGTGCCTTTCGCCTTCGTGCGCTTCGAGGACCCCCGGTGAGGCCCCCGCGGGTCTGCCCGCCTGCAGGCCCAGCCCCCTCCCGCGCTCC